>NC_081149.1:329375-658750 GCF_958295425.1 Solea solea | reverse complement strand
GTATGTGTATCAGGGACTAAAGCTTATCCCGGTTGCCGAGTTTCAGACCTGTGCAACTTTCGAAAAAGGTCAATGGTTAGCCGTTCGGGTGTGTTTTTTGTAATAATTCCTAAAGGCATTAAGCCAGGAGTCTGATTTTTCCGTATGTGTATCAGGGACTAAGGCTGATCGAGGGTATTTTAATCTTTTTTCTACTGTCCTATAATATGAAGTTAACATCTTATAAGGTATATTGATGTACCCTCAGTGTTTGAATTTATAATGATTTTACTGTTTGGATGTGTTTTTCTATTTGTGTCTGTTTTTGTGCGCATTCAGCAGGGATACGGCTGTTTTCGCAATTTTTTTCATTTTTCTACTGTCCCATAACATAAACCTCACAAATAAATGTAACATCTTATAAGATATAGTTATATACCTTCAGTGTTTGATTTTGCAATGATTTCACTGTTTGAATGTGTTTTTCTATTTTTGTCTGTTTTTGTTTGCAGTAAGCTGGAATACGACTGTTTTCTGATTTTTTTTTCATTTTTCTACTGTCCCATAACATAAACCTCACAAATAAAGTTAACATCTTATAAGATATACTAATGTACCCTCGTCGTTCCGCTCGTCTTGGGACCCCAAACGACATATGAAATATTCACACTCCTGCGACCTGTAGAAATGTAGTTCCTCCAAAACTTCCACTCTGGCCAAAGAGTCTAAGACTGTATAGAGTCTGACATGACCTGATTTTCAGTTTTTGGACACAGGACTTTGGGCTTTTTTCCCCCTGGCCAAAAAAAACTGCCAAAAACACAGTCTGTAAAATTCAAACGTAAGAAAGGTGGGAAACTGTCTTTTCTTCAATAATTCCTAAAGGCAATGAGCCCGGATGCTGATTTCTCCGTATGTGTATCAGGGACTCCTGGCTGATCCAGGGTGCTGAGTTTCAGATCTGTGCAACCTTTGGAAAGGTCAAAGGTCAGCCACTGTGGTGTATTTTTTGTAATAATTCCTAAAGGCATTGAGTCAGGAGTCTGATTTTTCCGTATGTGTATCAGGGACTAAAGCTTATCCCGGTTGCCGAGTTTCAGACCTGTGCAACTTTCGGAAAAGGTCAATGGTTAGCCGTTCGGGTGTGTTTTTTGTAATAATTCCTAAAGGCATTAAGCCAGGAGTCTGGCCAAAGAGTCTAAGACTGTATAGAGTCTGACATGACCTGATTTTCAGTTTTTGGACACAGGACTTTGGGCTTTTTTCCCCCTGGCCAAAAAAAACTGCCAAAAACACAGTCTGTAAAATTCAAACGTAAGAAAGGTGGGAAACTGTCTTTTCTTCAATAATTCCTAAAGGCAATGAGCCCGGATGCTGATTTCTCCGTATGTGTATCAGGGACTCCTGGCTGATCCAGGGTGCTGAGTTTCAGATCTGTGCAACCTTTGGAAAGGTCAAAGGTCAGCCACTGTGGTGTATTTTTTGTAATAATTCCTAAAGGCATTGAGTCAGGAGTCTGATTTTTCCGTATGTGTATCAGGGACTAAAGCTTATCCCGGTTGCCGAGTTTCAGACCTGTGCAACTTTCGAAAAAGGTCAATGGTTAGCCGTTCGGGTGTGTTTTTTGTAATAATTCCTAAAGGCATTAAGCCAGGAGTCTGATTTTTCCGTATGTGTATCAGGGACTAAGGCTGATCGAGGGTATTTTAATCTTTTTTCTACTGTCCTATAATATGAAGTTAACATCTTATAAGGTATATTGATGTACCCTCAGTGTTTAAATTTATATTGATTTCACTGTTTGGATGTGTTTTTCTATTTGTGTTTGTTTTTGTGCGCATTCAGCAGGGATACGGCTGTTTTCGCAATTTTTTTCATTTTTCTACTCTCCCATAACATAAACCTCACAAATAAAGTTAAAATCTTATAAGATATAGTTATATACCTTCAGTGTTTGATTTTGCAATGATTTCACTGTTTGGATGTGTTTTTCTATTTGTCTCTGTTTTTGTGTGCATTCAGCAGGGATACGGCTGTTTTCTGATTTTATTCATTTTTTTATTGTCCCATAACATAAACCTCACAAATAAAGTTAACATCTCATAAGATATAGTTATATACCTTCAGTGTTTGATTTTGCAATGATTTCACTGTTTGAATGTGTTTTTCTATTTTTGTCTGTTTTTGTGCGCATTCAGCTGGAATACGACTGTTTTCTGATTTTTTTTCATTTTTCTACTGTCCCATAACATAAACCTCACAAATAAAGTTAACATCTTATAAGATATACTAATGTACCCTCGTCGTTCCGCTCGTCTTGGGACCCCAAACGACATATGAAATATTCACACTCCTGCGACCTGTAGAAATGTAGTTCTTCCAAAACTTCCACTCTGGCCAAAGAGTCTAAGACTGTATAGAGACTGACATGACCTGATTTTCAGTTTTTGGACACAGGACTTTGGGCTTTTTTCCCCCTGGCCAAAGAAAACTGCCAAAAACACAGTCTGTAAAATTCAAACGTAAGAAAGGTGGGAAACTGTCTTTTCTTCAATAATTCCTAAAGGCAATGAGCCCGGATGCTGATTTCTCCGTATGTGTATCAGGGACTCCTGGCTGATCCAGGGTGCCGAGTTTCAGACCCGTGCAACCTTTGGAAAGGTCAAAGGTCAGCCGCTGTGGTGTGTTTTTTGTAATAATTCCTAAAGGCATTGAGCCAGGAGTCTGATTTTTCCGTTTGTGTATAGGGACTAAGGCTGATCCAGGGTGCCGAGTTTCAGACCTGTGTAACCTTCGGAAAGGTCAAAGGTCAGCCGTTTAGGTGTGTTTTTTGTAATAATTCCTAAAGGCATTAAGCCAGGAGTCTGATTTTTCCGTATGTGTATCAGGGACTAAGGCTGATCGAGGGTATTTTAATCTTTTTTCTACTGTCCTATAATATGAAGTTAACATCTTATAAGGTATATTGATGTACCCTCAGTGTTTGAATTTATAATGATTTTACTGTTTGGATGTGTTTTTCTATTTGTGTCTGTTTTTGTGCGCATTCAGCAGGGATACGGCTGTTTTCGCAATTTTTTTCATTTTTCTACTGTCCCATAACATAAACCTCACAAATAAATGTAACATCTTATAAGATATAGTTATATACCTTCAGTGTTTGATTTTGCAATGATTTCACTGTTTGAATGTGTTTTTCTATTTTTGTCTGTTTTTGTTTGCAGTAAGCTGGAATACGACTGTTTTCTGATTTTTTTTTCATTTTTCTACTGTCCCATAACATAAACCTCACAAATAAAGTTAACATCTTATAAGATATACTAATGTACCCTCGTCGTTCCGCTCGTCTTGGGACCCCAAATGACATATGAAATATTCACACTCCTGCGACCTGTAGAAATGTAGTTCCTCCAAAACTTCCACTCTGGCCAAAGAGTCTAAGACTGTATAGAGTCTGACATGACCTGATTTTCAGTTTTTGGACACAGGACTTTGGGCTTTTTTCCCCCTGGCCAAAAAAAACTGCCAAAAACACAGTCTGTAAAATTCAAACGTAAGAAAGGTGGGAAACTGTCTTTTCTTCAATAATTCCTAAAGGCAATGAGCCCGGATGCTGATTTCTCCGTATGTGTATCAGGGACTCCTGGCTGATCCAGGGTGCTGAGTTTCAGATCTGTGCAACCTTTGGAAAGGTCAAAGGTCAGCCACTGTGGTGTATTTTTTGTAATAATTCCTAAAGGCATTGAGTCAGGAGTCTGATTTTTCCGTATGTGTATCAGGGACTAAAGCTTATCCCGGTTGCCGAGTTTCAGACCTGTGCAACTTTCGGAAAAGGTCAATGGTTAGCCGTTCGGGTGTGTTTTTTGTAATAATTCCTAAAGGCATTAAGCCAGGAGTCTGATTTTTCTGTATGTGTATCAGGGACTAAGGCTAATCCAGGGTGCCGAGTTTCAGACCCGTGCAACCTTCGGAAAGGTCAAAGGTCAGCCGTTCGGGTGTGTTTTTTGTAATAATTCCTAAAGGCATTAAGCCAGGAGTCTGGCCAAAGAGTCTAAGACTGTATAGAGTCTGACATGACCTGATTTTCAGTTTTTGGACACAGGACTTTGGGCTTTTTTCCCCCTGGCCAAAAAAAACTGCCAAAAACACAGTCTGTAAAATTCAAACGTAAGAAAGGTGGGAAACTGTCTTTTCTTCAATAATTCCTAAAGGCAATGAGCCCGGATGCTGATTTCTCCGTATGTGTATCAGGGACTCCTGGCTGATCCAGGGTGCTGAGTTTCAGATCTGTGCAACCTTTGGAAAGGTCAAAGGTCAGCCACTGTGGTGTATTTTTTGTAATAATTCCTAAAGGCATTGAGTCAGGAGTCTGATTTTTCCGTATGTGTATCAGGGACTAAAGCTTATCCCGGTTGCCGAGTTTCAGACCTGTGCAACTTTCGAAAAAGGTCAATGGTTAGCCGTTCGGGTGTGTTTTTTGTAATAATTCCTAAAGGCATTAAGCCAGGAGTCTGATTTTTCCGTATGTGTATCAGGGACTAAGGCTGATCGAGGGTATTTTAATCTTTTTTCTACTGTCCTATAATATGAAGTTAACATCTTATAAGGTATATTGATGTACCCTCAGTGTTTAAATTTATATTGATTTCACTGTTTGGATGTGTTTTTCTATTTGTGTTTGTTTTTGTGCGCATTCAGCAGGGATACGGCTGTTTTCGCAATTTTTTTCATTTTTCTACTCTCCCATAACATAAACCTCACAAATAAAGTTAAAATCTTATAAGATATAGTTATATACCTTCAGTGTTTGATTTTGCAATGATTTCACTGTTTGGATGTGTTTTTCTATTTGTCTCTGTTTTTGTGTGCATTCAGCAGGGATACGGCTGTTTTCTGATTTTATTCATTTTTTTATCGTCCCATAACATAAACCTCACAAATAAAGTTAACATCTCATAAGATATAGTTATATACCTTCAGTGTTTGATTTTGCAATGATTTCACTGTTTGAATGTGTTTTTCTATTTTTGTCTGTTTTTGTTTGCAGTAAGCTGGAATACGACTGTTTTCTGATTTTTTTTTCATTTTTCTACTGTCCCATAACATAAACCTCACAAATAAAGTTAACATCTTATAAGATATACTAATGTACCCTCGTCGTTCCGCTCGTCTTGGGACCCCAAACGACATATGAAATATTCACACTCCTGCGACCTGTAGAAATGTAGTTCCTCCAAAACTTCCACTCTGGCCAAAGAGTCTAAGACTGTATAGAGTCTGACATGACCTGATTTTCAGTTTTTGGACACAGGACTTTGGGCTTTTTTCCCCCTGGCCAAAAAAAACTGCCAAAAACACAGTCTGTAAAATTCAAACGTAAGAAAGGTGGGAAACTGTCTTTTCTTCAATAATTCCTAAAGGCAATGAGCCCGGATGCTGATTTCTCCGTATGTGTATCAGGGACTCCTGGCTGATCCAGGGTGCTGAGTTTCAGATCTGTGCAACCTTTGGAAAGGTCAAAGGTAAGCCACTGTGGTGTATTTTTTGTAATAATTCCTAAAGGCATTGAGTCAGGAGTCTGATTTTTCCGTATGTGTATCAGGGACTAAAGCTTATCCCGGTTGCCGAGTTTCAGACCTGTGCAACTTTCGGAAAAGGTCAATGGTTAGCCGTTCGGGTGTGTTTTTTGTAATAATTCCTAAAGGCATTAAGCCAGGAGTCTGATTTTTCTGTATGTGTATCAGGGACTAAGGCTAATCCAGGGTGCCGAGTTTCAGACCCGTGCAACCTTCGGAAAGGTCAAAGGTCAGCCGTTCGGGTGTGTTTTTTGTAATAATTCCTAAAGGCATTAAGCCAGGAGTCTGGCCAAAGAGTCTAAGACTGTATAGAGTCTGACATGACCTGATTTTCAGTTTTTGGACACAGGACTTTGGGCTTTTTTCCCCCTGGCCAAAAAAAACTGCCAAAAACACAGTCTGTAAAATTCAAACGTAAGAAAGGTGGGAAACTGTCTTTTCTTCAATAATTCCTAAAGGCAATGAGCCCGGATGCTGATTTCTCCGTATGTGTATCAGGGACTCCTGGCTGATCCAGGGTGCTGAGTTTCAGATCTGTGCAACCTTTGGAAAGGTCAAAGGTCAGCCACTGTGGTGTATTTTTTGTAATAATTCCTAAAGGCATTGAGTCAGGAGTCTGATTTTTCCGTATGTGTATCAGGGACTAAAGCTTATCCCGGTTGCCGAGTTTCAGACCTGTGCAACTTTCGAAAAAGGTCAATGGTTAGCCGTTCGGGTGTGTTTTTTGTAATAATTCCTAAAGGCATTAAGCCAGGAGTCTGATATTTCCGTATGTGTATCAGGGACTAAGGCTGATCGAGGGTATTTTAATCTCTTTTCTACTGTCCTATAATATGAAGTTAACATCTTATAAGGTATATTGATGTACCCTCAGTGTTTAAATTTATAATGATTTCACTGTTTGGATGTGTTTTTCTATTTGTGTCTGTTTTTGTGCGCATTCAGCAGGGATACGGCTGTTTTCGCAATTTTTTTCATTTTTCTACTGTCCCATAACATAAACCTCACAAATAAAGTTAGAATCTTATAAGATATAGTTATATACCTTCAGTGTTTGATTTTGCAATGATTTCACTGTTTGAATGTGTTTTTCTATTTTTGTCTGTTTTTGTGCGCATTCAGCTGGAATACGACTGTTTTCTGATTTTTTTTTCATTTTTCTACTGTCCCATAACATAAACCTCAGAAATAAAGTTAACATCTTATAAGATATTGTTATATACCTTCAGTGTTTGATTTTGCAATGATTTCACTGTTTGAATGTGTTTTTCTATTTTTGTCTGTTTTTGTGCGCATTCAGCTGGAATACGACTGTTTTCTGATTTTTTTTCATTTTTCTACTGTCCCATAACATAAACCTCACAAATAAAGTTAACATCTAATAAGATATTCTTCGGTACCCTCAGTGTTTGATTTTGCAATGATTTCACTGTTTGGATGTGTTTTTCTATTTGTGTCTGTTTTTGTGAGCATTCAGCTGGAATACGACTGTTTTCTGATTTTTTTTCATTTTCTACTGTCCCATAACATAAACCTCACAAATAAAGTTAACATCTTATAAGATATACTAATGTACCCTCGTCGTTCCGCTCGTCTTGGGACCCCAAACGACATATGAAATATTCACACTCCTGCGACCTGTAGAAATGTAGTTCCTCCAAAACTTCCACTCTGGCCAAAGAGTCTAAGACTGTATAGAGTCTGACATGACCTGATTTTCAGTTTTTGGACACAGGACTTTGGGCTTTTTTCCCCCTGGCCAAAAAAAACTGCCAAAAACACAGTCTGTAAAATTCAAACGTAAGAAAGGTGGGAAACTGTCTTTTCTTCAATAATTCCTAAAGGCAATGAGCCCGGATGCTGATTTCTCCGTATGTGTATCAGGGACTCCTGGCTGATCAAGGGTGCCGAGTTTCAGACCCGTGCAACCTTTGGAAAGGTCAAAGGTCAGCCGCTGTGGTGTGTTTTTTGTAATAACTCCTAAAGGCATTGAGTCAGGAGTCAGATTTTTCCGTATGTGTATCAGGGACTAAAGCTTATCCCGGTTGCCGAGTTTCAGACCTGTGCAACTTTCGGAAAAGGTCAATGGTCAGCCGTTCGGGTGTGTTTTTTGTAATAATTCCTAAAGGCATTAAGCCAGGAGTCTGATTTTTCCGTATGTGTATCAGGGACTAAGGCTGATCGAGGGTATTTTAATCTTTTTTCTACCGTCCTATAATATGAAGTTAACATCTTATAAGGTATATTGATGTACCCTCAGTGTTTGATTTTGCAATGATTTCACTGTTTGGATGTGTTTTTCTATTTGTGTCTGTTTTTGTGCGCATTCAGCTGGAATACGACTGTTTTCTGATTTTTTTTCATTTTCTACTGTCCCATAACATAAACCTCACAAATAAAGTTAACATCTTATAAGATATACTAATGTACCCTCGTCGTTCCGCTCGTCTTGGGACCCCAAACGACATATGAAATATTCACACTCCTGCGACCTGTAGAAATGTAGTTCCTCCAAAACTTCCACTCTGGCCAAAGAGTCTAAGACTGTATAGAGTCTGACATGACCTGATTTTCAGTTTTTGGACACAGGACTTTGGGCTTTTTTCCCCCGGGCCAAATACTGCCAAAAACACAGTCTGTAAAATTCAAACGTAAGAAAGGTGGGAAACTGTCTTTTCTTCAATAATTCCTAAAGGCAATGAGCCCGGATGCTGATTTCTCCGTATGTGTATCAGGGACTCCTGGCTGATCCAGGGTGCTGAGTTTCAGATCTGTGCAACCTTTGGAAAGGTCAAAGGTCAGCCACTGTGGTGTATTTTTTGTAATAATTCCTAAAGGCATTGAGTCAGGAGTCTGATTTTTCCGTATGTGTATCAGGGACTAAAGCTTATCCCGGTTGCCGAGTTTCAGACCTGTGCAACTTTCGGAAAAGGTCAATGGTTAGCCGTTCGGGTGTGTTTTTTGTAATAATTCCTAAAGGCATTAAGCCAGGAGTCTGATTTTTCTGTATGTGTATCAGGGACTAAGGCTAATCCAGGGTGCCGAGTTTCAGACCCGTGCAACCTTCGGAAAGGTCAAAGGTCAGCCGTTCGGGTGTGTTTTTTGTAATAATTCCTAAAGGCATTAAGCCAGGAGTCTGGCCAAAGAGTCTAAGACTGTATAGAGTCTGACATGACCTGATTTTCAGTTTTTGGACACAGGACTTTGGGCTTTTTTCCCCCTGGCCAAAAAAAACTGCCAAAAACACAGTCTGTAAAATTCAAACGTAAGAAAGGTGGGAAACTGTCTTTTCTTCAATAATTCCTAAAGGCAATGAGCCCGGATGCTGATTTCTCCGTATGTGTATCAGGGACTCCTGGCTGATCCAGGGTGCTGAGTTTCAGATCTGTGCAACCTTTGGAAAGGTCAAAGGTCAGCCACTGTGGTGTATTTTTTGTAATAATTCCTAAAGGCATTGAGTCAGGAGTCTGATTTTTCCGTATGTGTATCAGGGACTAAAGCTTATCCCGGTTGCCGAGTTTCAGACCTGTGCAACTTTCGAAAAAGGTCAATGGTTAGCCGTTCGGGTGTGTTTTTTGTAATAATTCCTAAAGGCATTAAGCCAGGAGTCTGATTTTTCCGTATGTGTATCAGGGACTAAGGCTGATCGAGGGTATTTTAATCTTTTTTCTACTGTCCTATAATATGAAGTTAACATCTTATAAGGTATATTGATGTACCCTCAGTGTTTAAATTTATATTGATTTCACTGTTTGGATGTGTTTTTCTATTTGTGTCTGTTTTTGTGCGCATTCAGCAGGGATACGGCTGTTTTCGCAATTTTTTTCATTTTTCTACTCTCCCATAACATAAACCTCACAAATAAAGTTAAAATCTTATAAGATATAGTTATATACCTTCAGTGTTTGATTTTGCAATGATTTCACTGTTTGGATGTGTTTTTCTATTTGTCTCTGTTTTTGTGTGCATTCAGCAGGGATACGGCTGTTTTCTGATTTTATTCATTTTTTTATTGTCCCATAACATAAACCTCACAAATAAAGTTAACATCTCATAAGATATAGTTATATACCTTCAGTGTTTGATTTTGCAATGATTTCACTGTTTGAATGTGTTTTTCTATTTTTGTCTGTTTTTGTGCGCATTCAGCTGGAATACGACTGTTTTCTGATTTTTTTTCATTTTTCTACTGTCCCATAACATAAACCTCACAAATAAAGTTAACATCTTATAAGATATACTAATGTACCCTCGTCGTTCCGCTCGTCTTGGGACCCCAAACGACATATGAAATATTCACACTCCTGCGACCTGTAGAAATGTAGTTCTTCCAAAACTTCCACTCTGGCCAAAGAGTCTAAGACTGTATAGAGTCTGACATTACCTGATTTTCAGTTTTTGGACACAGGACTTTGGGCTTTTTTCCCCCGGGCCAAATACTGCCAAAAACACAGTCTGTAAAATTCAAACGTAAGAAAGGTGGGAAACTGTCTTTTCTTCAATAATTCCTAAAGGCAATGAGCCCGGATGCTGATTTCTCCGTATGTGTATCAGGGACTCCTGGCTGATCCAGGGTGCCGAGTTTCAGACCTGTGCAACCTTTGGAAAGGTCAAAGGTCAGCCGCTGTGGTGTGTTTTTTGTAATAATTCCTAAAGGCATTGAGCCAGGAGTCTGATTTTTCCGTGTGTGTATAGGGACTAAGGCTGATCCAGGGTGCCGAGTTTCAGACCTGTGTAACCTTCGGAAAGGTCAAAGGTCAGCCGTTTAGGTGTGTTTTTTGTAATAATTCCTAAAGGCATTAAGCCAGGAGTCTGATTTTTCCGTATGTGTATCAGGGACTAAGGCTGATCGAGGGTATTTTAATCTTTTTTCTACTGTCCTATAATATGAAGTTAACATCTTATAAGGTATATTGATGTACCCTCAGTGTTTAAATTTATAATGATTTCACTGTTTGGATGTGTTTTTCTATTTGTGTCTGTTTTTGTGCGCATTCAGCAGGGATACGGCTGTTTTCGCAATTTTTTTCATTTTTCTACTGTCCCATAACATAAACCTCACAAATAAAGTTAGAATCTTATAAGATATAGTTATATACCTTCAGTGTTTGATTTTGCAATGATTTCACTGTTTGAATGTGTTTTTCTATTTTTGTCTGTTTTTGTGCGCATTCAGCTGGAATACGACTGTTTTCTGATTTTTTTTTCATTTTTCTACTGTCCCATAACATAAACCTCAGAAATAAAGTTAACATCTTATAAGATATTGTTATATACCTTCAGTGTTTGATTTTGCAATGATTTCGCTGTTTGACTGTGTTTTTCTATTTTTGTCTGTTTTTGTGCGCATTCAGCTGGAATACGACTGTTTTCTGATTTTTTTTCATTTTTCTACTGTCCCATAACATAAACCTCACAAATAAAGTTAACATCTTATAAGATATTCTTCGGTACCCTCAGTGTTTGATTTTGCAATGATTTCACTGTTTGGATGTGTTTTTCTATTTGTGTCTGTTTTTGTGAGCATTCAGCTGGAATACGACTGTTTTCTGATTTTTTTTCATTTTCTACTGTCCCATAACATAAACCTCACAAATAAAGTTAACATCTTATAAGATATACTAATGTACCCTCGTCGTTCCGCTCGTCTTGGGACCCCAAACGACATATGAAATATTCACACTCCTGCGACCTGTAGAAATGTAGTTCCTCCAAAACTTCCACTCTGGCCAAAGAGTCTAAGACTGTATAGAGTCTGACATGACCTGATTTTCAGTTTTTGGACACAGGACTTTGGGCTTTTTTCCCCCTGGCCAAAAAAAACTGCCAAAAACACAGTCTGTAAAATTCAAACGTAAGAAAGGTGGGAAACTGTCTTTTCTTCAATAATTCCTAAAGGCAATGAGCCCGGATGCTGATTTCTCCGTATGTGTATCAGGGACTCCTGGCTGATCCAGGGTGCCGAGTTTCAGACCCGTGCAACCTTTGGAAAGGTCAAAGGTCAGCCGCTGTGGTGTGTTTTTTGTAATAATTCCTAAAGGCATTGAGCCAGGAGTCTGATTTTTCCGTGTGTGTATAGGGACTAAGGCTGATCCAGGGTGCCGAGTTTCAGACCTGTGTAACCTTCGGAAAGGTCAAAGGTCAGCCGTTTAGGTGTGTTTTTTGTAATAATTCCTAAAGGCATTAAGCCAGGAGTCTGATTTTTCCGTATGTGTATCAGGGACTAAGGCTGATCGAGGGTATTTTAATCTTTTTTCTACTGTCCTATAATATGAAGTTAACATCTTATAAGGTATATTGATGTAACCTAAGTGTTTAAATTTATAATGATTTCACTGTTTGGATGTGTTTTTCTATTTGTGTCTGTTTTTGTGCGCATTCAGCAGGGATACGGCTGTTTTCGCAATTTTTTTAATTTTTCTACTGTCCCATAACATAAACCTCACAAATAAAGTTAAAATCTTATAAGATATAGTTATATACCTTCAGTGTTTGATTTTGCAATGATTTCACTGTTTGAATGTGTTTTTCTATTTTTGTCTGTTTTTGTGCGCATTCAGCTGGAATACGACTGTTTTCTGATTTTTTTTTCATTTTTCTACTGTCCCATAACATAAACCTCAGAAATAAAGTTAACATCTTATAAGATATTGTTATATACCTTCAGTGTTTGATTTTGCAATGATTTCGCTGTTTGACTGTGTTTTTCTATTTTTGTCTGTTTTTGTGCGCATTCAGCTGGAATACAACTGTTTTCTGATTTTTTTTCATTTTTCTACTGTCCCATAACATAAACCTCACAAATAAAGTTAACATCTTATAAGATATTCTTCGGTACCCTCAGTGTTTGATTTTGCAATGATTTCACTGTTTGGATGTGTTTTTCTATTTGTGTCTGTTTTTGTGAGCATTCAGCTGGAATACGACTGTTTTCTGATTTTTTTTCATTTTCTACTGTCCCATAACATAAACCTCACAAATAAAGTTAACATCTTATAAGATATACTAATGTACCCTCGTCGTTCCGCTCGTCTTGGGACCCCAAACGACATATGAAATATTCACACTCCTGCGACCTGTAGAAATGTAGTTCCTCCAAAACTTCCACTCTGGCCAAAGAGTCTAAGACTGTATAGAGTCTGACATGACCTGATTTTCAGTTTTTGGACACAGGACTTTGGGCTTTTTTCCCCCTGGCCAAAAAAAACTGCCAAAAACAGTCTGTAAAATTCAAACGTAAGAAAGGTGGGAAACTGTCTTTTCTTCAATAATTCCTAAAGGCAATGAGCCCGGATGCTGATTTCTCCGTATGTGTATCAGGGACTCCTGGCTGATCCAGGGTGCTGAGTTTCAGATCTGTGCAACCTTTGGAAAGGTCAAAGGTCAGCCACTGTGGTGTATTTTTTGTAATAATTCCTAAAGGCATTGAGTCAGGAGTCTGATTTTTCCGTATGTGTATCAGGGACTAAAGCTTATCCCGGTTGCCGAGTTTCAGACCTGTGCAACTTTCGAAAAAGGTCAATGGTTAGCCGTTCGGGTGTGTTTTTTGTAATAATTCCTAAAGGCATTGAGCCAGGAGTCTGATTTTTCCGTGTGTGTATAGGGACTAAGGCTAATCTAGGGTGCCGAGTTTCAGACCTGTGTAACCTTCGGAAAGGTCAAAGGTCAGCCGTTTAGGTGTGTTTTTTGTAATAATTCCTAAAGGCATTAAGCCAGGAGTCTGATTTTTCCGTATGTGTATCAGGGACTAAGGCTGATCGAGGGTATTTTAATCTTTTTTCTACTGTCCTATAATATGAAGTTAACATCTTATAAGGTATATTGATGTACCCTCAGTGTTTAAATTTATAATGATTTCACTGTTTGGATGTGTTTTTCTATTTGTGTCTGTTTTTGTGCGCATTCAGCAGGGATACGGCTGTTTTCGCAATTTTTTTCATTTTTCTACTGTCCCATAACATAAACCTCACAAATAAAGTTAGAATCTTATAAGATATAGTTATATACCTTCAGTGTTTGATTTTGCAATGATTTCACTGTTTGAATGTGTTTTTCTATTTTTGTCTGTTTTTGTGCGCATTCAGCTGGAATACGACTGTTTTCTGATTTTTTTTTCATTTTTCTACTGTCCCATAACATAAACCTCAGAAATAAAGTTAACATCTTATAAGATATTGTTATATACCTTCAGTGTTTGATTTTGCAATGATTTCACTGTTTGAATGTGTTTTTCTATTTTTGTCTGTTTTTGTGCGCATTCAGCTGGAATACGACTGTTTTCTGATTTTTTTTCATTTTTCTACTGTCCCATAACATAAACCTCACAAATAAAGTTAACATCTAATAAGATATTCTTCGGTACCCTCAGTGTTTGATTTTGCAATGATTTCACTGTTTGGATGTGTTTTTCTATTTGTGTCTGTTTTTGTGAGCATTCAGCTGGAATACGACTGTTTTCTGATTTTTTTTCATTTTCTACTGTCCCATAACATAAACCTCACAAATAAAGTTAACATCTTATAAGATATACTAATGTACCCTCGTCGTTCCGCTCGTCTTGGGACCCCAAACGACATATGAAATATTCACACTCCTGCGACCTGTAGAAATGTAGTTCCTCCAAAACTTCCACTCTGGCCAAAGAGTCTAAGACTGTATAGAGTCTGACATGACCTGATTTTCAGTTTTTGGACACAGGACTTTGGGCTTTTTTCCCCCTGGCCAAAAAAAACTGCCAAAAACACAGTCTGTAAAATTCAAACGTAAGAAAGGTGGGAAACTGTCTTTTCTTCAATAATTCCTAAAGGCAATGAGCCCGGATGCTGATTTCTCCGTATGTGTATCAGGGACTCCTGGCTGATCAAGGGTGCCGAGTTTCAGACCCGTGCAACCTTTGGAAAGGTCAAAGGTCAGCCGCTGTGGTGTGTTTTTTGTAATAACTCCTAAAGGCATTGAGTCAGGAGTCTGATTTTTCCGTATGTGTATCAGGGACTAAAGCTTATCCCGGTTGCCGAGTTTCAGACCTGTGCAACTTTCGGAAAAGGTCAATGGTCAGCCGTTCGGGTGTGTTTTTTGTAATAATTCCTAAAGGCATTAAGCCAGGAGTCTGATTTTTCCGTATGTGTATCAGGGACTAAGGCTGATCGAGGGTATTTTAATCTTTTTTCTACCGTCCTATAATATGAAGTTAACATCTTATAAGGTATATTGATGTACCCTCAGTGTTTGATTTTGCAATGATTTCACTGTTTGGATGTGTTTTTCTATTTGTGTCTGTTTTTGTGCGCATTCAGCTGGAATACGACTGTTTTCTGATTTTTTTTCATTTTCTACTGTCCCATAACATAAACCTCACAAATAAAGTTAACATCTTATAAGATATACTAATGTACCCTCGTCGTTCCGCTCGTCTTGGGACCCCAAACGACATATGAAATATTCACACTCCTGCGACCTGTAGAAATGTAGTTCCTCCAAAACTTCCACTCTGGCCAAAGAGTCTAAGACTGTATAGAGTCTGACATGACCTGATTTTCAGTTTTTGGACACAGGACTTTGGGCTTTTTTCCCCCTGGCCAAAAAAAACTGCCAAAATCACAGTCTGTAAAATTCAAACGTAAGAAAGGTGGGAAACTGTCTTTTCTTCAATAATTCCTAAAGGCAATGAACCCGGATGCTGATTTCTCCGTATGTGTATCAGGGACTCCTGGCTGATCCAGGGTGCAGAGTTTCAGACCCGTGCAACCTTTGGAAAGGTCAAAGGTCAGCCGCTGTGGTGTGTTTTTTGTAATAATTCCTAAAGGCATTGAGTCAGGAGTCTGATTTTTCCGTATGTGTATCAGGGACTAAAGCTTATCCCGGTTGCCGAGTTTCAGACCTGTGCAACTTTCGGAAAAGGTCAATGGTCAGCCGTTCGGGTGTGTTTTTTGTAATAATTCCTAAAGGCATTGAGTCAGGAGTCTGATTTTTCCGTATGTGTATCAGGGACTAAAGCTTATCCCGGTTGCCGAGTTTCAGACCTGTGCAACTTTCGGAAAAGGTCAATGGTCAGCCGTTCGGGTGTGTTTTTTGTAATAATTCCTAAAGGCATTTAGCCAGGAGTCTGATTTTTCTGTATGTGTATCAGGGACTAAGGCTAATCCAGGGTGCCGAGTTTCAGACCCGTGCAACCTTCGGAAAGGTCAAAGGTCAGCCGTTCGGGTGTGTTTTTTGTAATAATTCCTAAAGGCATTAAGCCAGGAGTCTGGCCAAAGAGTCTAAGACTGTATAGAGTCTGACATGACCTGATTTTCAGTTTTTGGACACAGGACTTTGGGCTTTTTTCCCCCTGGCCAAAAAAAACTGCCAAAAACACAGTCTGTAAAATTCAAACGTAAGAAAGGTGGGAAACTGTCTTTTCTTCAATAATTCCTAAAGGCAATGAGCCCGGATGCTGATTTCTCCGTATGTGTATCAGGGACTCCTGGCTGATCCAGGGTGCTGAGTTTCAGATCTGTGCAACCTTTGGAAAGGTCAAAGGTCAGCCACTGTGGTGTATTTTTGTAATAATTCCTAAAGGCATTGAGTCAGGAGTCTGATTTTTCTGTATGTGTATCAGGGACTAAAGCTTATCCCGGTTGCCGAGTTTCAGACCTGTGCAACTTTCGGAAAAGGTCAATGGTTAGCCGTTCGGGTGTGTTTTTTGTAATAATTCCTAAAGGCATTAAGCCAGGAGTCTGATTTTTCTGTATGTGTATCAGGGACTAAGGCTAATCCAGGGTGCCGAGTTTCAGACCCGTGCAACCTTCGGAAAGGTCAAAGGTCAGCCGTTCGGGTGTGTTTTTTGTAATAATTCCTAAAGGCATTAAGCCAGGAGTCTGGCCAAAGAGTCTAAGACTGTATAGAGTCTGACATGACCTGATTTTCAGTTTTTGGACACAGGACTTTGGGCTTTTTTCCCCCTGGCCAAAAAAAACTGCCAAAAACACAGTCTGTAAAATTCAAACGTAAGAAAGGTGGGAAACTGTCTTTTCTTCAATAATTCCTAAAGGCAATGAGCCCGGATGCTGATTTCTCCGTATGTGTATCAGGGACTCCTGGCTGATCCAGGGTGCTGAGTTTCAGATCTGTGCAACCTTTGGAAAGGTCAAAGGTCAGCCACTGTGGTGTATTTTTTGTAATAATTCCTAAAGGCATTGAGTCAGGAGTCTGATTTTTCCGTATGTGTATCAGGGACTAAAGCTTATCCCGGTTGCCGAGTTTCAGACCTGTGCAACTTTCGAAAAAGGTCAATGGTTAGCCGTTCGGGTGTGTTTTTTGTAATAATTCCTAAAGGCATTAAGCCAGGAGTCTGATTTTTCCGTATGTGTATCAGGGACTAAGGCTGATCGAGGGTATTTTAATCTTTTTTCTACTGTCCTATAATAGGAAGTTAACATCTTATAAGGTATATTGATGTACCCTCAGTGTTTAAATTTATATTGATTTCACTGTTTGGATGTGTTTTTCTATTTGTGTCTGTTTTTGTGCGCATTCAGCAGGGATACGGCTGTTTTCGCAATTTTTTTCATTTTTCTACTCTCCCATAACATAAACCTCACAAATAAAGTTAAAATCTTATAAGATATAGTTATATACCTTCAGTGTTTGATTTTGCAATGATTTCACTGTTTGGATGTGTTTTTCTATTTGTCTCTGTTTTTGTGTGCATTCAGCAGGGATACGGCTGTTTTCTGATTTTATTCATTTTTTTATTGTCCCATAACATAAACCTCACAAATAAAGTTAACATCTCATAAGATATAGTTATATACCTTCAGTGTTTGATTTTGCAATGATTTCACTGTTTGAATGTGTTTTTCTATTTTTGTCTGTTTTTGTGCGCATTCAGCTGGAATACGACTGTTTTCTGATTTTTTTTCATTTTTCTACTGTCCCATAACATAAACCTCACAAATAAAGTTAACATCTTATAAGATATACTAATGTACCCTCGTCGTTCCGCTCGTCTTGGGACCCCAAACGACATATGAAATATTCACACTCCTGCGACCTGTAGAAATGTAGTTCTTCCAAAACTTCCACTCTGGCCAAAGAGTCTAAGACTGTATAGAGTCTGACATGACCTGATTTTCAGTTTTTGGACACAGGACTTTGGGCTTTTTTCCCCCGGGCCAAATACTGCCAAAAACACAGTCTGTAAAATTCAAACGTAAGAAAGGTGGGAAACTGTCTTTTCTTCAATAATTCCTAAAGGCAATGAGCCCGGATGCTGATTTCTCTGTATGTGTATCAGGGACTCCTGGCTGATCCAGGGTGCCGAGTTTCAGACCTGTGCAACCTTTGGAAAGGTCAAAGGTCAGCCGCTGTGGTGTGTTTTTTGTAATAATTCCTAAAGGCATTGAGCCAGGAGTCTGATTTTTCCGTGTGTGTATAGGGACTAAGGCTGATGCAGGGTGCCGAGTTTCAGACCTGTGTAACCTTCGGAAAGGTCAAAGGTCAGCCGTTTAGGTGTGTTTTTTGTAATAATTCCTAAAGGCATTAAGCCAGGAGTCTGATTTTTCCGTATGTGTATCAGGGACTAAGGCTGATCGAGGGTATTTTAATCTTTTTTCTACTGTCCTATAATATGAAGTTAACATCTTATAAGGTATATTGATGTACCCTCAGTGTTTAAATTTATAATGATTTCACTGTTTGGATGTGTTTTTCTATTTGTGTCTGTTTTTGTGCGCATTCAGCAGGGATACGGCTGTTTTCGCAATTTTTTTCATTTTTCTACTGTCCCATAACATAAACCTCACAAATAAAGTTAAAATCTTATAAGATATAGTTATATACCTTCAGTGTTTGATTTTGCAATGATTTCACTGTTTGAATGTGTTTTTCTATTTTTGTCTGTTTTTGTGCGCATTCAGCTGGAATACGACTGTTTTCTGATTTTTTTTTCATTTTTCTACTGTCCCATAACATAAACCTCAGAAATAAAGTTAACATCTTATAAGATATTGTTATATACCTTCAGTGTTTGATTTTGCAATGATTTCGCTGTTTGACTGTGTTTTTCTATTTTTGTCTGTTTTTGTGCGCATTCAGCTGGAATACGACTGTTTTCTGATTTTTTTTCATTTTTCTACTGTCCCATAACATAAACCTCACAAATAAAGTTAACATCTTATAAGATATTCTTCGGTACCCTCAGTGTTTGATTTTGCAATGATTTCACTGTTTGGATGTGTTTTTCTATTTGTGTCTGTTTTTGTGAGCATTCAGCTGGAATACGACTGTTTTCTGATTTTTTTTCATTTTCTACTGTCCCATAACATAAACCTCACAAATAAAGTTAACATCTTATAAGATATACTAATGTACCCTCGTCGTTCCGCTCGTCTTGGGACCCCAAACGACATATGAAATATTCACACTCCTGCGACCTGTAGAAATGTAGTTCCTCCAAAACTTCCACTCTGGCCAAAGAGTCTAAGACTGTATAGAGTCTGACATGACCTGATTTTCAGTTTTTGGACACAGGACTTTGGGCTTTTTTCCCCCTGGCCAAAAAAAACTGCCAAAAACACAGTCTGTAAAATTCAAACGTAAGAAAGGTGGGAAACTGTCTTTTCTTCAATAATTCCTAAAGGCAATGAGCCCGGATGCTGATTTCTCCGTATGTGTATCAGGGACTCCTGGCTGATCAAGGGTGCCGAGTTTCAGACCCGTGCAACCTTTGGAAAGGTCAAAGGTCAGCCGCTGTGGTGTGTTTTTTGTAATAACTCCTAAAGGCATTGAGTCAGGAGTCTGATTTTTCCGTATGTGTATCAGGGACTAAAGCTTATCCCGGTTGCCGAGTTTCAGACCTGTGCAACTTTCGGAAAAGGTCAATGGTCAGCCGTTCGGGTGTGTTTTTTGTAATAATTCCTAAAGGCATTAAGCCAGGAGTCTGATTTTTCCGTATGTGTATCAGGGACTAAGGCTGATCGAGGGTATTTTAATCTTTTTTCTACCGTCCTATAATATGAAGTTAACATCTTATAAGGTATATTGATGTACCCTCAGTGTTTGATTTTGCAATGATTTCACTGTTTGGATGTGTTTTTCTATTTGTCTCTGTTTTTGTGCGCATTCAGCATGGATACGGCTGTTTTCGCAATTTTTTTCATTTTTCTACTGTCCCATAACATAAACCTCACAAATAAAGTTAACATCTCATCAGATATAGTTATATACCTTCAGTGTTTGATTTTGCAATGATTTCACTGTTTGGATGTGTTTTTCTATTTGTCTCTGTTTTTGTGCGCATTCAGCAGGGATACGGCTGTTTTCTGATTTTTTTCATTTTTCTACTGTCCCATAACATAAACCTCACAAAGGGTGATTTAGATTTCTCTTTTGTTTATTCACTGCATTTTGTTGATTGATGATTGATTCATTTTTTTCACAACTGCCTAAAACCTTTGCACAGTACTGTGGACAGTAGAAAAAAATCCGAAACAGCCTTATCTCGGCTGGATGCGCACACAAACAGACACCAATAGAAAAACACATCCCAACAGTGAAATCATTGCAAAATCAAACACTGAGGGTACAGAAGTATATCTTATATGATGTTAACTTCATTAGTGAGGTTTATATTATGGGACAGTAGAAAAAAGAAAAAAATCCGAAAACAGCCTAACCTCAGCTGAATACGTCCAGTGAAAGTTAAATCATAAACTACTGATAAAAAATAAGGATTTTATACTTCATCAAAAAATGTTACCCTATTGTTTGTTGCAAAAAGTGAACTTTGACCCTATATTCCTCCAAAACGTATACAGTAAAAGTACTCCATACTACTAGTATATGAAGTATAGGTGGTACTGAGTTCAGTGAAAGTGAAATCATACACTACTAATACAAATTATGGATTTTAAACTTCATCAAAAACGGATGATCACACAGGTCATACAAAACATCTAGCTTATGTTTGATTTGATGTAATTATTTTACATGTAATCACTATAATATGATAGGGTTAGTGTTAGTTTTGATAAATTATTTAACCTTTTTCTTTTTCAGTACATTGTGACTGATGTTGATGAGGTCGAGGTCTTCAGCGTCTGAGGCTGTGTCTTTGACAGTCAGGATGAATTGAGCCCCAAACAAAGTGAAACATTGTGTTTACCTGTAATTGCACCTGTGTAAACAAAACCAGACTTTTGTTTGGGTTCACGTAGAGGGCAAGTCTTTGAAGTCCCTCAAGATGCCTGTTTCTTTTTTTTACTCAAAGGAGTGAATGTGTGTATGAGCCTCTTTGTAGGTGTAGGTGCCTGTGTATCATGTCGATTTGAACTTGATGTGAGAACAAGAAGTGCCTGGAGTTGCACATACACACAGACACACAGACACAGACACACACACACACATTTATTCCTAAACCCACATTCACACCATACTATGATATCCCTAAAATACACCCACATCATTTTAGCTTCAGATATTGATTGAATAGTGTGTTATATGATAATGGAAAATGTTGATATTCCCTGACAGTGGAAAATAACTTCACCTACACCAAATTTGAAGCAATTTGGTGTAAGATATCCTCAAAAAAAAATCCAAACGCACAAAGAATGCAGAGGATTAATCTGTTATGTTTTTATTACAAAAAATCTTGGAAGCGAACATTTCTGCCATGCATGTGTGGTGAAACAAAGGGGCAGTTTATTTCAACTACTACTGTAGCTTTAAGATAATTATCGACCATCGTCACACTCCAACGCAACGTAGTTCCCCACCACAGCAGCAGCGGATTAATATCCAAAACGTGAACAGGTTAGTGTCTGCTCAGCAGGTGGATGAACATGTAATGGAGTTGCAGCATCAGTCGCTGACCAAGGAATTACTGGGGAAGTTGGTGGTAGAGGGAGGCTATTGACATGTCACAGGAAGATGCTCAAAAATGTAGAGGTAAGTGAAATTTTACATTATTATAATGAGCTAAACAGCAGGCCATTGCTAAAATGTGTTCGTTAATTACAGTAACTACGTCTTTTCACTACATACATACACATGCATTTAAACACACACGCATTAATCGAAATATAGGTAATACTAATATATGCACATGTAAATGTTCCATGCTCTTTTTTTTCTTTTTCGCTTTGCTGTTTTTTTCGAAAGTTTAGTGTTTAAATGCAGTCAGTATCCTATCTCTGAGATGGTGTTGTCTGCGACGTTACACGGGAGCCAGACTTGCTGTCTGAACAGTTCCACTGTGAGAACCGATGTCCTCTCACCCGGACCCGCAGCTGCAAAGCTCCCGTTTTCGCGGAACCGCTTGCTGTGTTTCGGCTGCGTCTTCGGTTGTGAGGACTGTGGGTCACATTGCTGATCTGTTCAGAGAGCTTCGCTGGTGCTGCTGCTGCACTGTCCTGTCTATTTAACAAGTAGGCTATACACTAAATCTATCCCTCTATTCTTAAAAATTAGGTCCACTCTGAATGTTGATACAGTGTGGGTGTTGTAATTATTATTTTTTTTTTATGACAGTCTTTTCCATTCTTACAACGCACAGTTAACGTGACTGGATTCTGCTTCATCCGGGGAAAGAGGCTGACCCTCAGGCTTTGGACACCTACAGTATTTAGTTGATGACAAACTGTTTCCTTAACCCTCAGGCTTCATTATGATTCATTTCCACTGTGTTAGTGCATATGGCACACTTTCTTGTAAGAAGGTCTCTTGGCAAATTGGAATTCAAATGAAAACATTTTATTAATAGATCAATAGAACACTGAACATTGTTTTCACCATACACTTGAGTATATGGCAGGAATGTTCACTCCCAAGAATTGTTGTCATAAAAGATTAATACTTTTGTCCTGCATCAGTCCTCCTCAAAACCACCAAATATTCAATCATTTCCATATTACAAATGTCCTCTTTTCAAATTAAGAGGGGAGGGAGTACATGTTTTAGCTGATGCTACACAAAACTAACAATGCTTCAAAGTTAATATTGTGGGTAATCTTTGACATATTCAAGACTGATTAAAAAAAAATCTCCCAGCCACCCAACATTTGTCATATCTGTTGCCAGTACAACCCATGAAATGCTCATTTGTACTTGTCAGGAAGTCACTGCAGCTCTGACCTTGTAACCTAAATATGTTTCTGCTTCAAAATCACTTTGTTTCATACATGAGGCTAATGTCTGGCAGATTATACCAATCTTAGCCAATCTTCATCACTAAGTTTTATGTTAAATCCTGATTCCCATCTTTTTTTTTATGTATTTTGTAGCATTTTTTTTATATAGTCCCAATATAATTCTAATTGTGGTTTCTTTGTATGCGTTGATTATGATGATCTGGATCACACTATTCACTTCTCAGGAGGGGTCCATCCTGATCTCTTTCATATAGTAGTCTCTAAATTGCAGGAATCCACAGAATTCATGATTGATTATCTAAATCCTTTTTTTCTGTCATATTTTGGAAACTCTCAAGCTGTCCATCTTTCACCAAAACACACCATGCTGTGATTCCCTTGGTTGTCCACTGTTTAAATCCTATATCGTACCTAGTCGGTGTAAAATTGCTATCATATTCAATAAATTAGTGTCTTTCTGTATCTTATATTTTTTTATTATGCTGAACCATATTTTGTATGTGAACATCGTGATTGTGTCTATTTGGTTTTGAATCTTCTTGTATGTTTCTTTATCCCCAATTATATTCTGTACTGGGTTTTCTCCAAACTCTTTTTCTATTTCATTTCACTGTGTCTGGTTTGCACCAACCTACAATATATCTCAATTGGGCCGCATGGTAGTATTCCTTTAATTTTGGAAGTCTCATCCCTCCTTCTTCTTTTGGCAGCTGGAGAGTTTCCAGTCTTATCGTGGGTCTTTTGCCACCCCAACTAAACTTTGATATCATTTTATTCCAGCTCATAAATTGGGGCTTGGGGGACCTCTACTGGTAGGGCTTGGAATAGGTATAAGGGTCAGGGTCAGCGAGTTGGCAGCACCCCGCTTTACCCGCAGGCTGTAGCAGAGAGCCCCCCTTACAGCAACAACTTTGGCAACAACTTATTTTAAAATAAATATATATAAATATATATATATATATATATATATTATAAAATCACGACAAACCCACACCATAACCCCCCAAACATTTATGACCTTCCCCAAAGTTTCATCTTGGAATGCCCATGGCATCCAATCAAATTCTTTTAGAGCCCAACAAATTAAATTCTTGTTGAAAACTGACTTTGACATATTATGTTGTCAAGAACTGAGACTGAACACAAGTAAAGAGTAACGGTATCCAGCATGTGGAACAAAGGTCTAAGTGTAATTTCTATTGGCGAAAGTAAAGCTGATGGTGGGATCTTTTTTCTAAAACTGGTGATGTCACTATTATTCGTAAAACGAATGATTTCCTAATTTAATTCCTTGTAGATTGCTCATGTTGGATTGTTTTTACCGAGGAGAAAAAATACGAACGATACACGTGTACACCTCTCATGAGAGAACAAACATTTTTCAACTTTTTAAAAGACTTAAAGAACCCCTATTGGTCGGATACAAAATTATTTTATGTGGCGACTTTAACACTGTCATCGATGTAAACGACAGAGTGAGCTCTAAAGTCTTGAAACTCAGCTCTGATGGTAATCGTTTGACTCAATTCAATTCTTATGTAGACTAATTGTGATCTTAACAAGTCCTGGCAAATTAAAGTAGGCACAAGCACCATGACGTCCAATCTGAAGCAGCATCCTGCAATTTGTCTTCTTATGTCATCACTTTTTTTCAAAGGATGTATGTTACAGTATTTTAAATAAAATACACATAATGGAAATATATTGGTACAAAATCTGAAGGAATTTTTCATCATCTCCAGAAAAGAGCATATTTCGTATTTTAAATATGTATTTTTTTTAATACATGTATCAGAAATACTTCCCATCCCTGCTTAGAGACATTACGTGAAGGTTGAAAATTGTGTTGCTTTAAATAAAACCCATAACATGAGAATGTGCTTAAATTGAAGCACAATATATAATGATTATGTATAGAAAATGCACTCTGATTTTCGCAGTTGAAGCACAAGAATCTGGATCTTTACAAAACAAATGTTATCTATCCGCAATTCCTATACTCCTATTCCAAATATGTTTGTGATTTAAACAGCATTTGTCTAGTGTAACATTAGTGATACTTTTGCAGTAGTATATTTATTGTGAGACACAATTATACATTTTTCCCAAATCTGTCCATGCCTCATCCATCTCTTCCTCTCCCTTCTTGTCTTCCTCCTCAGCACATGGAGAAGATCTCCATGCTGGCTTTCCATCCAGTTAAGATGCACAGCTGCTATGAGAAGGTGGTGAACCTGAGCCTTGAGGGTCTGCAGCAACAGTTTGACGTGAGCAGCCCGTCAGTGTTTGTCCAAAGGGCCCAGATCCCCATGAGAGAGGTGAAACCTCAACTACTGACTAACCAGTCTGATATAGGTTATTGGTTAACTGGTTAACACAATGGGAAGTTTCTATGAGAGCTAATCATTTTATTGACACTCATTATATTGCTTGATCATTTTCCTACACTGTAGCTCCTGTTTGACTAGAGTTTGTCAAATAGTTGAATGATGAGGTTCTGACTGTGGCATTGATCAAGGACACAGTAGAACTAAAGGCGAACATCTTTTGGCGGTTTGATAACTCAGTGGACAGTTAAACAGTTAAACATGCCACAATACAGACTGTGGACCTGGGTCCACATGTGATAAATAACATTATCACATTATTTCATGGGATATTCCTATATGAGTCAGTTTGTCTGGTGTTACATGCATGTATGTCACAAAGTTAGGTACAAAACTACAAATTGTGTTTTACTAGATGTTTGAGCAGATCCTTCATCAGAGTCTCGAGTCTCAGGGTACAGAGGAGCTGTGTAAGATCATCCAGCACTGCCAGGACAGAGTCATTAAGGTAATACACAAAGAAAACAGGCTTGTGCATCAAATTATTGCATCACATCTACATTAATATCTAATAATATTACACCTGGCATACTCCAGCCCTGGGAGTGAAACTTTTGGTCTGGCCTTGTTTTAGTGTTAAGGAAAATTCAGGTTCAACTTTATCAATTTATTAATTTTTGAGCAAGAGTCCAGGATACCGGGCTATTGCCCAGCTTAATCCCTTCTGTGCATCTTCCTCTGATATTTTCAAGCCTCAACTTGCCAGCTCCATGTTTATTTTTATTATATCAGAAAGTATGAGTGTGTGGATGAGCTAACTCATGCTTTTGAAGCATGATGATGGTCGCCACAGCGGTCGTCTTCCAGATAGAGATTAGATAGAAAATAAAAACTCCAAACTCAAGGAATAAACACTTGACTTTTGCGAGAACAGGTGAACGTCACATAGTGTACCCTGAGACATTATTGCTCTGGACCATAATCAAGTGGACTGATAAGAGATTACCGGCATCTTGTGAAATGTGCCAGTACACAAATAAAAGTGCCGTTTCTGTGTACTGGACAGTACCGGGCCACTTCTAGTTAATAATTGTACTGTAGTGACAGTGATGGTATTTTATGTACACTTAATGTCTCTTATGTGATGTTATTCTTTAACAAACAAGTGCACAATAAAAATTCACTGGGAATTCTAAACAGCACATTGCAATTTATTCAATTATTATCGGAGTATTGATCAGTAATACAGTGAAAATGAGAGGAAATGTTTAAGGTGTGCGCCCCTAAATGTTCTGCTTGCTCTCCTAAAACATTCAGTTATAGGGGGGGCTACTGTGCTCCTAGTAAAAAGTTAGTCTGGTGCCCTGCATACATTGTTCTAAAGGGTTTATGGTCTTAGTTCCTCTTCAGTAGAGCTGCATGTCCACAATGTAAATTTAATTTTACATTTAAATGCAGAGCTGTCAGTGTGTGATTGACAGCTCTGCATTTCATGTTTGCAAAGTTGCAGTTATAGGTGGATTTGTAGTGGACACGCTATCAGTATCCATCCTTTCTCTTATAACTATGGTTGTTTCTGGTTTCAAAAACTAACATGGTGTTGCCCAAAATACTAAACTCCTACATTTAAACAGGGGAGTCTAGTGGCAACCCAAATAGTTGACACATCCCAACCTTATGAGAACCTGCCTCTCAAAATGGGTTATGGATTCATATTTTATCTCTGACAAATGGAATGTGAACTATGATGAGGAAGGCATGACAATATTATAGCTATATCATGACATGAGACAAGATATGATCTTAGAATTTTGATATTGTCATATCGTGATCGGGTATTTGTGATGAATTTTCCTGGTTTGAGAATTTTGGAGAAAATCAAGCTCAAAAGTCAAGATTTTGACAATTATTTTGCAACAATTTGTGACTTTGCACTGCCCTCTAGTGGCCTAATATGATTTCACATGAAATATGTCACCTGCTTTGCATGCTACAGCTCCTTATTTTTCCAGTGATCCCCTATATGTCCATATCTACTTTGGACTATAGGAGAAAGTCCATCTCAAATATGAATGCTGACTGAATTCTATTGCAACCATTCCTGAATTTGCACTTCTCCCTACTGGCCGAAACGTGCATTTTTTTTAAGGTGGAATCGAAACTTAATGAAAATCGGAAGCGAATGCTGAAGGTGGCCCTACAGCATCATCATGTCATTCTTCCCAATAGAATGAGTGCGCGAGTTTTTGTTTTTTTATGTTAATATAATGTCAATGTATTAATGATATAAATATAATGATGGTGATGATAACAATAATAATATTAACAGCGATAATAATAATAATATTAATAATAATGATATGATTACAACAATAATGTGTGCTGTGAAAGCAACATTTGTTGAAAAAAACATTGTAGAAATATTTTTTTGAAGTTTGATTATGACAAATAACCATACAGTTAACTGAACAAATGAAATGTACATCTTATAAGATATACTTCTGTACTCTCAGTGTTTGATTTTGCAATGATTTCACGGATGTGTTTTTCTATTGGTGTCTGTTTGTAAGCGCATTCTGCTGAGATATGGCTGTTTCCGGATTTTTTTAAATTTTTCTGCTGTCCCATAATATAAACCTCACAAATGAAGTTCACATCTTAAAAGATTTAGTTCTGTACACTCACTGTTTGATTTTGCAAAGATTTAACTGTTGGGATGTGTTTTTCTATTGGTGTCTGTTTGTGTGCGCATTCAGCTGAGATAAGGCTCTTCCGGATTTTTTTAATTTTTCTGCTGTCCCATAACATAAACCTCACAAATGAAGTTAAGAACATAAAGATTTAGTTCTTTACCCTCAGTGTTTAATTTTGCAAAGATTTCACTGTTTGGATGTGTTTTTCTATTGGTGTCTGTTTGTGTGCGCATTCAGCTGAGATAAGGCTGTTTCCGGATTTTTTTAATTTTTCTGCTGTCCCATAACATAAACCTCACAAATGAAGTTAACATCTTAAAAGATTTAGGTCTGTACCCTCAGTGTTTGATTTTGCAATGATTTCACTGTTTGGATGTGTTTTTCTACAAGTGTCTGTTTGTGTGCACACAGCTGAGATAAGGCTGTTTACGGATTTTTTTTCATTTTTCTGCTGTCCCATAACATAAACCTCACAAATGAAGTTAACATCTTAAAAGATTTAGTTCTGTACACTCACTGTTTGATTTTGCATTGATTTCACTGTTTGGATGTGTTTTTCTATTGGTGTCTTTTGTGTGCGCATTCAGCTGAGATAAAGGCTGTTTACGGATTTCTTTCATTTTTCTGCTGTCCCATAACATAAACCTCACAAATGAAGTTAACATCTTAAAATATTTAGTTCTGTACCCTCAGTGTTTAATTTTGCAAAGATTTCACTGTTTGGATGTGTTTTTCTACAAGTGTCTGTTTGTGTGCGCATTCAGCTGAGATAAGGCTGTTTCCGGATTTTTTTCATTTTTCTGCTGTCCCATAACATAAACCTCACAAATGAAGTTAACATCTTAAAAGATTTAGTTCTGTACCCTCAGTGTTTGATTTTGCAATGATTTCACTGTTGGGAAGTGTTTTTCTACAAGTGTCTGTTTGTGTGCGCATTCAGCTGAGATAAGGCTGTTTACGGATTTCTTTCATTTTTCTGCTGTCCCATAACATAAACCTCACAAATGAAGTTAACATCTTAAAAGATTTAGTTCTGTACCCTCAGTGTTTGATTTTGCAATGATTTCACTGTTTGGATGTGTTTTTCTACAAGTGTCTGTTTGTGTGCGCATTCAGCTGAGTTAAGGCTGTTTTCGGATTTTTTTCATTTTTCTACTTTCCCATAATATAAACCTAACAAATGAACTTAACATCTTATAAGATATACTTCTTTACCCTCAGTGTTTAATTTTGCAATGATTTCACTGTTGGGATGTGTTTTTCTACAAGTGTCTGTTTGTGTGCGCATTCAGCTGAGATAAGGCTGTTTACGGATTTTTTTCATTTTTCTGCTGTCCCATAACATAAACCTCACAAATGAACTTTAACATCTTATAAGATATACTTCTTTACCCTCAGTGTTTAATTTTGCAAAGATTTCACTGTTTGGATGTGTTTTTCTATTGGTGTCTGTTTGTGTGCGCATACAGCTGAGATAAGGCTGTTTTCGGATTTTTTTCATTTTTCTACTTTCCCATAATATAAACCTAACAAATGAACTTAACATCTTATAAGATATACTTCTTTACCCTCAGTGTTTAATTTTGCAAAGATTTCACTGTTTGGATGTGTTTTTCTATTGGTGTATGTTTGTGTGCGCATTCAGCTGAGATAAGGCTGTTTTCGGATTTTTTTCATTTTTCTACTTTCCCATAATATAAACCTAACAAATGAACTTAACATCTTATAAGATTTACTTCTTTACCCTCAGTGTTTAATTTTGCAAAGATTTCACTGTTTGGATGTGTTTCTCTATTGAAGTCTGTTTGTGTGCGCATTCAGCTGAGATAAGGCTGTTTCCGGATTTTTTTCATTTTTCTGCTGTCCCATAACATAAACCTCACAAATGAAGTTAACATCTTAAAAGATTTAGTTCTGTACCCTCAGTGTTTGATTTTGCAATGATTTCACTGTTGGGATGTGTTTTTCTACAAGTGTCTGTTTGTGTGCGCATTCAGCTGAGATAAGGCTGTTTACGGATTTTTTTCATTTTTCTGCTGTCCCATAACATAAACCTCACAAATGAACTTAACATCTTATAAGATATACTTCTGTAACCTCAGTGTTTGATTTTGCAATGATTTCACTGTTTGGATGTGTTTTTCTATTGGTGTCTGTTTGTGTGCGCATACAGCTGAGATAAGGCTGTTTCCGGATTTTTTTCATTTTTCTGCTGTCCCATAACATAAACCTCACAAATGAAGTTAACATCTTAAAATATTTAGTTCTGTACCCTCAGTGTTTGATTTTGCAATGATTTCACTGTTGGGATGTGTTTTTCTACAAGTGTCTGTTTGTGTGCGCATTCAGCTGAGATAAGGCTGTTTCCGGATTTTTTTAATTTTTCTGCTGTCCCATAACATAAACCTCACAAATGAAGTTAACATCTTAAAAGATTTAGTTCTGTACACTTACTGTTTCATTTTGCATTGATTTCACTGTTTGGATGTGTTTTTCTATTGGTGTCTGTTTTTGTGTGCGCATTCAGCTGAGATAAGGCTGTTTCCGGATTTTTTTAATTTTTCTGCTGTCCCATAAAATAAACCTCACAAATGAAGTTAACATCTTAAAAGATTTAGTTCTGTACACTCACTGTTTGATTTTGCAATTATTTCACTGTTTGGATGTGTTTTTCTATTGGTGTCTGTTTGTGTGCGCATACAGCTGAGATAAGGCTGTTTTCGGATTTTTTTCATTTTTCTACTTTCCCATAATATAAACCTAACAAATGAACTTAACATCTTATAAGATATACTTCTTTACCCTCAGTGTTTAATTTTGCAAAGATTTCACTGTTTGGATGTGTTTTTCTACAAGTGTCTGTTTGTGTGCGCATTCAGCTGAGATAAGGCTGTTTACGGATTTTTTTAATTTTTCTGCTGTCCCATAACATAAACCTCACAAATGAAGTTAACATCTTAAAAGATTTAGTTCTGTACACTCACTGTTTGATTTTCCAATGATTTCACTGTTTGGATGTGTTTTTCTATTGGTGTCTGTTTGTGTGCGCATTCAGCTGAGATAAGGCTGTTTACGGATTTTTTTAATTTTTCTGCTGTCCCATAACATAAACCTCACAAATGAAGTTAACATCTTAAAAGATTTAGTTCTGTACACTCACTGTTTGATTTTCCAATGATTTCACTGTTTGGATGTGTTTTTCTATTGGTGTCTGTTTGTGTGCGCATTCAGCTGAGATAAGGCTGTTTCCGGATTTTTTTCATTTTTCTGCTGTCCCATAACATAAACCTCACAAATGAAGTTAACATCTTAAAAGATTTAGTTCTGTACCCTCAGTGTTTGATTTTGCAATGATTTCACTGTTGGGATGTGTTTTTCTACAAGTGTCTGTTTGTGTGCGCATTCAGCTGAGATAAGGCTGTTTACGGATTTTTTTCATTTTTCTGCTGTCCCATAACATAAACCTCACAAATGAACTTAACATCTTATAAGATATACTTCTGTAACCTCAGTGTTTGATTTTGCAATGATTTCACTGTTTGGATGTGTTTTTCTATTGGTGTCTGTTTGTGTGCGCATACAGCTGAGATAAGGCTGTTTCCGGATTTTTTTCATTTTTCTGCTGTCCCATAACATAAACCTCACAAATGAAGTTAACATCTTAAAAGATTTAGTTCTGTACACTTACTGTTTCATTTTGCATTGATTTCACTGTTTGGATGTGTTTTTCTATTGGTGTCTGTTTTGTGTGCGCATTCAGCTGAGATAAGGCTGTTTCCGGATTTTTTTAATTTTTCTGCTGTCCCATAACATAAACCTCACAAATGAAGTTAACATCTTAAAATATTTAGTTCTGTACACTCACTGTTTGATTTTGCATTGATTTCACTGTTTGGATGTGTTTTTCTATTGGTGTCTGTTTGTGTGCGCATACAGCTGAGATAAGGCTGTTATCGGATTTTTTTCATTTTTCTACTTTCCCATAATATAAACCTAACAAATGAACTTAACATCTTATAAGATATACTGCTTTACCCTCAGTGTTTAATTATGCAAATATTTCACTGTTGGGATGTGTTTTTCTACAAGTGTCTGTTTGTGTGCGCATTCAGCTGAGATAAGGCTGTTTCCGGATTTTTTTAATTTTTCTGCTGTCCCATAACATAAACCTCACAAATGAAGTTAACATCTTAAAATATTTAGTTCTGTACACTCACTGTTTGATTTTGCAATGATTTCACTGTTTGGATGTGTTTTTCTACAAGTGTCTGTTTGTGTTCGCATTCAGCTGAGATAAGGCTGTTTTCTGATTTTTTTTCATTTTCTACTGTCCCATAACATAAACCTCACAAATAAAGTTAACATCTTATAAGATATACTAATGTACCATCGTCGTTCCGCTCGTCTTGGGACCCCAAACGACATATGAAATATTCACACTCCTGCGACCTGTAGTTCCTCTTTCACTCTGGCCAAAAGGGTCTAACCCTGGATTTCCACTGGACGCGGAACGGCCGCGGAACGGTAGCCGTTGCTAATCGCTTCCATTCTAATCAATGTGAGCATTCCCACCGGCCGCACTGCGGCCCGGATCAGCAGCGGCCCAGAAGCGGCTTGCCGCGCCGCAGCGCTATCGATAGGAATCAGTTCTATTTTTTCCGTTGCCGCTGCTGAACCTCGTAAATTTCAACGAAGCAGATCGCACAAGACAGGAAGTCCGACACAGTATCAAAGTAAAACACTTTCCGCCCCCCTTTCAAAATAAAACACAATACGCAGGTCACAACTTCACCTCAACGTCACGGTGCTCCCAGGTCAACAGTCATTTGATCCGAGGGTCTCGGAGACAATGGACGACGAGAGACTGATTATGGAAGTGGAGAAATGAAAGAAGCTGTGTTGTTGTTGTTGTTTCCTTTATACACACAGTCTATCGCGGGATCTCGCGTCCGTTCGAGATTATCGCGCGATCTTCCGTGAATACCGCTGGCTCCCAAGGCTCCGCGCCGCTGCCGTAACGCGCCCGGTGGGGATTGACGTTTGGGAGAGGACGAAGCAGAACCGCGCCGCGGCCGTTCCGCGTCCAGTGGAAATCCAGGGTAAGACTGTATAGAGTCTGACATGACCTGATTTTCAGTTTTTGGATACAGGACTTTGGGCTTTTTTCCCCCGGCCAAAAAAAACTGCCAAAAACACAGTCTGTAAAATTCAAACGTAAGAAAGGTGGGAAACTGTCTTTTCTTCAATAATTCCTAAAGGCATTGAGCCAGGAGTCTGATTTTTCCGTATGTGTATCAGGGATTTAGGCTTATCCCCGGTGCAGAGTTTCAGACCCGTGCAACCTTCGAAAAGGTCAATGGTCAGCCGTTCGGGTGTTTTTTTGTAATAATTCCTAAAGGCATTCAGCCAGTGGTCTGATTTTTCCGTATCTGTATCAGGGACTAAGGCTTATCCAGGGTGCCAAGTTTCAGACCCGTGCAACCTTTGGAAAGGTCAAAGGTCAGCCGTTCGGGTGTGTTTTTTGTAATAATTCCTAAAGGCCTTAAGCCAGGAGTCTGATTTTTCCGTATGTGTATCAGGGACTAAAGCTTATCCAGGTTGCCGAGTTTCAGACCTGTGCAACCCTCGGAAAGGTCAATGGTCAGCCGTTCGGGTGTTTTTTTTGTAATAATTCCTAAAGGCATTGAGCCAGGAGTCTGATTTTTCCGTATGTGCATCAGGGACTAAGGCTAAGAGAGGAACCTCTTTTGAGCTTTTCTTAATCGTGCATTAATATTTGTAGTATCTCCTAATAAGCAGGTTTGAGGATCTAATGGGAGATGTAGTCCTAGGAGTTTTGTCATGATGCCAGAGAAATCATGCCAGAATGTGTTAAGTTTTGTGCATAACCAAGTGCAGTGTAGGAATAAACCCTCTTCTATACTACATCTAAAGCACAGGTTGGATATCTCAGGTTTATATTTATGTAATTTCTGTGGCGTAAGATAGGTTTGATGAAGAAAGTTATAATAAGTCAGCCTGTATCTAGAATTAAGAGTGGCAGTTAGACTTTTTTGACACAATTCAGCCCAGAGCTCTGTACCCATTGTCACACCCAAGTCAGACTCCCATTTCTCCCTTGATTTATGTAAACCTGGTTTTGGAGCATCATCCATCAAGAGGGAGTAGACTTTTGCAATAAGACGGGGTGCGTTACCCTCCTGAAGCAGTTTTTCCAGATCGCTGAGCATGGGTAAAGTCATTTCAGATCCCAAAACAGATTTAAGAAATGATCTTAACTGTAAATAACAAAAAAAGTTTCTACTGGACAGATCATATTTCCTCCTTAGATCCTCAAAAGACATCAGGCATCCATCCTTATAACAGTCCTCCAAATGATGAATCCCTTTCTGGTGCCACGTTTCCAGGATCTTATTATCCACTGACATAGGTATGAGTTTGTTCTGTTTCAATGGTGTCCTGGGTGAAATATATTTTTTAGTCCAGTATTTTTCCGGACTTCATGCCATGTTTTGATGATATGGGTCAAAACAGGGTTGTCAGTTCTTCTGGAGATGGTTGTAGGTGTCCATTTATAGCTGAAGTCTGCAGGAACCTTTTCTTTAACAGCATACATTCCAATTGAAACCCAAGGTGGGACATTTTCCCTTTCAAATAAAAAAGAAACAAGTCGCATCTGGGCAGCCAAATAATGCTTTTCAAGGTTAGGCAGTCGAAGACCCCCCAGTTTATAATCCCATGTAAGTTTTTCCATTGAAACCCTTGGAGTCTTACCATTCCATATGAATTGTCTAATATGTTTATTCAGGTTTTTAAAAAAGCTGGATGGCACTGGGATTGGTAAGGACTGAAAGAGGTACTGCAGCCTTGGTAATATATTCATTTTAATGCAATTTATTCGGCCGATCAAAGTGATAGGTAAGCTCATCCATTTCTGTAAATCCTCTATTATTCGACTAACTAGTGGTGAGTAGTTGAGTTTGTACACATTTTTAAGGTTGTTATCCACCATAATTCCAAGGTATCTTATCCCGCTTGGAGACCATTTAAATGGACCTCTTTGCTGATGTTCAGTGTAGTCAAAATTTGAAAGTGGAAGAATTTCACATTTATCGTAATTTACCTTATATCCAGAGACAAATCCAAATGCATGCAAAACGGTTTTCAATTTAGCAAGGGAATCAGATGGTTTTGTTAAATACAGAATTATATCATCTGCCATCAGATTGATTTTATGTATCGTCTGGTCCACTTTCACACCTTTTATCTCTGAATCGTGTCTGATTGTCTCGGCCAGAGGTTCAATAGCTATAACGAAAAGCCCAGGGGATAAGGGACACCCTTGTCTGCTCGATCTACTGAGGGGGAAGACAGTGGACATTTGTCCATTAGTAATTATTCTGGCCTGTGGATTCTTATACAGCATTCTGACCCAATTAATAAAATAGGAGCCAAATCCAAATTTAGATAGAACCTTGAATAGATAGGGCCACTCAAGCCTATCAAAGGCCTTTTCCGCGTCCAGCGTAACGGCTATACTAGGTTCAGTACTGGAGGTTGCCATATGAATAACGTTAAGTAACCTACACATGTTATTGGCAGAGGATCTCTTCTGGATAAAGCCAACCTGGTCTCGGTTTATCAATTTTGGTAAGAATTCACTCAACCTGTTTGCTATAGCTTTAGAAAACAATTTATAATCCGCATTCAAGAGTGAAATTGGTCGGAAAGAGGAGCATTTTAAGGGGTCTTTGTTTTTTTTATGGATCACTGTAATTATAGCCATTGAAAATGAATCAGGGAGGCTTTGTGTTTTAGATGCTAGATTAATTACATCCATAAGGAGAGGTATAAGCAAATCCTTAAACTCTTTATAAAATTCGGGGGGAAACCCATCCTCCCCTGGTGATTTATTAGATTGCAGCGTTGCTAGAGCGTTTTCGATCTCTTTGGAGGTAAATGGTGAATCTAAATACCTCTGGTCGTCTTGACTCAGTTTAGGCAAATCAATATTATTTAAGAATGTATCTATTGTGGACAGATCTTCTGGTGATTCCGACTTGTATAAATTAACATAAACTTTTTAAAAGTTTCATTTATTTCTTTTGGGTTCTGTGTAATACAGCCATGTTCGTCTTCAATTTGGTTAATTGTTTTTGAACTCTCCTCTTTCTTTAATTGCCAGGATAGGACTTTATGAGCCTTCTCCCCCAGTTCGTAGTACCTTTGTTTCGTTCTCAAAATGTCTTTCTCAGCCCTATAAGTGCATAGTGTATTATACTTGAGTTTTCTTTTTACGAATAAACTGTATATCTTCTTATCCCTATGTTGCTGAAAGTCTTTTTCCAGCCCAAGAATTTCTTTTTCAAATTTTTCCACTTCTGCTACATATGATTTTTAAGTCCTTTTGTATATGAGATTATTTGTCCTCTTAAATAAGCTTTTAATGTATCCCATAGTATGAAACTATTAGGGGAAGAAGGACAGTTTGTTTCACAGAATAGTTTGATTTGATCCCTGACAAATTTACAGAAGTCAGGGACCTGTGTATCAGGGATTTAGGCTTATCCCGGGTGCAGAGTTTCAGGCCTGTGCAACCTTCGGAAAGGTCAATGGTCAGCCGTTCCGGTGTGTTTTTTGTAATAATTCCTAAAGGCATTGAGTCAGGAGTCTGATCTTTCCGTATGTGTATCAGGGATTTAGGCTTATCCCCGGTGCAGAGTTTCAGAACTGTGCAACCTTCGGAAAGGTCAATGGTCAGCCGTTCAGGTGTGTTTTTTGTAATAATTCCTAAAGGCATTGAGCCAGGAGTCTGATTTTTCCGTATGTGTATCAGGGATTTAGGCTTATCCCGGATGCAGAGTTTCAGACCTGTGTAACCTTCGGAAAGGTCAATGGTCAGCCGTTCGGGTGTGTTTTTTGTAATAATTCCTAAAGGCATTGAGTCAGGAGTCTGTTTTCTCCGTATGTGTATCAGGGACTAAAGCTTATCCCGGTTGCCGAGTTTCAGACCTGTGCAACCTTCGGAAAGGTCAATGGTCAGCCGTTCGGGTGTGTTTTTTGTAATAATTCCTAAAGGCATTGAGCCAGGAGTCTGATTTTTCCGTATGTGTATCAGGGATTTAGGCTTATCCCGGGTGCAGAGTTTCAGGCCTGTGCAACCTTCGGAAAGGTCAATGGTCAGCCGTTCGGGTGTGTTTTTTGTAATAATTCCTAAAGGCATTGAGCCAGGAGTCTGATTTTTCCGTATGTGTATCAGGGATTTAGGCTTATCCCGGATGCAGAGTTTCAGACCTGTGTAACCTTCGGAAAGGTCAATGGTCAGCCGTTCGGGTGTGTTTTTTGTAATAATTCCTAAAGGCATTGAGTCAGGAGTCTGTTTTCTCCGTATGTGTATCAGGGACTAAAGCTTATCCCGGTTGGCGAGTTTCAGACCTGTGCAACCTTCGGAAAGGTCAATGGTCAGCCGTTCGGGTGTGTTTTTTGTAATAATTCCTAAAGGCATTGAGCCAGGAGTCTGATTTTTCCGTATGTGTAACAGGGATTTAGGCTTATCCCGGGTGCAGAGTTTCAGGCCTGTGCAACCTTCGGAAAGGTCAATGGTCAGCCGTTCGGGTGTGTTTTTTGTAATAATTCCTAAAGGCATTGAGTCAGGAGTCTGATCTTTCCGTATGTGTATCAGGGACTAAAGATTATCCCGGTAGCCGAGTTTCAGACCTGTGCAACCTTCGGAAAGGTCAATGGTCAGCCATTCGGGTGTGTTTTTTGTAATAATTCCTAAAGGCATTGAGCCAGGAGTCTGATTTTTCCGTATGTGTATCAGGGACTAAGGCTAATCTAGGGTGCTGAGTTTCAGACCTGTGTAACCTTCGGAAAGGTCAAAGGTCAGCCGTTTAGATTCAAGATTCAAGATTCAAGATTCAAGATTTCTTCATTGTCATACTAACACACATTAGACATGAGGTCAGAACGAAAATCAGTCTCTCCAGAACCCGGTCGGCCCAGCAATAAGAAGAATAAGAAAATAAGAAATAAGAACCAACAGTTTAACTTAACAAAATATAAATTAAAAGAGATCAAAACTTTAAACCTCTGGAGGTAAGGTGCTGTGCAAAAAAGAATTTGGTGCAAGGGTGTGTACGGTACTGGAGGCATGTGCAAAGTACAGTACGTGGGGGGTGGGGGCAGCAGGGCTATGGGGTTACAGAGAGTTAAGGAGTCTGACAGCTCCAGGGAAGAAGCTGTTCCTCAGTCTCGTAGTGCTGCTCTTGATGCTCCGTAGCCTCCTGCCTGAGGGGAGGGGGGTGAACAGTGTGTGTGCCGGGTGAGTGGGATCTCTCATGATGCAGGTAGCCCAGGGCATCTGGAGGTGAAGATGTCCGTGATGGTGGGGAGGCTGCTGCCCACGGTTCTCTGTGCAGCTTTCACCACTCTGCTGCAGAGCAGCTGCCGTGCCACACAGTGATGCAGGAGCACAGGACACTCTCCACTACACATCTGTAGAAGGTGATAAGGGCTGACCTTCCTAGTCCAGCGCGTCTCAGCCTCCTGAGGAAGTAGAGGCGCTGGTGTGCCTTCCGGACCAGGCTGGAAGTGTTGCTGCTCCAGGTGAGGTCGTCCTTGAGATGCACGCCCAGGTACCTGAAGCTGGAGACCACTTCCACCGCTGTTCCTCCGATGTGCAGGGGAGAATGGGGGGGATGTCTGCTCTGATGTTTAGGTGTGTTTTTTGTAATAATTCCTAAAGGCATTAAGCCAGGAGTCTGATTTTTCCGTATGTGTATCAGGGACTAAGGCTGATCGAGGGTATTTTAATCTTTTTTCTACTGTCCTATAATATGAAGTTAACATCTTATAAGGTATATTGATGTACCCTCAGTGTTTGAATTTATAATGATTTCACTGTTCGGATGTGTTTTTATATTTGTGTCTGTTTTTGTGCGCATTCAGACACACCCGAACGGCTGACCTTTGACCTTTCCAAAGGTTGCACGGGTCTGAAACTGTTTCTACTGTCCCATAACATAAAACTCACAAATAAAGTTAACATCTTATAAGATATAGTTATATACCTTCAGTGTTTGATTTTGCAATGATTTCACTGTTTAAATGTGTTTTTCTATTTTTGTCTGTTTTTGTGCGCATTCAGCTGGAATACGACTGTTTTCTGATTTTTTTTCCATTTTCTACTGTCCCATAACATAAACCTCACAAATAAAGTTAACATCTTATAAGATATACTAATGTACCCTCGTCGTTCCGCTCGTCTTGGGACCCCAAACGACATATGAAATATTCACACTCCTGCGACCTGTAGAAATGTAGTCCCTCCAAAACTTCCACTCTGGCCAAAGAGTCTAAGACTGTATAGAGTCTGACATGACCTGATTTTCAGTTTTTGGACACAGGACTTTGGGCTTTTTTCCCCCGGGCCAAATACTGCCAAAAACACAGTCTGTAAAATTCAAACGTAAGAAAGGTGGGAAACTGTCTTTTCTTCAATAATTCCTAAAGGCAATGAGCCCGGATGCTGATTTCTCCGTATGTGTATCAGGGACTCCTGGCTGATCCAGGGTGCTGAGTTTCAGATCTGTGCAACCTTTGGAAAGGTCAAAGGTCAGCCACTGTGGTGTATTTTTTGTAATAATTCCTAAAGGCATTGAGTCAGGAGTCTGATTTTTCCGTATGTGTATCAGGGACTAAAGCTTATCCCGGTTGCCGAGTTTCAGACCTGTGCAACTTTCGGAAAAGGTCAATGGTTAGCCGTTCGGGTGTGTTTTTTGTAATAATTCCTAAAGGCATTGAGCCAGTAGTCTGATTTTTCCGTATGTGTATCAGGGACTAAGGCTAATCTAGGGTGCCGAGTTTCAGACCTGTGTAACCTTGGAAAGGTCAAAGGTCAGCCGTTTAGGTGTGTTTTTTGTAATAATCCCTAAAGGCATTAAGCCAGGAGTCTGATTTTTCCGTATGTGTATCAGGGACTAAGGCTGATCCAGGGTGTCGAGTTTCAGACCCGTGCAACCTTTGGAAAAGTCAAAGGTCAGCCGTTCGGGTGTGTTTTTTGTAATAATTCCTAAAGGCATTGAGCCAGGAGTCTGATTTTTCCGTGTGTGTATCAGGGACTAAGGCTGATCTAGGGTGCCGAGTTTCAGACCTGTGCAACCTTCGGAAAGGTCAAAGGTCAGCCGTTCGGGTGTGTTTTTTGTAATAATTCCTAAAGGCATTAAGCCAGAAGTCTGATTTTTCCGTATGTGTATCTAGGGTGCCGAGTTTAAGACCCGTGCAACCTTTGGAAAGGTCAAAGGTCAGCCATTTGGGTGTGTTTTTTGTAATAATTCCTAAAGGCATTAAGCCAGGAGTCTGATTTTTCCGTATGTGTATCAGGGACTAAGGCTAATCCAGGGTGCCAAGTTTCAGACCCGTGCAACCTTTGGAAAGGTCAAAGGTCAGCCGTTCGGGTGTGTTTTTTGTAATAATTCCTAAAGGCATTAAGCCAGGAGTCTGGCCAAAGAGTCTAAGACTGTATAGAGTCTGACATGACCTGATTTTCAGTTTTGGACACAGGACTTTGGGCTTTTTTCCCCCTGGCCAAAAAAAACTGCCAAAAACACAGTCTGTAAAATTCAAACGTAAGAAAGGTGGGAAACTATCTTTTCTTCAATAATTCCTAAAGGCAATGAGCCCGGATGCTGATTTCTCCGTATGTGTATCAGGGACTCCTGGCTGATCCAGGGTGCTGAGTTTCAGATCTGTGCAACCTTTGGAAAGGTCAAAGGTCAGCCACTGTGGTGTATTTTTTGTAATAATTCCTAAAGGCATTGAGTCAGGAGTCTGATTTTTCCGTATGTGTATCAGGGACTAAAGCTTATCCCGGTTGCCGAGTTTCAGACCTGTGCAACTTTCGGAAAGGTCAATGGTCAGCCGTTCGGGTGTGTTTTTTGTAATAATTCCTAAAGGCATTTAGCCAGGAGTCTGATTTTTCTGTATGTGTATCAGGGACTAAGGCTAATCCAGGGTGCCGAGTTTCAGACCCGTGCAACCTTTGGAAAGGTCAAAGGTCAGCCGTTCGGGTGTGTTTTTTGTAATAATTCCTAAAGGCATTAAGCCAGGAGTCTGATTTTTCCGTATGTGTATCAGGGACTAAGGCTAATCCAGGGTGTCGAGTTTCAGACCCGTGCAACCTTTGGAAAGGTCAAAGGTCAGCCGCTGTGGTGTGTTTTTTGTAATAATTCCTAAAGGCATTAAGCCAGGAGTCTGATTTTTCCGTATGTGTATCAGGGACTAAGGCTGATCGAGGGTATTTTAATCTTTTTTCTACTGTCCTATAATATGAAGTTAACATCTTATAAGGTATATTGATGTACCCTCAGTGTTTGAATTTATAATGATTTCACTGTTTGGATGTGTTTTTCTATTTGTCTCTGTTTTTGTGTGCATTCAGCAGGGTTACGGCTGTTTACTGATTTTATTCATTTTTTTATTGTCCCATAACATAAACCTCACAAATAAAGTTAACATCTCATAAGATATAGTTATATACCTTCAGTGTTTGATTTTGCAATGATTTCACTGTTTGAATGTGTTTTTCTATTTTTGTCTGTTTTTGTGCGCATTCAGCTGGAATACGACTGTTTTCTGATTTCTTTTCATTTTTCTACTGTCCCATAACATAAACCTCAGAAATAAAGTTAACATCTTATAAGATATTGTTATATACCTTCAGTGTTTGATTTTGCAATGATTTCACTGTTTGAATGTGTTTTTCTATTTTTGTCTGTTTTTGTGCGCATTCAGCTGGAATACGACTGTTTTCTGATTTTCTTTCATTTTTCTACTGTCCCATAACATAAACCTCACAAATAAAGTTAACATCTTATAAGATATACTAAGTACCCTCGTCGTTCCGCTCGTCTTGGGACCCCAAACGACATATGAAATATTCACACTCCTGCGACCTGTAGAAATGTAGTTCCTCCAAAACTTCCACTCTGGCCAAAGAGTCTAAGACTGTATAGAGTCTTCAGTTTTTGGACACAGGACTGTGGGCTTTTTTCCCCCTGGCCAAAAAAAACTGCCAAAAACACAGTCTGTAAAATTCAAACGTAAGAAAGGTGGGAAACTGTCTTTTCTTCAATAATTCCTAAAGGCAATGAGCCCGGATGCTGATTTCTCCGTATGTGTATCAGGGACTAAAGCTTATCCCGGTTGCCGAGTTTCAGACCTGTGCAACTTTCGGAAAAGGTCAATGGTTAGCCGTTCGGGTGTGTTTTTTGTAATAATTCCTAAAGGCATTAAGCCAGGAGTCTGATTTTTCTGTATGTGTATCAGGGACTAAGGCTAATCCAGGGTGCCGAGTTTCAGACCCGTGCAACCTTTGGAAAGGTCAAAGGTCAGCCGTTCGGGTGTGTTTTTTGTAATAATTCCTAAAGGCATTAAGCCAGGAGTCTGGCCAAAGAGTCTAAGACTGTATAGAGTCTGACATGACCTGATTTTCAGTTTTGGACACAGGACTTTGGGCTTTTTTCCCCCTGGCCAAAAAAAACTGCCAAAAACACAGTCTGTAAAATTCAAACATAAGAAAGGTGGGAAACTGTCTTTTCTTCAATAATTCCTAAAGGCAATGAGCCCGGATGCTGATTTCTCCGTATGTGTATCAGGGACTCCTGGCTGATCCAGGGTGCTGAGTTTCAGATCTGTGCAACCTTTGGAAAGGTCAAAGGTCAGCCACTGTGGTGTATTTTTTGTAATAATTCCTAAAGGCATTGAGTCAGGAGTCTGATTTTTCCGTATGTGTATCAGGGACTAAAGCTTATCCCGGTTGCCGAGTTTCAGACCTGTGCAACTTTCGGAAAGGTCAATGGTCAGCCGTTCGGGTGTGTTTTTTGTAATAATTCCTAAAGGCATTTAGCCAGGAGTCTGATTTTTCTGTATGTGTATCAGGGACTAAGGCTAATCCAGGGTGCCGAGTTTCAGACCCGTGCAACCTTTGGAAAGGTCAAAGGTCAGCCGTTCGGGTGTGTTTTTTGTAATAATTCCTAAAGGCATTAAGCCAGGAGTCTGATTTTTCCGTATGTGTATCAGGGACTAAGGCTAATCCAGGGTGTCGAGTTTCAGACCCGTGCAACCTTTGGAAAGGTCAAAGGTCAGCCGCTGTGGTGTGTTTTTTGTAATAATTCCTAAAGGCATTAAGCCAGGAGTCTGATTTTTCCGTATGTGTATCAGGGACTAAGGCTGATCGAGGGTATTTTAATCTTTTTTCTACTGTCCTATAATATGAAGTTAACATCTTATAAGGTATATTGATGTACCCTCAGTGTTTAAATTTATATTGATTTCACTGTTTGGATGTGTTTTTCTATTTGTGTCTGTTTTTGTGCGCATTCAGCAGGGATACGGCTGTTTTCGCAATTTTTTTCATTTTTCTACTCTCCCATAACATAAACCTCACAAATAAAGTTAAAATCTTATAAGATATAGTTATATACCTTCAGTGTTTGATTTTGCAATGATTTCACTGTTTGGATGTGTTTTTCTATTTGTCTCTGTTTTTGTGTGCATTCAGCAGGGATACGGCTGTTTTCTGATTTTATTCATTTTTTTATTGTCCCATAACATAAACCTCACAAATAAAGTTAACATCTCATAAGATATAGTTATATACCTTCAGTGTTTGATTTTGCAATGATTTCACTGTTTGAATGTGTTTTTCTATTTTTGTCTGTTTTTGTGCGCATTCAGCTGGAATACGACTGTTTTCTGATTTTTTTTCATTTTTCTACTGTCCCATAACATAAACCTCACAAATAAAGTTAACATCTTATAAGATATACTAATGTACCTTCGTCGTTCCGCTCGTCTTGGGACCCCAAACGACATATGAAATATTCACACTCCTGCGACCTGTAGAAATGTAGTTCCTCCAAAACTTCCACTCTGGCCAAAGAGTCTAAGACTGTATAGAGTCTTCAGTTTTTGGACACAGAACTGTGGGCTTTTTTCCCCCTGGCCAAAAAAAACTGCCAAAAACACAGTCTGTAAAATTCAAATGTAAGAAAGGTGGGAAACTGTCTTTTCTTCAATAATTCCTAAAGGCAATGAGCCCGGATGCTGATTTCTCCGTATGTGTATCAGGGACTCCTGGCTGATCCAGGGTGCCGAGTTTCAGACCCGTGCAACCTTTGGAAAGGTCAAAGGTCAGCCGCTGTGGTGTGTTTTTTGTAATAATTCCTAAAGGCATTGAGTCAGGAGTCTGATTTTTCCGTATGTGTATCAGGGACTAAAGCTTATCCCGGTTGCCGAGTTTCAGACCTGTGCAACTTTCGGAAAAGGTCAATGGTCAGCCGTTCGGGTGTGTTTTTTGTAATAATTCCTAAAGGCATTAAGCCAGGAGTCTGATTTTTCCGTATGTGTATCAGGGACTAAGGCTAATCCAGGGTGCCAAGTTTCAGACCCGTGCAAGCTTTGGAAAGGTCAAAGGTCAGCCGTTCGGGTGTGTTTTTTGTAATAATTCCTAAAGGCATTGAGCCAGGTGTCTGATTTTTCCGTGTGTGTATCAGGGACTAAGGCTGATCCAGGGTGCCGAGTTTCAGACCTGTGCAACCTTCGGAAAGGTCAATGGTCAGCCGTTCGGGTGTGTTTTTTGTAATAATTCCTAAAGGCATTGAGCCAGGAGTCTGATTTTTCCGTATGTGTATCAGGGACTAAGGCTAATCTAGGGTGCCGAGTTTCAGACCTGTGTAACCTTCGGAAAGGTCAAAGGTCAGCCGTTTAGGTGTGTTTTTTGTAATAATTCCTAAAGGCATTAAGCCAGGAGTCTGATTTTTCCGTATGTGTATCAGGGACTAAGGCTGATCGAGGGTATTTTAATCTTTTTTCTACTGTCCTATAATATGAAGTTAACATCTTATAAGGTATATTGATGTACCCTCAGTGTTTGAATTTATAATGATTTTACTGTTTGGATGTGTTTTTCTATTTGTGTCTGTTTTTGTGCGCATTCAGCAGGGATACGGCTGTTTTCGCAATTTTTTTCATTTTTCTACTGTCCCATAACATAAACCTCACAAATAAAGTTAAAATCTTATAAGATATAGTTATATACCTTCAGTGTTTGATTTTGCAATGATTTCACTGTTTGGATGTGTTTTTCTATTTGTCTCTGTTTTTGTGTGCATTCAGCAGGGATACGGCTGTTTTCTGATTTTTTTTCATTTTTCTACTGTCCCATAACATAAACCTCACAAATAAATTTAACATCTTATAAGATATAGTTATATACCTTCAGTGTTTGATTTTGCAATGATTTCACTGTTTGAATGTGTTTTTCTATTTTTGTCTGTTTTTGTTTGCAGTAAGCTGGAATACGACTGTTTTCTGATTTTTTTTTCATTTTTCTATTGTCCCATAACATAAACCTCACAAATAAAGTTAACATCTTATAAGATATTCTTCGGTACCCTCAGTGTTTGATTTTGCAATAGTTTCACTGTTTGGATGTGTTTTTCTATTTGTGTCTGTTTTTGTGCGCATTCAGCTGGAATACGACTGTTTTCTGATTTTTTTTCATTTTCTACTGTCCCATAACATAAACCTCACAAATAAAGTTAACATCTTATAAGATATACTAATGTACCCTCGTCGTTCCGCTCGTCTTGGGACCCCAAACGACATATGAAATATTCACACTCCTGCGACCTGTAGAAATGTAGTTCCTCCAAAACTTCCACTCTGGCCAAAGAGTCTAAGACTGTATAGAGTCTGACATGACCTGATTTTCAGTTTTGGACACAGGACTTTGGGCTTTTTTCCCCCTGGCCAAAAAAAACTGCCAAAAACACAGTCTGTAAAATTCAAACGTAAGAAAGGTGGGAAACTGTCTTTTCTTCAATAATTCCTAAAGGCAATGAGCCCGGATGCTGATTTCTCCGTATGTGTATCAGGGACTCCTGGCTGATCCAGGGTGCTGAGTTTCAGATCTGTGCAACCTTTGGAAAGGTCAAAGGTCAGCCACTGTGGTGTATTTTTTGTAATAATTCCTAAAGGCATTGAGTCAGGAGTCTGATTTTTCTGTATGTGTATCAGGGACTAAAGCTTATCCCGGTTGCCGAGTTTCAGACCTGTGCAACTTTCGGAAAAGGTCAATGGTTAGCCGTTCGGGTGTGTTTTTTGTAATAATTCCTAAAGGCATTAAGCCAGGAGTCTGATTTTTCTGTATGTGTATCAGGGACTAAGGCTAATCCAGGGTGCCGAGTTTCAGACCCGTGCAACCTTCGGAAAGGTCAAAGGTCAGCCGTTCAGGTGTGTTTTTTGTAATAATTCCTAAAGGCATTAAGCCAGGAGTCTGGCCAAAGAGTCTAAGACTGTATAGAGTCTGACATGACCTGATTTTCAGTTTTTGGACACAGGACTTTGGGCTTTTTTCCCCCTGGCCAAAAAAAACTGCCAAAAACACAGTCTGTAAAATTCAAACGTAAGAAAGGTGGGAAACTGTCTTTTCTTCAAAAATTCCTAAAGGCAATGAGCCCGGATGCTGATTTCTCCGTATGTGTATCAGGGACTCCTGGCTGATCCAGGGTGCTGAGTTTCAGATCTGTGCAACCTTTGGAAAGGTCAAAGGTCAGCCACGGTGGTGTATTTTTTGTAATAATTCCTAAAGGCATTGAGTCAGGAGTCTGATTTTTCCGTATGTGTATCAGGGACTAAAGCTTATCCCGGTTGCCGAGTTTCAGACCTGTGCAACTTTCGAAAAAGGTCAATGGTTAGCCATTCGGGTGTGTTTTTTGTAATAATTCCTAAAGGCATTTAGCCAGGAGTCTGATTTTTCTGTATGTGTATCAGGGACTAAGGCTAATCCAGGGTGCCGAGTTTCAGACCCGTGCAACCTTTGGAAAGGTCAAAGGTCAGCCGTTCGGGTGTGTTTTTTGTAATAATTCCTAAAGGCATTAAGCCAGGAGTCTGATTTTTCCGTATGTGTATCAGGGACTAAGGCTAATCCAGGGTGTCGAGTTTCAGACCCGTGCAACCTTTGGAAAGGTCAAAGGTCAGCCGTTCGGGTGTGTTTTTTGTAATAATTCCTAAAGGCATTGAGCCAGGAGTCTGATTTTTCCGTGTGTGTATCAGGGACTAAGGCTGATCTAGGGTGCCGAGTTTCAGACCTGTGCAACCTTTGGAAAGGTCAAAGGTCAGCCGCTGTGGTGTGTTTTTTGTAATAATTCCTAAAGGCATTGAGCCAGGAGTCTGATTTTTCCGTGTGTGTATAGGGACTAAGGCTGATCCAGGGTGCCGAGTTTCAGACCTGTGCAACCTTCGGAAAGGTCAATGGTCAGCCGTTCGGGTGTGTTTTTTGTAATAATTCATAAAGGCATCCAGCCAGGAGTCTGATTTTTCCGTATGTGTATCAGGGACTAAGGCTAATCTAGGGTGCCGAGTTTCAGACCTGTGTAACCTTCGGAAAGGTCAAAGGTCAACCGTTTAGGTGTGTTTTTTGTAATAATTCCTAAAGGCATTAAGCCAGGAGTCTGATTTTTCCGTATGTGTATCAGGGACTAAGGCTGATCGAGGGTATTTTAATCTTTTTTCTACTGTCCTATAATATGAAGTTAACATCTTATAAGGTATATTGATGTACCCTCAGTGTTTGAATTTATAATGATTTCACTGTTTGGATGTGTTTTTCTATTTGTCTCTGTTTTTGTGTGCATTCAGCAGGGAAACGGCTGTTTTCTGATGTTTTTTCATTTTTTTATTGTCCCATAACATAAACCTCACAAATAAAGTTAACATCTCATAAGATATAGTTATATACCTTCAGTGTTTGATTTTGCAATGATCTCACTGTTTGAATGTGTTTTTCTATTTTTGTCTGTTTTTGTGCGCATTCAGCTGGAATACGACTGTTTTCTGATTTTTTTTCATTTTTCTACTGTCCCATAACATAAACCTCACAAATAAAGTTAAAATCTTATAAAATATAGTTATATACCTTCAGTGTTTGATTTTGCAATGATTTCACTGTTTGAATGTGTTTTTCTATTTTTGTCTGTTTTTGTGCGCATTCAGCTGGAATACGACTGTTTTCTGATTTTTTTTCATTTTTCTACTGTCCCATAACATAAACCTCAGAAATAAAGTTAACATCTTATAAGATATTGTTATATACCTTCAGTGTTTGATTTTGCAATGATTTCACTGTTTGAATGTGTTTTTCTATTTTTGTCTGTTTTTGTGCGCATTCAGCTGGAATACGACTGTTTTCTGATTTTTTTTCATTTTTCTACTGTCCCATAACATAAACCTCACAAATTAAGTTAACATCTTATAAGATATACTAAGTACCCTCGTCGTTCCGCTCGTCTTGGGACCCCAAACGACATATGAAATATTCACACTCCTGCGACCTGTAGAAATGTAGTTCCTCCAAAACTTCCACTCTGGCCAAAGAGTCTAAGACTGTATAGAGTCTTCAGTTTTTGGACACAGGACTGTGGGCTTTTTTCCCCCTGGCCAACAAAAACTGCCAAAAACACAGTCTGTAAAATTCAAATGTAAGAAAGGTGGGAAACTGTCTTTTCTTCAATAATTCCTAAAGGCAATGAGCCCGGATGCTGATTTCTCCGTATGTGTATCAGGGATTAAAGCTTATCCCGGTTGCCGAGTTTCAGACCTGTGCAACTTTCGGAAAAGGTCAATGGTTAGCCGTTCGGGTGTGTTTTTTGTAATAATTCCTAAAGGCATTAAGCCAGGAGTCTGATTTTTCTGTATGTGTATCAGGGACTAAGGCTAATCCAGGGTGCCGAGTTTCAGACCCGTGCAACCTTTGGAAAGGTCAAAGGTCAGCCGTTCGGGTGTGTTTTTTGTAATAATTCCTAAAGGCATTAAGCCAGGAGTCTGGCCAAAGAGTCTAAGACTGTATAGAGTCTGATCTGACCTGATTTTCAGTTTTGGACACAGGACTTTGGGCTTTTTTCCCCCTGGCCAAAAAAAACTGCCAAAAACACAGTCTGTAAAATTCAAACGTAAGAAAGGTGGGAAACTGTCTTTTCTTCAATAATTCCTAAAGGCAATGAGCCCGGATGCTGATTTCTCCGTATGTGTATCAGGGACTCCTGGCTGATCCAGGGTGCTGAGTTTCAGATCTGTGCAACCTTTGGAAAGGTCAAAGGTCAGCCACTGTGGTGTATTTTTTGTAATAATTCCTAAAGGCATTGAGTCAGGAGTCTGATTTTTCCGTATGTGTATCAGGGACTAAAGCTTATCCCGGTTGCCGAGTTTCAGACCTGTGCAACTTTCGAAAAAGGTCAATGGTCAGCCGTTCGGGTGTGTTTTTTGTAATAATTCCTAAAGGCATTTAGCCAGGAGTCTGATTTTTCTGTATGTGTATCAGGGACTAAGGCTTATCCAGGGTGCCGAGTTTCAGATCTAGGGTGCCGAGTTTCAGACCTGTGTAACCTTCGGAAAGGTCAAAGGTCAGCCGTTTAGGTGTGTTTTTTGTAATAATTCCTAAAGGCATTAAGCCAGGAGTCTGATTTTTCCGTATGTGTATCAGGGACTAAGGCTGATCGAGGGTATTTTAATCTTTTTTCTACTGTCCTATAATATGAAGTTAACATCTTATAAGGTATATTGATGTACCCTCAGTGTTTGAATTTATAATGATTTTACTGTTTGGATGTGTTTTTCTATTTGTGTCTGTTTTTGTGCGCATTCAGCAGGGATACGGCTGTTTTCGCAATTTTTTTCATTTTTCTACTGTCCCATAACATAAACCTCACAAATAAATGTAACATCTTATAAGATATAGTTATATACCTTCAGTGTTTGATTTTGCAATGATTTCACTGTTTGAATGTGTTTTTCTATTTTTGTCTGTTTTTGTTTGCAGTAAGCTGGAATACGACTGTTTTCTGATTTTTTTTTCATTTTTCTACTGTCCCATAACATAAACCTCACAAATAAAGTTAACATCTTATAAGATATACTAATGTACCCTCGTCGTTCCGCTCGTCTTGGGACCCCAAACGACATATGAAATATTCACACTCCTGCGACCTGTAGAAATGTAGTTCCTCCAAAACTTCCACTCTGGCCAAAGAGTCTAAGACTGTATAGAGTCTGACATGACCTGATTTTCAGTTTTTGGACACAGGACTTTGGGCTTTTTTCCCCCTGGCCAAAAAAAACTGCCAAAAACACAGTCTGTAAAATTCAAACGTAAGAAAGGTGGGAATCTTTCTTTTCTTCAATAATTCCTAAAGGCAATGAGCCCGGATGCTGATTTCTCCGTATGTGTATCAGGGACTCCTGGCTGATCCAGGGTGCTGAGTTTCAGATCTGTGCAACCTTTGGAAAGGTCAAAGGTCAGCCACTGTGGTGTATTTTTTGTAATAATTCCTAAAGGCATTGAGTCAGGAGTCTGATTTTTCCGTATGTGTATCAGGGACTAAAGCTTATCCCGGTTGCCGAGTTTCAGACCTGTGCAACTTTCGGAAAAGGTCAATGGTTAGCCGTTCGGGTGTGTTTTTTGTAATAATTCCTAAAGGCATTAAGCCAGGAGTCTGATTTTTCTGTATGTGTATCAGGGACTAAGGCTAATCCAGGGTGCCGAGTTTCAGACCCGTGCAACCTTCGGAAAGGTCAAAGGTCAGCCGTTCGGGTGTGTTTTTTGTAATAATTCCTAAAGGCATTAAGCCAGGAGTCTGGCCAAAGAGTCTAAGACTGTATAGAGTCTGACATGACCTGATTTTCAGTTTTTGGACACAGGACTTTGGGCTTTTTTCCCCCTGGCCAAAAAAAACTGCCAAAAACACAGTCTGTAAAATTCAAACGTAAGAAAGGTGGGAAACTGTCTTTTCTTCAATAATTCCTAAAGGCAATGAGCCCGGATGCTGATTTCTCCGTATGTGTATCAGGGACTCCTGGCTGATCCAGGGTGCTGAGTTTCAGATCTGTGCAACCTTCGGAAAGGTCAATGGTCAGCCGTTCGGGTGTGTTTTTTGTAATAATTCCTAAAGGCATTGAGCCAGGAGTCTGATTTTTCCGTATGTGTATCAGGGATTTAGGCTTATCCCGGATGCAGAGTTTCAGACCTGTGTAACCTTCGGAAAGGTCAATGGTCAGCCGTTCGGGTGTGTTTTTTGTAATAATTCCTAAAGGCATTGAGTCAGGAGTCTGTTTTCTCCGTATGTGTATCAGGGACTAAAGCTTATCCCGGTTGGCGAGTTTCAGACCTGTGCAACCTTCGGAAAGGTCAATGGTCAGCCGTTCGGGTGTGTTTTTTGTAATAATTCCTAAAGGCATTGAGCCAGGAGTCTGATTTTTCCGTATGTGTAACAGGGATTTAGGCTTATCCCGGGTGCAGAGTTTCAGGCCTGTGCAACCTTCGGAAAGGTCAATGGTCAGCCGTTCGGGTGTGTTTTTTGTAATAATTCCTAAAGGCATTGAGTCAGGAGTCTGATCTTTCCGTATGTGTATCAGGGACTAAAGATTATCCCGGTAGCCGAGTTTCAGACCTGTGCAACCTTCGGAAAGGTCAATGGTCAGCCGTTCGGGTGTGTTTTTTGTAATAATTCCTAAAGGCATTGAGCCAGGAGTCTGATTTTTCCGTATGTGTATCAGGGACTAAGGCTAATCTAGGGTGCTGAGTTTCAGACCTGTGTAACCTTCGGAAAGGTCAAAGGTCAGCCGTTTAGATTCAAGATTCAAGATTCAAGATTCAAGATTTCTTCATTGTCATACTAACACACATTAGACATGAGGTCAGAACGAAAATCAGTCTCTCCAGAACCCGGTCGGCCCAGCAATAAGAAGAATAAGAAAATAAGAAATAAGAACCAACAGTTTAACTTAACAAAATATAAATTAAAAGAGATCAAAACTTTAAACCTCTGGAGGTAAGGTGCTGTGCAAAAAAGAATTTGGTGCAAGGGTGTGTACGGTACTGGAGGCATGTGCAAAGTACAGTACGTGGGGGGTGGGGGCAGCAGGGCTATGGGGTTACAGAGAGTTAAGGAGTCTGACAGCTCCAGGGAAGAAGCTGTTCCTCAGTCTCGTAGTGCTGCTCTTGATGCTCCGTAGCCTCCTGCCTGAGGGGAGGGGGGTGAACAGTGTGTGTGCCGGGTGAGTGGGATCTCTCATGATGCAGGTAGCCCAGGGCATCTGGAGGTGAAGATGTCCGTGATGGTGGGGAGGCTGCTGCCCACGGTTCTCTGTGCAGCTTTCACCACTCTGCTGCAGAGCAGCTGCCGTGCCACACAGTGATGCAGGAGCACAGGACACTCTCCACTACACATCTGTAGAAGGTGATAAGGGCTGACCTTCCTAGTCCAGCGCGTCTCAGCCTCCTGAGGAAGTAGAGGCGCTGGTGTGCCTTCCGGACCAGGCTGGAAGTGTTGCTGCTCCAGGTGAGGTCGTCCTTGAGATGCACGCCCAGGTACCTGAAGCTGGAGACCACTTCCACCGCTGTTCCTCCGATGTGCAGGGGAGAATGGGGGGATGTCTGCTCTGATGTTTAGGTGTGTTTTTTGTAATAATTCCTAAAGGCATTAAGCCAGGAGTCTGATTTTTCCGTATGTGTATCAGGGACTAAGGCTGATCGAGGGTATTTTAATCTTTTTTCTACTGTCCTATAATATGAAGTTAACATCTTATAAGGTATATTGATGTACCCTCAGTGTTTGAATTTATAATGATTTCACTGTTCGGATGTGTTTTTATATTTGTGTCTGTTTTTGTGCGCATTCAGACACACCCGAACGGCTGACCTTTGACCTTTCCAAAGGTTGCACGGGTCTGAAACTGTTTCTACTGTCCCATAACATAAAACTCACAAATAAAGTTAACATCTTATAAGATATAGTTATATACCTTCAGTGTTTGATTTTGCAATGATTTCACTGTTTAAATGTGTTTTTCTATTTTTGTCTGTTTTTGTGCGCATTCAGCTGGAATACGACTGTTTTCTGATTTTTTTTCCATTTTCTACTGTCCCATAACATAAACCTCACAAATAAAGTTAACATCTTATAAGATATACTAATGTACCCTCGTCGTTCCGCTCGTCTTGGGACCCCAAACGACATATGAAATATTCACACTCCTGCGACCTGTAGAAATGTAGTCCCTCCAAAACTTCCACTCTGGCCAAAGAGTCTAAGACTGTATAGAGTCTGACATGACCTGATTTTCAGTTTTTGGACACAGGACTTTGGGCTTTTTTCCCCCGGGCCAAATACTGCCAAAAACACAGTCTGTAAAATTCAAACGTAAGAAAGGTGGGAAACTGTCTTTTCTTCAATAATTCCTAAAGGCAATGAGCCCGGATGCTGATTTCTCCGTATGTGTATCAGGGACTCCTGGCTGATCCAGGGTGCTGAGTTTCAGATCTGTGCAACCTTTGGAAAGGTCAAAGGTCAGCCACTGTGGTGTATTTTTTGTAATAATTCCTAAAGGCATTGAGTCAGGAGTCTGATTTTTCCGTATGTGTATCAGGGACTAAAGCTTATCCCGGTTGCCGAGTTTCAGACCTGTGCAACTTTCGGAAAAGGTCAATGGTTAGCCGTTCGGGTGTGTTTTTTGTAATAATTCCTAAAGGCATTGAGCCAGTAGTCTGATTTTTCCGTATGTGTATCAGGGACTAAGGCTAATCTAGGGTGCCGAGTTTCAGACCTGTGTAACCTTGGAAAGGTCAAAGGTCAGCCGTTTAGGTGTGTTTTTTGTAATAATTCCTAAAGGCATTAAGCCAGAAGTCTGATTTTTCCGTATGTGTATCTAGGGTGCCGAGTTTAAGACCCGTGCAACCTTTGGAAAGGTCAAAGGTCAGCCATTTGGGTGTGTTTTTTGTAATAATTCCTAAAGGCATTAAGCCAGGAGTCTGATTTTTCCGTATGTGTATCAGGGACTAAGGCTAATCCAGGGTGCCAAGTTTCAGACCCGTGCAACCTTTGGAAAGGTCAAAGGTCAGCCGTTCGGGTGTGTTTTTTGTAATAATTCCTAAAGGCATTAAGCCAGGAGTCTGGCCAAAGAGTCTAAGACTGTATAGAGTCTGACATGACCTGATTTTCAGTTTTGGACACAGGACTTTGGGCTTTTTTCCCCCTGGCCAAAAAAAACTGCCAAAAACACAGTCTGTAAAATTCAAACGTAAGAAAGGTGGGAAACTATCTTTTCTTCAATAATTCCTAAAGGCAATGAGCCCGGATGCTGATTTCTCCGTATGTGTATCAGGGACTCCTGGCTGATCCAGGGTGCTGAGTTTCAGATCTGTGCAACCTTTGGAAAGGTCAAAGGTCAGCCACTGTGGTGTATTTTTTGTAATAATTCCTAAAGGCATTGAGTCAGGAGTCTGATTTTTCCGTATGTGTATCAGGGACTAAAGCTTATCCCGGTTGCCGAGTTTCAGACCTGTGCAACTTTCGGAAAGGTCAATGGTCAGCCGTTCGGGTGTGTTTTTTGTAATAATTCCTAAAGGCATTTAGCCAGGAGTCTGATTTTTCTGTATGTGTATCAGGGACTAAGGCTAATCCAGGGTGCCGAGTTTCAGACCCGTGCAACCTTTGGAAAGGTCAAAGGTCAGCCGTTCGGGTGTGTTTTTTGTAATAATTCCTAAAGGCATTAAGCCAGGAGTCTGATTTTTCCGTATGTGTATCAGGGACTAAGGCTAATCCAGGGTGTCGAGTTTCAGACCCGTGCAACCTTTGGAAAGGTCAAAGGTCAGCCGCTGTGGTGTGTTTTTTGTAATAATTCCTAAAGGCATTAAGCCAGGAGTCTGATTTTTCCGTATGTGTATCAGGGACTAAGGCTGATCGAGGGTATTTTAATCTTTTTTCTACTGTCCTATAATATGAAGTTAACATCTTATAAGGTATATTGATGTACCCTCAGTGTTTGAATTTATAATGATTTCACTGTTTGGATGTGTTTTTCTATTTGTCTCTGTTTTTGTGTGCATTCAGCAGGGTTACGGCTGTTTACTGATTTTATTCATTTTTTTATTGTCCCATAACATAAACCTCACAAATAAAGTTAACATCTCATAAGATATAGTTATATACCTTCAGTGTTTGATTTTGCAATGATTTCACTGTTTGAATGTGTTTTTCTATTTTTGTCTGTTTTTGTGCGCATTCAGCTGGAATACGACTGTTTTCTGATTTCTTTTCATTTTTCTACTGTCCCATAACATAAACCTCAGAAATAAAGTTAACATCTTATAAGATATTGTTATATACCTTCAGTGTTTGATTTTGCAATGATTTCACTGTTTGAATGTGTTTTTCTATTTTTGTCTGTTTTTGTGCGCATTCAGCTGGAATACGACTGTTTTCTGATTTTCTTTCATTTTTCTACTGTCCCATAACATAAACCTCACAAATAAAGTTAACATCTTATAAGATATACTAAGTACCCTCGTCGTTCCGCTCGTCTTGGGACCCCAAACGACATATGAAATATTCACACTCCTGCGACCTGTAGAAATGTAGTTCCTCCAAAACTTCCACTCTGGCCAAAGAGTCTAAGACTGTATAGAGTCTTCAGTTTTTGGACACAGGACTGTGGGCTTTTTTCCCCCTGGCCAAAAAAAACTGCCAAAAACACAGTCTGTAAAATTCAAACGTAAGAAAGGTGGGAAACTGTCTTTTCTTCAATAATTCCTAAAGGCAATGAGCCCGGATGCTGATTTCTCCGTATGTGTATCAGGGACTAAAGCTTATCCCGGTTGCCGAGTTTCAGACCTGTGCAACTTTCGGAAAAGGTCAATGGTTAGCCGTTCGGGTGTGTTTTTTGTAATAATTCCTAAAGGCATTAAGCCAGGAGTCTGATTTTTCTGTATGTGTATCAGGGACTAAGGCTAATCCAGGGTGCCGAGTTTCAGACCCGTGCAACCTTTGGAAAGGTCAAAGGTCAGCCGTTCGGGTGTGTTTTTTGTAATAATTCCTAAAGGCATTAAGCCAGGAGTCTGGCCAAAGAGTCTAAGACTGTATAGAGTCTGACATGACCTGATTTTCAGTTTTGGACACAGGACTTTGGGCTTTTTTCCCCCTGGCCAAAAAAAACTGCCAAAAACACAGTCTGTAAAATTCAAACATAAGAAAGGTGGGAAACTGTCTTTTCTTCAATAATTCCTAAAGGCAATGAGCCCGGATGCTGATTTCTCCGTATGTGTATCAGGGACTCCTGGCTGATCCAGGGTGCTGAGTTTCAGATCTGTGCAACCTTTGGAAAGGTCAAAGGTCAGCCACTGTGGTGTATTTTTTGTAATAATTCCTAAAGGCATTGAGTCAGGAGTCTGATTTTTCCGTATGTGTATCAGGGACTAAAGCTTATCCCGGTTGCCGAGTTTCAGACCTGTGCAACTTTCGGAAAGGTCAATGGTCAGCCGTTCGGGTGTGTTTTTTGTAATAATTCCTAAAGGCATTTAGCCAGGAGTCTGATTTTTCTGTATGTGTATCAGGGACTAAGGCTAATCCAGGGTGCCGAGTTTCAGACCCGTGCAACCTTTGGAAAGGTCAAAGGTCAGCCGTTCGGGTGTGTTTTTTGTAATAATTCCTAAAGGCATTAAGCCAGGAGTCTGATTTTTCCGTATGTGTATCAGGGACTAAGGCTAATCCAGGGTGTCGAGTTTCAGACCCGTGCAACCTTTGGAAAGGTCAAAGGTCAGCCGCTGTGGTGTGTTTTTTGTAATAATTCCTAAAGGCATTAAGCCAGGAGTCTGATTTTTCCGTATGTGTATCAGGGACTAAGGCTGATCGAGGGTATTTTAATCTTTTTTCTACTGTCCTATAATATGAAGTTAACATCTTATAAGGTATATTGATGTACCCTCAGTGTTTAAATTTATATTGATTTCACTGTTTGGATGTGTTTTTCTATTTGTGTCTGTTTTTGTGCGCATTCAGCAGGGATACGGCTGTTTTCGCAATTTTTTTCATTTTTCTACTCTCCCATAACATAAACCTCACAAATAAAGTTAAAATCTTATAAGATATAGTTATATACCTTCAGTGTTTGATTTTGCAATGATTTCACTGTTTGGATGTGTTTTTCTATTTGTCTCTGTTTTTGTGTGCATTCAGCAGGGATACGGCTGTTTTCTGATTTTATTCATTTTTTTATTGTCCCATAACATAAACCTCACAAATAAAGTTAACATCTCATAAGATATAGTTATATACCTTCAGTGTTTGATTTTGCAATGATTTCACTGTTTGAATGTGTTTTTCTATTTTTGTCTGTTTTTGTGCGCATTCAGCTGGAATACGACTGTTTTCTGATTTTTTTTCATTTTTCTACTGTCCCATAACATAAACCTCACAAATAAAGTTAACATCTTATAAGATATACTAATGTACCTTCGTCGTTCCGCTCGTCTTGGGACCCCAAACGACATATGAAATATTCACACTCCTGCGACCTGTAGAAATGTAGTTCCTCCAAAACTTCCACTCTGGCCAAAGAGTCTAAGACTGTATAGAGTCTTCAGTTTTTGGACACAGAACTGTGGGCTTTTTTCCCCCTGGCCAAAAAAAACTGCCAAAAACACAGTCTGTAAAATTCAAATGTAAGAAAGGTGGGAAACTGTCTTTTCTTCAATAATTCCTAAAGGCAATGAGCCCGGATGCTGATTTCTCCGTATGTGTATCAGGGACTCCTGGCTGATCCAGGGTGCCGAGTTTCAGACCCGTGCAACCTTTGGAAAGGTCAAAGGTCAGCCGCTGTGGTGTGTTTTTTGTAATAATTCCTAAAGGCATTGAGTCAGGAGTCTGATTTTTCCGTATGTGTATCAGGGACTAAAGCTTATCCCGGTTGCCGAGTTTCAGACCTGTGCAACTTTCGGAAAAGGTCAATGGTCAGCCGTTCGGGTGTGTTTTTTGTAATAATTCCTAAAGGCATTAAGCCAGGAGTCTGATTTTTCCGTATGTGTATCAGGGACTAAGGCTAATCCAGGGTGCCAAGTTTCAGACCCGTGCAAGCTTTGGAAAGGTCAAAGGTCAGCCGTTCGGGTGTGTTTTTTGTAATAATTCCTAAAGGCATTAAGCCAGGAGTCTGATTTTTCCGTATGTGTATCAGGGACTAAGGCTAATCCAGGGTGTCGAGTTTCAGACCCGTGCAACCTTCGGAAAGGTCAAAGGTCAACCGTTTAGGTGTGTTTTTTGTAATAATTCCTAAAGGCATTAAGCCAGGAGTCTGATTTTTCCGTATGTGTATCAGGGACTAAGGCTGATCGAGGGTATTTTAATCTTTTTTCTACTGTCCTATAATATGAAGTTAACATCTTATAAGGTATATTGATGTACCCTCAGTGTTTGAATTTATAATGATTTCACTGTTTGGATGTGTTTTTCTATTTGTCTCTGTTTTTGTGTGCATTCAGCAGGGAAACGGCTGTTTTCTGATGTTTTTTCATTTTTTTATTGTCCCATAACATAAACCTCACAAATAAAGTTAACATCTCATAAGATATAGTTATATACCTTCAGTGTTTGATTTTGCAATGATCTCACTGTTTGAATGTGTTTTTCTATTTTTGTCTGTTTTTGTGCGCATTCAGCTGGAATACGACTGTTTTCTGATTTTTTTTCATTTTTCTACTGTCCCATAACATAAACCTCACAAATAAAGTTAAAATCTTATAAAATATAGTTATATACCTTCAGTGTTTGATTTTGCAATGATTTCACTGTTTGAATGTGTTTTTCTATTTTTGTCTGTTTTTGTGCGCATTCAGCTGGAATACGACTGTTTTCTGATTTTTTTTCATTTTTCTACTGTCCCATAACATAAACCTCAGAAATAAAGTTAACATCTTATAAGATATTGTTATATACCTTCAGTGTTTGATTTTGCAATGATTTCACTGTTTGAATGTGTTTTTCTATTTTTGTCTGTTTTTGTGCGCATTCAGCTGGAATACGACTGTTTTCTGATTTTTTTTCATTTTTCTACTGTCCCATAACATAAACCTCACAAATTAAGTTAACATCTTATAAGATATACTAAGTACCCTCGTCGTTCCGCTCGTCTTGGGACCCCAAACGACATATGAAATATTCACACTCCTGCGACCTGTAGAAATGTAGTTCCTCCAAAACTTCCACTCTGGCCAAAGAGTCTAAGACTGTATAGAGTCTTCAGTTTTTGGACACAGGACTGTGGGCTTTTTTCCCCCTGGCCAACAAAAACTGCCAAAAACACAGTCTGTAAAATTCAAATGTAAGAAAGGTGGGAAACTGTCTTTTCTTCAATAATTCCTAAAGGCAATGAGCCCGGATGCTGATTTCTCCGTATGTGTATCAGGGATTAAAGCTTATCCCGGTTGCCGAGTTTCAGACCTGTGCAACTTTCGGAAAAGGTCAATGGTTAGCCGTTCGGGTGTGTTTTTTGTAATAATTCCTAAAGGCATTAAGCCAGGAGTCTGATTTTTCTGTATGTGTATCAGGGACTAAGGCTAATCCAGGGTGCCGAGTTTCAGACCCGTGCAACCTTTGGAAAGGTCAAAGGTCAGCCGTTCGGGTGTGTTTTTTGTAATAATTCCTAAAGGCATTAAGCCAGGAGTCTGGCCAAAGAGTCTAAGACTGTATAGAGTCTGATCTGACCTGATTTTCAGTTTTGGACACAGGACTTTGGGCTTTTTTCCCCCTGGCCAAAAAAAACTGCCAAAAACACAGTCTGTAAAATTCAAACGTAAGAAAGGTGGGAAACTGTCTTTTCTTCAATAATTCCTAAAGGCAATGAGCCCGGATGCTGATTTCTCCGTATGTGTATCAGGGACTCCTGGCTGATCCAGGGTGCTGAGTTTCAGATCTGTGCAACCTTTGGAAAGGTCAAAGGTCAGCCACTGTGGTGTATTTTTTGTAATAATTCCTAAAGGCATTGAGTCAGGAGTCTGATTTTTCCGTATGTGTATCAGGGACTAAAGCTTATCCCGGTTGCCGAGTTTCAGACCTGTGCAACTTTCGAAAAAGGTCAATGGTCAGCCGTTCGGGTGTGTTTTTTGTAATAATTCCTAAAGGCATTTAGCCAGGAGTCTGATTTTTCTGTATGTGTATCAGGGACTAAGGCTTATCCAGGGTGCCGAGTTTCAGATCTAGGGTGCCGAGTTTCAGACCTGTGTAACCTTCGGAAAGGTCAAAGGTCAGCCGTTTAGGTGTGTTTTTTGTAATAATTCCTAAAGGCATTAAGCCAGGAGTCTGATTTTTCCGTATGTGTATCAGGGACTAAGGCTGATCGAGGGTATTTTAATCTTTTTTCTACTGTCCTATAATATGAAGTTAACATCTTATAAGGTATATTGATGTACCCTCAGTGTTTGAATTTATAATGATTTTACTGTTTGGATGTGTTTTTCTATTTGTGTCTGTTTTTGTGCGCATTCAGCAGGGATACGGCTGTTTTCGCAATTTTTTTCATTTTTCTACTGTCCCATAACATAAACCTCACAAATAAATGTAACATCTTATAAGATATAGTTATATACCTTCAGTGTTTGATTTTGCAATGATTTCACTGTTTGAATGTGTTTTTCTATTTTTGTCTGTTTTTGTTTGCAGTAAGCTGGAATACGACTGTTTTCTGATTTTTTTTTCATTTTTCTACTGTCCCATAACATAAACCTCACAAATAAAGTTAACATCTTATAAGATATACTAATGTACCCTCGTCGTTCCGCTCGTCTTGGGACCCCAAACGACATATGAAATATTCACACTCCTGCGACCTGTAGAAATGTAGTTCCTCCAAAACTTCCACTCTGGCCAAAGAGTCTAAGACTGTATAGAGTCTGACATGACCTGATTTTCAGTTTTTGGACACAGGACTTTGGGCTTTTTTCCCCCTGGCCAAAAAAAACTGCCAAAAACACAGTCTGTAAAATTCAAACGTAAGAAAGGTGGGAATCTTTCTTTTCTTCAATAATTCCTAAAGGCAATGAGCCCGGATGCTGATTTCTCCGTATGTGTATCAGGGACTCCTGGCTGATCCAGGGTGCTGAGTTTCAGATCTGTGCAACCTTTGGAAAGGTCAAAGGTCAGCCACTGTGGTGTATTTTTTGTAATAATTCCTAAAGGCATTGAGTCAGGAGTCTGATTTTTCCGTATGTGTATCAGGGACTAAAGCTTATCCCGGTTGCCGAGTTTCAGACCTGTGCAACTTTCGGAAAAGGTCAATGGTTAGCCGTTCGGGTGTGTTTTTTGTAATAATTCCTAAAGGCATTAAGCCAGGAGTCTGATTTTTCTGTATGTGTATCAGGGACTAAGGCTAATCCAGGGTGCCGAGTTTCAGACCCGTGCAACCTTCGGAAAGGTCAAAGGTCAGCCGTTCGGGTGTGTTTTTTGTAATAATTCCTAAAGGCATTAAGCCAGGAGTCTGGCCAAAGAGTCTAAGACTGTATAGAGTCTGACATGACCTGATTTTCAGTTTTTGGACACAGGACTTTGGGCTTTTTTCCCCCTGGCCAAAAAAAACTGCCAAAAACACAGTCTGTAAAATTCAAACGTAAGAAAGGTGGGAAACTGTCTTTTCTTCAATAATTCCTAAAGGCAATGAGCCCGGATGCTGATTTCTCCGTATGTGTATCAGGGACTCCTGGCTGATCCAGGGTGCTGAGTTTCAGATCTGTGCAACCTTTGGAAAGGTCAAAGGTCAGCCACTGTGGTGTATTTTTTGTAATAATTCCTAAAGGCATTGAGTCAGGAGTCTGATTTTTCCGTATGTGTATCAGGGACTAAAGCTTATCCCGGTTGCCGAGTTTCAGACCTGTGCAACTTTCGAAAAAGGTCAATGGTTAGCCGTTCGGGTGTGTTTTTTGTAATAATTCCTAAAGGCATTAAGCCAGGAGTCTGATTTTTCCGTATGTGTATCAGGGACTAAGGCTGATCGAGGGTATTTTAATCTTTTTTCTACTGTCCTATAATATGAAGTTAACATCTTATAAGGTATATTGATGTACCCTCAGTGTTTGAATTTATAATGATTTTACTTTTTTATGTGTTTTTCTATTTGTGTCTGTTTTTGTGCGCATTCAGCAGGGATACGGCTGTTTTCGCAATTTTTTTCATTTTTCTACTGTCCCATAACATAAACCTCACAAATAAATGTAACATCTTATAAGATATAGTTATATACCTTCAGTGTTTGATTTTGCAATGATTTCACTGTTTGAATGTGTTTTTCTATTTTTGTCTGTTTTTGTTTGCAGTAAGCTGGAATACGACTGTTTTCTGATTTTTTTTTCATTTTTCTACTGTCCCATAACATAAACCTCACAAATAAAGTTAACATCTTATAAGATATACTAATGTACCCTCGTCGTTCCGCTCGTCTTGGGACCCCAAACGACATATGAAATATTCACACTCCTGCGACCTGTAGAAATGTAGTTCCTCCAAAACTTCCACTCTGGCCAAAGAGTCTAAGACTGTATAGAGTCTGACATGACCTGATTTTCAGTTTTTGGACACAGGACTTTGGGCTTTTTTCCCCCTGGCCAAAAAAAACTGCCAAAAACACAGTCTGTAAAATTCAAACGTAAGAAAGGTGGGAAACTGTCTTTTCTTCAATAATTCCTAAAGGCAATGAGCCCGGATGCTGATTTCTCCGTATGTGTATCAGGGACTCCTGGCTGATCCAGGGTGCTGAGTTTCAGATCTGTGCAACCTTTGGAAAGGTCAAAGGTCAGCCACTGTGGTGTATTTTTTGTAATAATTCCTAAAGGCATTGAGTCAGGAGTCTGATTTTTCCGTATGTGTATCAGGGACTAAAGCTTATCCCGGTTGCCGAGTTTCAGACCTGTGCAACTTTCGGAAAAGGTCAATGGTTAGCCGTTCGGGTGTGTTTTTTGTAATAATTCCTAAAGGCATTAAGCCAGGAGTCTGATTTTTCTGTATGTGTATCAGGGACTAAGGCTAATCCAGGGTGCCGAGTTTCAGACCCGTGCAACCTTCGGAAAGGTCAAAGGTCAGCCGTTCGGGTGTGTTTTTTGTAATAATTCCTAAAGGCATTAAGCCAGGAGTCTGGCCAAAGAGTCTAAGACTGTATAGAGTCTGACATGACCTGATTTTCAGTTTTTGGACACAGGACTTTGGGCTTTTTTCCCCCTGGCCAAAAAAAACTGCCAAAAACACAGTCTGTAAAATTCAAACGTAAGAAAGGTGGGAAACTGTCTTTTCTTCAATAATTCCTAAAGGCAATGAGCCCGGATGCTGATTTCTCCGTATGTGTATCAGGGACTCCTGGCTGATCCAGGGTGCTGAGTTTCAGATCTGTGCAACCTTTGGAAAGGTCAAAGGTCAGCCACTGTGGTGTATTTTTTGTAATAATTCCTAAAGGCATTGAGTCAGGAGTCTGATTTTTCCGTATGTGTATCAGGGACTAAAGCTTATCCCGGTTGCCGAGTTTCAGACCTGTGCAACTTTCGAAAAAGGTCAATGGTTAGCCGTTCGGGTGTGTTTTTTGTAATAATTCCTAAAGGCATTAAGCCAGGAGTCTGATTTTTCCGTATGTGTATCAGGGACTAAGGCTAATCCAGGGTATTTTAATCTTTTTTCTACTGTCCTATAATATGAAGTTAACATCTTATAAGGTATATTGATGTACCCTCAGTGTTTGAATTTATAATGATTTTACTTTTTTATGTGTTTTTCTATTTGTGTCTGTTTTTGTGCGCATTCAGCAGGGATACGGCTGTTTTCGCAATTTTTTTCATTTTTCTACTGTCCCATAACATAAACCTCACAAATAAATGTAACATCTTATAAGATATAGTTATATACCTTCAGTGTTTGATTTTGCAATGATTTCACTGTTTGAATGTGTTTTTCTATTTTTGTCTGTTTTTGTTTGCAGTAAGCTGGAATACGACTGTTTTCTGATTTTTTTTTCATTTTTCTACTGTCCCATAACATAAACCTCACAAATAAAGTTAACATCTTATAAGATATACTAATGTACCCTCGTCGTTCCGCTCGTCTTGGGACCCCAAACGACATATGAAATATTCACACTCCTGCGACCTGTAGAAATGTAGTTCCTCCAAAACTTCCACTCTGGCCAAAGAGTCTAAGACTGTATAGAGTCTGACATGACCTGATTTTCAGTTTTTGGACACAGGACTTTGGGCTTTTTTCCCCCTGGCCAAAAAAAACTGCCAAAAACACAGTCTGTAAAATTCAGACGTAAGAAAGGTGGGAAACTGTCTTTTCTTCAATAATTCCTAAAGGCAATGAGCCCGGATGCTGATTTCTCCGTATGTGTATCAGGGACTCCTGGCTGATCCAGGGTGCTGAGTTTCAGATCTGTGCAACCTTTGGAAAGGTCAAAGGTCAGCCACTGTGGTGTATTTTTTGTAATAATTCCTAAAGGCATTGAGTCAGGAGTCTGATTTTTCCGTATGTGTATCAGGGACTAAAGCTTATCCCGGTTGCCGAGTTTCAGACCTGTGCAACTTTCGAAAAAGGTCAATGGTCAGCCGTTCGGGTGTGTTTTTTGTAATAATTCCTAAAGGCATTTAGCCAGGAGTCTGATTTTTCTGTATGTGTATCAGGGACTAAGGCTTATCCAGGGTGCCGAGTTTCAGATCTAGGGTGCCGAGTTTCAGACCTGTGTAACCTTCGGAAAGGTCAAAGGTCAGCCGTTTAGGTGTGTTTTTTGTAATAATTCCTAAAGGCATTAAGCCAGGAGTCTGATTTTTCCGTATGTGTATCAGGGACTAAGGCTGATCGAGGGTATTTTAATCTTTTTTCTACTGTCCTATAATATGAAGTTAACATCTTATAAGGTATATTGATGTACCCTCAGTGTTTGAATTTATAATGATTTTACTGTTTGGATGTGTTTTTCTATTTGTGTCTGTTTTTGTGCGCATTCAGCAGGGATACGGCTGTTTTCGCAATTTTTTTCATTTTTCTACTGTCCCATAACATAAACCTCACAAATAAATGTAACATCTTATAAGATATAGTTATATACCTTCAGTGTTTGATTTTGCAATGATTTCACTGTTTGAATGTGTTTTTCTATTTGTGTCTGTTTTTGTGCGCATTCAGCTGGAATACGACTGTTTTCTGATTTTTTTTCATTTTCTACTGTCCCATAACATAAACCTCACAAATAAAGTTAACATCTTATAAGATATACTAATGTACCCTCGTCGTTCCGCTCGTCTTGGGACCCCAAACGACATATGAAATATTCACACTCCTGCGACCTGTAGAAATGTAGTTCCTCCAAAACTTCCACTCTGGCCAAAGAGTCTAAGACTGTATAGAGTCTGACATGACCTGATTTTCAGTTTTTGGACACAGGACTTTGGGCTTTTTTCCCCCTGGCCAAAAAAAACTGCCAAAATCACAGTCTGTAAAATTCAAACGTAAGAAAGGTGGGAAACTGTCTTTTCTTCAATAATTCCTAAAGGCAATGAACCCGGATGCTGATTTCTCCGTATGTGTATCAGGGACTCCTGGCTGATCCAGGGTGCAGAGTTTCAGACCCGTGCAACCTTTGGAAAGGTCAAAGGTCAGCCGCTGTGGTGTGTTTTTTGTAATAATTCCTAAAGGCATTGAGTCAGGAGTCTGATTTTTCCGTATGTGTATCAGGGACTAAAGCTTATCCCGGTTGCCGAGTTTCAGACCTGTGCAACTTTCGGAAAAGGTCAATGGTCAGCCGTTCGGGTGTGTTTTTTGTAATAATTCCTAAAGGCATTTAGCCAGGAGTCTGATTTTTCTGTATGTGTATCAGGGACTAAGGCTAATCCAGGGTGCCGAGTTTCAGACCCGTGCAACCTTCGGAAAGGTCAAAGGTCAGCCGTTCGGGTGTGTTTTTTGTAATAATTCCTAAAGGCATTAAGCCAGGAGTCTGGCCAAAGAGTCTAAGACTGTATAGAGTCTGACATGACCTGATTTTCAGTTTTTGGACACAGGACTTTGGGCTTTTTTCCCCCTGGCCAAAAAAAACTGCCAAAAACACAGTCTGTAAAATTCAAACGTAAGAAAGGTGGGAAACTGTCTTTTCTTCAATAATTCCTAAAGGCAATGAGCCCGGATGCTGATTTCTCCGTATGTGTATCAGGGACTCCTGGCTGATCCAGGGTGCTGAGTTTCAGATCTGTGCAACCTTTGGAAAGGTCAAAGGTCAGCCACTGTGGTGTATTTTTTGTAATAATTCCTAAAGGCATTGAGTCAGGAGTCTGATTTTTCCGTATGTGTATCAGGGACTCCTGGCTGATCAAGGGTGCCGAGTTTCAGACCCGTGCAACCTTTGGAAAGGTCAAAGGTCAGCCGCTGTGGTGTGTTTTTTGTAATAACTCCTAAAGGCATTGAGTCAGGAGTCTGATTTTTCCGTATGTGTATCAGGGACTAAAGCTTATCCCGGTTGCCGAGTTTCAGACCTGTGCAACTTTCGGAAAAGGTCAATGGTCAGCCGTTCGGGTGTGTTTTTTGTAATAATTCCTAAAGGCATTAAGCCAGGAGTCTGATTTTTCCGTATGTGTATCAGGGACTAAGGCTGATCGAGGGTATTTTAATCTTTTTTCTACCGTCCTATAATATGAAGTTAACATCTTATAAGGTATATTGATGTACCCTCAGTGTTTGATTTTGCAATGATTTCACTGTTTGGATGTGTTTTTCTATTTGTGTCTGTTTTTGTGCGCATTCAGCTGGAATACGACTGTTTTCTGATTTTTTTTCATTTTCTACTGTCCCATAACATAAACCTCACAAATAAAGTTAACATCTTATAAGATATACTAATGTACCCTCGTCGTTCCGCTCGTCTTGGGACCCCAAACGACATATGAAATATTCACACTCCTGCGACCTGTAGAAATGTAGTTCCTCCAAAACTTCCACTCTGGCCAAAGAGTCTAAGACTGTATAGAGTCTGACATGACCTGATTTTCAGTTTTTGGACACAGGACTTTGGGCTTTTTTCCCCCTGGCCAAAAAAAACTGCCAAAATCACAGTCTGTAAAATTCAAACGTAAGAAAGGTGGGAAACTGTCTTTTCTTCAATAATTCCTAAAGGCAATGAACCCGGATGCTGATTTCTCCGTATGTGTATCAGGGACTCCTGGCTGATCCAGGGTGCAGAGTTTCAGACCCGTGCAACCTTTGGAAAGGTCAAAGGTCAGCCGCTGTGGTGTGTTTTTTGTAATAATTCCTAAAGGCATTGAGTCAGGAGTCTGATTTTTCCGTATGTGTATCAGGGACTAAAGCTTATCCCGGTTGCCGAGTTTCAGACCTGTGCAACTTTCGGAAAAGGTCAATGGTCAGCCGTTCGGGTGTGTTTTTTGTAATAATTCCTAAAGGCATTTAGCCAGGAGTCTGATTTTTCTGTATGTGTATCAGGGACTAAGGCTAATCCAGGGTGCCGAGTTTCAGACCCGTGCAACCTTCGGAAAGGTCAAAGGTCAGCCGTTCGGGTGTGTTTTTTGTAATAATTCCTAAAGGCATTAAGCCAGGAGTCTGGCCAAAGAGTCTAAGACTGTATAGAGTCTGACATGACCTGATTTTCAGTTTTTGGACACAGGACTTTGGGCTTTTTTCCCCCTGGCCAAAAAAAACTGCCAAAAACACAGTCTGTAAAATTCAAACGTAAGAAAGGTGGGAAACTGTCTTTTCTTCAATAATTCCTAAAGGCAATGAGCCCGGATGCTGATTTCTCCGTATGTGTATCAGGGACTCCTGGCTGATCCAGGGTGCTGAGTTTCAGATCTGTGCAACCTTTGGAAAGGTCAAAGGTCAGCCACTGTGGTGTATTTTTTGTAATAATTCCTAAAGGCATTGAGTCAGGAGTCTGATTTTTCCGTATGTGTATCAGGGACTAAAGCTTATCCCGGTTGCCGAGTTTCAGACCTGTGCAACTTTCGGAAAAGGTCAATGGTTAGCCGTTCGGGTGTGTTTTTTGTAATAATTCCTAAAGGCATTAAGCCAGGAGTCTGATTTTTCTGTATGTGTATCAGGGACTAAGGCTAATCCAGGGTGCCGAGTTTCAGACCCGTGCAACCTTCGGAAAGGTCAAAGGTCAGCCGTTCGGGTGTGTTTTTTGTAATAATTCCTAAAGGCATTAAGCCAGGAGTCTGGCCAAAGAGTCTAAGACTGTATAGAGTCTGACATGACCTGATTTTCAGTTTTTGGACACAGGACTTTGGGCTTTTTTCCCCCTGGCCAAAAAAAACTGCCAAAAACACAGTCTGTAAAATTCAAACGTAAGAAAGGTGGGAAACTGTCTTTTCTTCAATAATTCCTAAAGGCAATGAGCCCGGATGCTGATTTCTCCGTATGTGTATCAGGGACTCCTGGCTGATCCAGGGTGCTGAGTTTCAGATCTGTGCAACCTTTGGAAAGGTCAAAGGTCAGCCACTGTGGTGTATTTTTTGTAATAATTCCTAAAGGCATTGAGTCAGGAGTCTGATTTTTCCGTATGTGTATCAGGGACTAAAGCTTATCCCGGTTGCCGAGTTTCAGACCTGTGCAACTTTCGAAAAAGGTCAATGGTTAGCCGTTCGGGTGTGTTTTTTGTAATAATTCCTAAAGGCATTAAGCCAGGAGTCTGATTTTTCCGTATGTGTATCAGGGACTAAGGCTGATCGAGGGTATTTTAATCTTTTTTCTACTGTCCTATAATATGAAGTTAACATCTTATAAGGTATATTGATGTACCCTCAGTGTTTAAATTTATATTGATTTCACTGTTTGGATGTGTTTTTCTATTTGTGTCTGTTTTTGTGCGCATTCAGCAGGGATACGGCTGTTTTCGCAATTTTTTTCATTTTTCTACTCTCCCATAACATAAACCTCACAAATAAAGTTAAAATCTTATAAGATATAGTTATATACCTTCAGTGTTTGATTTTGCAATGATTTCACTGTTTGGATGTGTTTTTCTATTTGTCTCTGTTTTTGTGTGCATTCAGCAGGGATACGGCTGTTTTCTGATTTTATTCATTTTTTTATTGTCCCATAACATAAACCTCACAAATAAAGTTAACATCTCATAAGATATAGTTATATACCTTCAGTGTTTGATTTTGCAATGATTTCACTGTTTGAATGTGTTTTTCTATTTTTGTCTGTTTTTGTGCGCATTCAGCTGGAATACGACTGTTTTCTGATTTTTTTTCATTTTTCTACTGTCCCATAACATAAACCTCACAAATAAAGTTAACATCTTATAAGATATACTAATGTACCCTCGTCGTTCCGCTCGTCTTGGGACCCCAAACGACATATGAAATATTCACACTCCTGCGACCTGTAGAAATGTAGTTCTTCCAAAACTTCCACTCTGGCCAAAGAGTCTAAGACTGTATAGAGTCTGACATGACCTGATTTTCAGTTTTTGGACACAGGACTTTGGGCTTTTTTCCCCCGGGCCAAATACTGCCAAAAACACAGTCTGTAAAATTCAAACGTAAGAAAGGTGGGAAACTGTCTTTTCTTCAATAATTCCTAAAGGCAATGAGCCCGGATGCTGATTTCTCCGTATGTGTATCAGGGACTCCTGGCTGATCCAGGGTGCCGAGTTTCAGACCTGTGCAACCTTTGGAAAGGTCAAAGGTCAGCCGCTGTGGTGTGTTTTTTGTAATAATTCCTAAAGGCATTGAGCCAGGAGTCTGATTTTTCCGTATGTGTATAGGGACTAAGGCTGATCCAGGGTGCCGAGTTTCAGACCTGTGTAACCTTCGGAAAGGTCAAAGGTCAGCCGTTTAGGTGTGTTTTTTGTAATAATTCCTAAAGGCATTAAGCCAGGAGTCTGATTTTTCCGTATGTGTATCAGGGACTAAGGCTGATCGAGGGTATTTTAATCTTTTTTCTACTGTCCTATAATATGAAGTTAACATCTTATAAGGTATATTGATGTACCCTCAGTGTTTAAATTTATAATGATTTCACTGTTTGGATGTGTTTTTCTATTTGTGTCTGTTTTTGTGCGCATTCAGCAGGGATACGGCTGTTTTCGCAATTTTTTTCATTTTTCTACTGTCCCATAACATAAACCTCACAAATAAAGTTAAAATCTTATAAGATATAGTTATATACCTTCAGTGTTTGATTTTGCAATGATTTCACTGTTTGAATGTGTTTTTCTATTTTTGTCTGTTTTTGTGCGCATTCAGCTGGAATACGACTGTTTTCTGATTTTTTTTTCATTTTTCTACTGTCCCATAACATAAACCTCAGAAATAAAGTTAACATCTTATAAGATATTGTTATATACCTTCAGTGTTTGATTTTGCAATGATTTCGCTGTTTGACTGTGTTTTTCTATTTTTGTCTGTTTTTGTGCGCATTCAGCTGGAATACGACTGTTTTCTGATTTTTTTTCATTTTCTACTGTCCCATAACATAAACCTCACAAATAAAGTTAACATCTTATAAGATATTCTTCGGTACCCTCAGTGTTTGATTTTGCAATGATTTCACTGTTTGGATGTGTTTTTCTATTTGTGTCTGTTTTTGTGAGCATTCAGCTGGAATACGACTGTTTTCTGATTTTTTTTCATTTTCTACTGTCCCATAACATAAACCTCACAAATAAAGTTAACATCTTATAAGATATACTAATGTACCCTCGTCGTTCCGCTCGTCTTGGGACCCCAAACGACATATGAAATATTCACACTCCTGCGACCTGTAGAAATGTAGTTCCTCCAAAACTTCCACTCTGGCCAAAGAGTCTAAGACTGTATAGAGTCTGACATGACCTGATTTTCAGTTTTTGGACACAGGACTTTGGGCTTTTTTCCCCCTGGCCAAAAAAAACTGCCAAAAACACAGTCTGTAAAATTCAAACGTAAGAAAGGTGGGAAACTGTCTTTTCTTCAATAATTCCTAAAGGCAATGAGCCCGGATGCTGATTTCTCCGTATGTGTATCAGGGACTCCTGGCTGATCAAGGGTGCCGAGTTTCAGACCCGTGCAACCTTTGGAAAGGTCAAAGGTCAGCCGCTGTGGTGTGTTTTTTGTAATAACTCCTAAAGGCATTGAGTCAGGAGTCTGATTTTTCCGTATGTGTATCAGGGACTAAAGCTTATCCCGGTTGCCGAGTTTCAGACCTGTGCAACTTTCGGAAAAGGTCAATGGTCAGCCGTTCGGGTGTGTTTTTTGTAATAATTCCTAAAGGCATTAAGCCAGGAGTCTGATTTTTCCGTATGTGTATCAGGGACTAAGGCTGATCGAGGGTATTTTAATCTTTTTTCTACCGTCCTATAATATGAAGTTAACATCTTATAAGGTATATTGATGTACCCTCAGTGTTTGATTTTGCAATGATTTCACTGTTTGGATGTGTTTTTCTATTTGTCTCTGTTTTTGTGCGCATTCAGCATGGATACGGCTGTTTTCGCAATTTTTTTCATTTTTCTACTGTCCCATAACATAAACCTCACAAATAAAGTTAACATCTCATCAGATATAGTTATATACCTTCAGTGTTTGATTTTGCAATGATTTCACTGTTTGGATGTGTTTTTCTATTTGTCTCTGTTTTTGTGCGCATTCAGCAGGGATACGGCTGTTTTCTGATTTTTTTCATTTTTCTACTGTCCCATAACATAAACCTCACAAAGGGTGATTTAGATTTCTCTTTTGTTTATTCACTGCATTTTGTTGATTGATGATTGATTCATTTTTTTCACAACTGCCTAAAACCTTTGCACAGTACTGTGGACAGTAGAAAAAAATCCGAAACAGCCTTATCTCGGCTGGATGCGCACACAAACAGACACCAATAGAAAAACACATCCCAACAGTGAAATCATTGCAAAATCAAACACTGAGGGTACAGAAGTATATCTTATATGATGTTAACTTCATTAGTGAGGTTTATATTATGGGACAGTAGAAAAAAGAAAAAAATCCGAAAACAGCCTAACCTCAGCTGAATACGTCCAGTGAAAGTTAAATCATAAACTACTGATAAAAAATAAGGATTTTATACTTCATCAAAAAATGTTACCCTATTGTTTGTTGCAAAAAGTGAACTTTGACCCTATATTCCTCCAAAACGTATACAGTAAAAGTACTCCATACTACTAGTATATGAAGTATAGGTGGTACTGAGTTCAGTGAAAGTGAAATCATACACTACTAATACAAATTATGGATTTTAAACTTCATCAAAAACGGATGATCACACAGGTCATACAAAACATCTAGCTTATGTTTGATTTGATGTAATTATTTTACATGTAATCACTATAATATGATAGGGTTAGTGTTAGTTTTGATAAATTATTTAACCTTTTTCTTTTTCAGTACATTGTGACTGATGTTGATGAGGTCGAGGTCTTCAGCGTCTGAGGCTGTGTCTTTGACAGTCAGGATGAATTGAGCCCCAAACAAAGTGAAACATTGTGTTTACCTGTAATTGCACCTGTGTAAACAAAACCAGACTTTTGTTTGGGTTCACGTAGAGGGCAAGTCTTTGAAGTCCCTCAAGATGCCTGTTTCTTTTTTTTACTCAAAGGAGTGAATGTGTGTATGAGCCTCTTTGTAGGTGTAGGTGCCTGTGTATCATGTCGATTTGAACTTGATGTGAGAACAAGAAGTGCCTGGAGTTGCACATACACACAGACACACAGACACAGACACACACACACACATTTATTCCTAAACCCACATTCACACCATACTATGATATCCCTAAAATACACCCACATCATTTTAGCTTCAGATATTGATTGAATAGTGTGTTATATGATAATGGAAAATGTTGATATTCCCTGACAGTGGAAAATAACTTCACCTACACCAAATTTGAAGCAATTTGGTGTAAGATATCCTCAAAAAAAAATCCAAACGCACAAAGAATGCAGAGGATTAATCTGTTATGTTTTTATTACAAAAAATCTTGGAAGCGAACATTTCTGCCATGCATGTGTGGTGAAACAAAGGGGCAGTTTATTTCAACTACTACTGTAGCTTTAAGATAATTATCGACCATCGTCACACTCCAACGCAACGTAGTTCCCCACCACAGCAGCAGCGGATTAATATCCAAAACGTGAACAGGTTAGTGTCTGCTCAGCAGGTGGATGAACATGTAATGGAGTTGCAGCATCAGTCGCTGACCAAGGAATTACTGGGGAAGTTGGTGGTAGAGGGAGGCTATTGACATGTCACAGGAAGATGCTCAAAAATGTAGAGGTAAGTGAAATTTTACATTATTATAATGAGCTAAACAGCAGGCCATTGCTAAAATGTGTTCGTTAATTACAGTAACTACGTCTTTTCACTACATACATACACATGCATTTAAACACACACGCATTAATCGAAATATAGGTAATACTAATATATGCACATGTAAATGTTCCATGCTCTTTTTTTTCTTTTTCGCTTTGCTGTTTTTTTCGAAAGTTTAGTGTTTAAATGCAGTCAGTATCCTATCTCTGAGATGGTGTTGTCTGCGACGTTACACGGGAGCCAGACTTGCTGTCTGAACAGTTCCACTGTGAGAACCGATGTCCTCTCACCCGGACCCGCAGCTGCAAAGCTCCCGTTTTCGCGGAACCGCTTGCTGTGTTTCGGCTGCGTCTTCGGTTGTGAGGACTGTGGGTCACATTGCTGATCTGTTCAGAGAGCTTCGCTGGTGCTGCTGCTGCACTGTCCTGTCTATTTAACAAGTAGGCTATACACTAAATCTATCCCTCTATTCTTAAAAATTAGGTCCACTCTGAATGTTGATACAGTGTGGGTGTTGTAATTATTATTTTTTTTTTATGACAGTCTTTTCCATTCTTACAACGCACAGTTAACGTGACTGGATTCTGCTTCATCCGGGGAAAGAGGCTGACCCTCAGGCTTTGGACACCTACAGTATTTAGTTGATGACAAACTGTTTCCTTAACCCTCAGGCTTCATTATGATTCATTTCCACTGTGTTAGTGCATATGGCACACTTTCTTGTAAGAAGGTCTCTTGGCAAATTGGAATTCAAATGAAAACATTTTATTAATAGATCAATAGAACACTGAACATTGTTTTCACCATACACTTGAGTATATGGCAGGAATGTTCACTCCCAAGAATTGTTGTCATAAAAGATTAATACTTTTGTCCTGCATCAGTCCTCCTCAAAACCACCAAATATTCAATCATTTCCATATTACAAATGTCCTCTTTTCAAATTAAGAGGGGAGGGAGTACATGTTTTAGCTGATGCTACACAAAACTAACAATGCTTCAAAGTTAATATTGTGGGTAATCTTTGACATATTCAAGACTGATTAAAAAAAAATCTCCCAGCCACCCAACATTTGTCATATCTGTTGCCAGTACAACCCATGAAATGCTCATTTGTACTTGTCAGGAAGTCACTGCAGCTCTGACCTTGTAACCTAAATATGTTTCTGCTTCAAAATCACTTTGTTTCATACATGAGGCTAATGTCTGGCAGATTATACCAATCTTAGCCAATCTTCATCACTAAGTTTTATGTTAAATCCTGATTCCCATCTTTTTTTTTATGTATTTTGTAGCATTTTTTTTATATAGTCCCAATATAATTCTAATTGTGGTTTCTTTGTATGCGTTGATTATGATGATCTGGATCACACTATTCACTTCTCAGGAGGGGTCCATCCTGATCTCTTTCATATAGTAGTCTCTAAATTGCAGGAATCCACAGAATTCATGATTGATTATCTAAATCCTTTTTTTCTGTCATATTTTGGAAACTCTCAAGCTGTCCATCTTTCACCAAAACACACCATGCTGTGATTCCCTTGGTTGTCCACTGTTTAAATCCTATATCGTACCTAGTCGGTGTAAAATTGCTATCATATTCAATAAATTAGTGTCTTTCTGTATCTTATATTTTTTTATTATGCTGAACCATATTTTGTATGTGAACATCGTGATTGTGTCTATTTGGTTTTGAATCTTCTTGTATGTTTCTTTATCCCCAATTATATTCTGTACTGGGTTTTCTCCAAACTCTTTTTCTATTTCATTTCACTGTGTCTGGTTTGCACCAACCTACAATATATCTCAATTGGGCCGCATGGTAGTATTCCTTTAATTTTGGAAGTCTCATCCCTCCTTCTTCTTTTGGCAGCTGGAGAGTTTCCAGTCTTATCGTGGGTCTTTTGCCACCCCAACTAAACTTTGATATCATTTTATTCCAGCTCATAAATTGGGGCTTGGGGGACCTCTACTGGTAGGGCTTGGAATAGGTATAAGGGTCAGGGTCAGCGAGTTGGCAGCACCCCGCTTTACCCGCAGGCTGTAGCAGAGAGCCCCCCTTACAGCAACAACTTTGGCAACAACTTATTTTAAAATAAATATATATAAATATATATATATATATATATATATTATAAAATCACGACAAACCCACACCATAACCCCCCAAACATTTATGACCTTCCCCAAAGTTTCATCTTGGAATGCCCATGGCATCCAATCAAATTCTTTTAGAGCCCAACAAATTAAATTCTTGTTGAAAACTGACTTTGACATATTATGTTGTCAAGAACTGAGACTGAACACAAGTAAAGAGTAACGGTATCCAGCATGTGGAACAAAGGTCTAAGTGTAATTTCTATTGGCGAAAGTAAAGCTGATGGTGGGATCTTTTTTCTAAAACTGGTGATGTCACTATTATTCGTAAAACGAATGATTTCCTAATTTAATTCCTTGTAGATTGCTCATGTTGGATTGTTTTTACCGAGGAGAAAAAATACGAACGATACACGTGTACACCTCTCATGAGAGAACAAACATTTTTCAACTTTTTAAAAGACTTAAAGAACCCCTATTGGTCGGATACAAAATTATTTTATGTGGCGACTTTAACACTGTCATCGATGTAAACGACAGAGTGAGCTCTAAAGTCTTGAAACTCAGCTCTGATGGTAATCGTTTGACTCAATTCAATTCTTATGTAGACTAATTGTGATCTTAACAAGTCCTGGCAAATTAAAGTAGGCACAAGCACCATGACGTCCAATCTGAAGCAGCATCCTGCAATTTGTCTTCTTATGTCATCACTTTTTTTCAAAGGATGTATGTTACAGTATTTTAAATAAAATACACATAATGGAAATATATTGGTACAAAATCTGAAGGAATTTTTCATCATCTCCAGAAAAGAGCATATTTCGTATTTTAAATATGTATTTTTTTTAATACATGTATCAGAAATACTTCCCATCCCTGCTTAGAGACATTACGTGAAGGTTGAAAATTGTGTTGCTTTAAATAAAACCCATAACATGAGAATGTGCTTAAATTGAAGCACAATATATAATGATTATGTATAGAAAATGCACTCTGATTTTCGCAGTTGAAGCACAAGAATCTGGATCTTTACAAAACAAATGTTATCTATCCGCAATTCCTATACTCCTATTCCAAATATGTTTGTGATTTAAACAGCATTTGTCTAGTGTAATATTAGTGATACTTTTGCAGTAGTATATTTATTGTGAGACACAATTATACATTTTTCCCAAATCTGTCCATGCCTCATCCATCTCTTCCTCTCCCTTCTTGTCTTCCTCCTCAGCACATGGAGAAGATCTCCATGCTGGCTTTCCATCCAGTTAAGATGCACAGCTGCTATGAGAAGGTGGTGAACCTGAGCCTTGAGGGTCTGCAGCAACAGTTTGACGTGAGCAGCCCGTCAGTGTTTGTCCAAAGGGCCCAGATCCCCATGAGAGAGGTGAAACCTCAACTACTGACTAACCAGTCTGATATAGGTTATTGGTTAACTGGTTAACACAATGGGAAGTTTCTATGAGAGCTAATCATTTTATTGACACTCATTATATTGCTTGATCATTTTCCTACACTGTAGCTCCTGTTTGACTAGAGTTTGTCAAATAGTTGAATGATGAGGTTCTGACTGTGGCATTGATCAAGGACACAGTAGAACTAAAGGCGAACATCTTTTGGCGGTTTGATAACTCAGTGGACAGTTAAACAGTTAAACATGCCACAATACAGACTGTGGACCTGGGTCCACATGTGATAAATAACATTATCACATTATTTCATGGGATATTCCTATATGAGTCAGTTTGTCTGGTGTTACATGCATGTATGTCACAAAGTTAGGTACAAAACTACAAATTGTGTTTTACTAGATGTTTGAGCAGATCCTTCATCAGAGTCTCGAGTCTCAGGGTACAGAGGAGCTGTGTAAGATCATCCAGCACTGCCAGGACAGAGTCATTAAGGTAATACACAAAGAAAACAGGCTTGTGCATCAAATTATTGCATCACATCTACATTAATATCTAATAATATTACACCTGGCATACTCCAGCCCTGGGAGTGAAACTTTTGGTCTGGCCTTGTTTTAGTGTTAAGGAAAATTCAGGTTCAACTTTATCAATTTATTAATTTTTGAGCAAGAGTCCAGGATACCGGGCTATTGCCCAGCTTAATCCCTTCTGTGCATCTTCCTCTGATATTTTCAAGCCTCAACTTGCCAGCTCCATGTTTATTTTTATTATATCAGAAAGTATGAGTGTGTGGATGAGCTAACTCATGCTTTTGAAGCATGATGATGGTCGCCACAGCGGTCGTCTTCCAGATAGAGATTAGATAGAAAATAAAAACTCCAAACTCAAGGAATAAACACTTGACTTTTGCGAGAACAGGTGAACGTCACATAGTGTACCCTGAGACATTATTGCTCTGGACCATAATCAAGTGGACTGATAAGAGATTACCGGCATCTTGTGAAATGTGCCAGTACACAAATAAAAGTGCCGTTTCTGTGTACTGGACAGTACCGGGCCACTTCTAGTTAATAATTGTACTGTAGTGACAGTGATGGTATTTTATGTACACTTAATGTCTCTTATGTGATGTTATTCTTTAACAAACAAGTGCACAATAAAAATTCACTGGGAATTCTAAACAGCACATTGCAATTTATTCAATTATTATCGGAGTATTGATCAGTAATACAGTGAAAATGAGAGGAAATGTTTAAGGTGTGCGCCCCTAAATGTTCTGCTTGCTCTCCTAAAACATTCAGTTATAGGGGGGGCTACTGTGCTCCTAGTAAAAAGTTAGTCTGGTGCCCTGCATACATTGTTCTAAAGGGTTTATGGTCTTAGTTCCTCTTCAGTAGAGCTGCATGTCCACAATGTAAATTTAATTTTACATTTAAATGCAGAGCTGTCAGTGTGTGATTGACAGCTCTGCATTTCATGTTTGCAAAGTTGCAGTTATAGGTGGATTTGTAGTGGACACGCTATCAGTATCCATCCTTTCTCTTATAACTATGGTTGTTTCTGGTTTCAAAAACTAACATGGTGTTGCCCAAAATACTAAACTCCTACATTTAAACAGGGGAGTCTAGTGGCAACCCAAATAGTTGACACATCCCAACCTTATGAGAACCTGCCTCTCAAAATGGGTTATGGATTCATATTTTATCTCTGACAAATGGAATGTGAACTATGATGAGGAAGGCATGACAATATTATAGCTATATCATGACATGAGACAAGATATGATCTTAGAATTTTGATATTGTCATATCGTGATCGGGTATTTGTGATGAATTTTCCTGGTTTGAGAATTTTGGAGAAAATCAAGCTCAAAAGTCAAGATTTTGACAATTATTTTGCAACAATTTGTGACTTTGCACTGCCCTCTAGTGGCCTAATATGATTTCACATGAAATATGTCACCTGCTTTGCATGCTACAGCTCCTTATTTTTCCAGTGATCCCCTATATGTCCATATCTACTTTGGACTATAGGAGAAAGTCCATCTCAAATATGAATGCTGACTGAATTCTATTGCAACCATTCCTGAATTTGCACTTCTCCCTACTGGCCGAAACGTGCATTTTTTTTAAGGTGGAATCGAAACTTAATGAAAATCGGAAGCGAATGCTGAAGGTGGCCCTACAGCATCATCATGTCATTGTTCCCAATAGAATGAGTGCGCGAGTTTTTGTTTTTTTATGTTAATATAATGTCAATGTATTAATGATATAAATATAATGATGGTGATGATAACAATAATAATATTAACAGCGATAATAATAATAATATTAATAATAATGATATGATTACAACAATAATGTGTGCTGTGAAAGCAACATTTGTTGTAGAAATATTTTTTTGAAGTTTGATTATGACAAATAACCATACAGTTAACTGAACAAATGAAATGTACATCTTATAAGATATACTTCTGTACTCTCAGTGTTTGATTTTGCAATGATTTCACGGATGTGTTTTTCTATTGGTGTCTGTTTGTAAGCGCATTCTGCTGAGATATGGCTGTTTCCGGATTTTTTTAAATTTTTCTGCTGTCCCATAATATAAACCTCACAAATGAAGTTCACATCTTAAAAGATTTAGTTCTGTACACTCACTGTTTGATTTTGCAAAGATTTAACTGTTGGGATGTGTTTTTCTATTGGTGTCTGTTTGTGTGCGCATTCAGCTGAGATAAGGCTGTTTACGGATTTTTTTCATTTTTCTGCTGTCCCATAACATAAACCTCACAAATGAAGTTAACATCTTAAAAGATTTAGTTCTGTACCCTCAGTGTTTGATTTTGCAATGATTTCACTGTTTGGATGTGTTTTTCTACAAGTGTCTGTTTGTGTGCGCATTCAGCTGAGTTAAGGCTGTTTTCGGATTTTTTTCATTTTTCTACTTTCCCATAATATAAACCTAACAAATGAACTTAACATCTTATAAGATATACTTCTTTACCCTCAGTGTTTAATTTTGCAAAGATTTCACTGTTTGGATGTGTTTTTCTACAAGTGTCTGTTTGTGTGCGCATTCAGCTGAGATAAGGCTGTTTACGGATTTTTTTAATTTTTCTGCTCTCCCATAACATAAACCTCACAAATGAAATTAACATCTTAAAAGATTTAGTTCTGTACCCTCAGTGTTTGATTTTGCAATGATTTCACTGTTGGGATGTGTTTTTCTACAAGTGTCTGTTTGTGTGCGCATTCAGCTGAGATAATGCTGTTTCCGGATTTTTTTAATTTTTCTGCTGTCCCATAACATAAACCTCACAAATGAAGTTAACATCTTAAAAGATTTAGTTCTGTACACTTACTGTTTCATTTTGCATTGATTTCACTGTTTGGATGTGTTTTTCTATTGGTGTCTGTTTTTGTGTGCGCATTCAGCTGAGATAAGGCTGTTTCCGGATTTTTTTAATTTTTCTGCTGTCCCATAACATAAACCTCACAAATGAAGTTAACATCTTAAAAGATTTAGTTCTGTACACTCACTGTTTGATTTTGCATTTATTTCACTGTTTGGATGTGTTTTTCTATTGGTGTCTGTTTGTGTGCGCATACAGCTGAGATAAGGCTGTTTTCGGATTTTTTTCATTTTTCTACTTTACCATAATATAAACCTAACAAATGAACTTAACATCTTATAAGATATACTTCTTTACCCTCAGTGTTTAATTTTGCAAAGATTTCACTGTTTGGATGTGTTTTTCTACAAGTGTCTGTTTGTGTGCGCATTCAGCTGAGATAAGGCTGTTTACGGATTTTTTTAATTTTTCTGCTGTCCCATAACATAAACCTCACAAATGAAGTTAACATCTTAAAAGATTTAGTTCTGTACACTCACTGTTTGATTTTGCAATGATTTCACTGTTGGGATGTGTTTTTCTACAAGTGTCTGTTTGTGTGCGCATTCAGCTGAGATAAGGCTGTTTACGGATTTTTTTCATTTTTCTGCTGTCCCATAACATAAACCTCACAAATGAACTTAACATCTTATAAGATATACTTCTGTAACCTCAGTGTTTGATTTTGCAATGATTTCACTGTTTGGATGTGTTTTTCTATTGGTGTCTGTTTATGTGCGCATACAGCTGAGATAAGGCTGTTTCCGGATTTTTTTCATTTTTCTGCTGTCCCATAACATAAACCTCACAAATGAAGTTAACATCTTAAAATATTTAGTTCTGTACCCTCAGTGTTTGATTTTGCAATGATTTCACTGTTGGGATGTGTTTTTCTACAAGTGTCTGTTTGTGTGCGCATTCAGCTGAGATAAGGCTGTTTCCGGATTTTTTTAATTTTTCTGCTGTCCCATAACATAAACCTCACAAATGAAGTTAACATCTTAAAAGATTTAGTTCTGTACACTTACTGTTTCATTTTGCATTGATTTCACTGTTTGGATGTGTTTTTCTATTGGTGTCTGTTTTTGTGTGCGCATTCAGCTGAGATAAGGCTGTTTCCGGATTTTTTTAATTTTTCTGCTGTCCCATAACATAAACCTCACAAATGAAGTTAACATCTTAAAAGATTTAGTTCTGTACACTCACTGTTTGATTTTGCATTTATTTCACTGTTTGGATGTGTTTTTCTATTGGTGTCTGTTTGTGTGCGCATACAGCTGAGATAAGGCTGTTTTCGGATTTTTTTCATTTTTCTACTTTACCATAATATAAACCTAACAAATGAACTTAACATCTTATAAGATATACTTCTTTACCCTCAGTGTTTAATTTTGCAAAGATTTCACTGTTTGGATGTGTTTTTCTACAAGTGTCTGTTTGTGTGCGCATTCAGCTGAGATAAGGCTGTTTACGGATTTTTTTAATTTTTCTGCTGTCCCATAACATAAACCTCACAAATGAAGTTAACATCTTAAAAGATTTAGTTCTGTACACTCACTGTTTGATTTTGCAATGATTTCACTGTTTGGATGTGTTTTTCTATTGGTGTCTGTTTGTGTGCGCATTCAGCTGAGATAAGGCTGTTTACGGATTTTTTTAATTTTTCTGCTGTCCCATAACATAAACCTCACAAATGAAGTTAACATCTTAAAAGATTTAGTTCTGTACACTCACTGTTTGATTTTCCAATGATTTCACTGTTTGGATGTGTTTTTCTATTGGTGTCTGTTTGTGTGCGCATTCAGCTGAGATAAGGCTGTTTACGGATTTTTTTCATTTTTCTGCTGTCCCATAACATAAACCTCACAAATGAAGTTAACATCTTAAAAGATTTAGTTCTGTACCCTCAGTGTTTGATTTTGCAATGATTTCACTGTTGGGATGTGTTTTTCTACAAGTGTCTGTTTGTGTGCGCATTCAGCTGAGATAAGGCTGTTTACGGATTTTTTTCATTTTTCTGCTGTCCCATAACATAAACCTCACAAATGAACTTAACATCTTATAAGATATACTTCTGTAACCTCAGTGTTTGATTTTGCAATGATTTCACTGTTTGGATGTGTTTTTCTATTGGTGTCTGTTTGTGTGCGCATACAGCTGAGATAAGGCTGTTTCCGGATTTTTTTCATTTTTCTGCTGTCCCATAACATAAACCTCACAAATGAAGTTAACATCTTAAAATATTTAGTTCTGTACCCTCAGTGTTTGATTTTGCAATGATTTCACTGTTGGGATGTGTTTTTCTACAAGTGTCTGTTTGTGTGCGCATTCAGCTGAGATAAGGCTGTTTCCGGATTTTTTTAATTTTTCTGCTGTCCCATAACATAAACCTCACAAATGAAGTTAACATCTTAAAAGATTTAGTTCTGTACACTTACTGTTTCATTTTGCATTGATTTCACTGTTTGGATGTGTTTTTCTATTGGTGTCTGTTTGTGTGCGCATACAGCTGAGATAAGGCTGTTTTCGGATTTTTTTCATTTTTCTACTTTACCATAATATAAACCTAACAAATGAACTTAACATCTTATAAGATATACTTCTTTACCCTCAGTGTTTAATTTTGCAAAGATTTCACTGTTTGGATGTGTTTTTCTACAAGTGTCTGTTTGTGTGCGCATTCAGCTGAGATAAGGCTGTTTACGGATTTTTTTAATTTTTCTGCTGTCCCATAACATAAACCTCACAAATGAAGTTAACATCTTAAAAGATTTAGTTCTGTACACTCACTGTTTGATTTTGCAATGATTTCACTGTTTGGATGTGTTTTTCTATTGGTGTTTGTTTGTGTGCGCATTCAGCTGAGATAAGGCTGTTTACGGATTTTTTTCATTTTTCTGCTGTCCCATAACATAAACCTCACAAATGAACTTAACATCTTATAAGATATACTTCTGTAACCTCAGTGTTTGATTTTGCAATGATTTCACTGTTTGGATGTGTTTTTCTATTGGTGTCTGTTTGTGTGCGCATACAGCTGAGATAAGGCTGTTTCCGGATTTTTTTCATTTTTCTGCTGTCCCATAACATAAACCTCACAAATGAAGTTAACATCTTAAAATATTTAGTTCTGTACCCTCAGTGTTTGATTTTGCAATGATTTCACTGTTGGGATGTGTTTTTCTACAAGTGTCTGTTTGTGTGCGCATTCAGCTGAGATAAGGCTGTTTCCGGATTTTTTTAATTTTTCTGCTGTCCCATAACATAAACCTCACAAATGAAGTTAACATCTTAAAATATTTAGTTCTGTACCCTCAGTGTTTGATTTTGCAATGATTTCACTGTTGGGATGTGTTTTTCTACAAGTGTCTGTTTGTGTGCGCATTCAGCTGAGATAAGGCTGTTTCCGGATTTTTTTAATTTTTCTGCTGTCCCATAACATAAACCTCACAAATGAAGTTAACATCTTAAAAGATTTAGTTCTGTACACTTACTGTTTCATTTTGCATTGATTTCACTGTTTGGATGTGTTTTTCTATTGGTGTCTGTTTGTGTGCGCATACAGCTGAGATAAGGCTGTTTTCGGATTTTTTTCATTTTTCTACTTTACCATAATATAAACCTAACAAATGAACTTAACATCTTATAAGATATACTTCTTTACCCTCAGTGTTTAATTTTGCAAAGATTTCACTGTTTGGATGTGTTTTTCTACAAGTGTCTGTTTGTGTGCGCATTCAGCTGAGATAAGGCTGTTTACGGATTTTTTTAATTTTTCTGCTGTCCCATAACATAAACCTCACAAATGAAGTTAACATCTTAAAAGATTTAGTTCTGTACACTCACTGTTTGATTTTGCAATGATTTCACTGTTTGGATGTGTTTTTCTATTGGTGTTTGTTTGTGTGCGCATTCAGCTGAGATAAGGCTGTTTACGGATTTTTTTAATTTTTCTGCTGTCCCATAACATAAACCTCACAAATGAAGTTAACATCTTAAAAGATTTAGTTCTGTACACTCACTGTTTGATTTTGCAATGATTTCACTGTTTGGATGTGTTTTTCTATTGGTGTCTGTTTGTGTGCGCATTCAGCTGAGATAAGGCTGTTTACGGATTTTTTTCATTTTTCTGCTGTCCCATAACATAAACCTCACAAATGAAGTTAACATCTTAAAAGATTTAGTTCTGTACCCTCAGTGTTTGATTTTGCAATGATTTCACTGTTGGGATGTGTTTTTCTACAAGTGTCTGTTTGTGTGCGCATTCAGCTGAGATAAGGCTGTTTACGGATTTTTTTCATTTTTCTGCTGTCCCATAACATAAACCTCACAAATGAACTTAACATCTTATAAGATATACTTCTGTAACCTCAGTGTTTGATTTTGCAATGATTTCACTGTTTGGATGTGTTTTTCTATTGGTGTCTGTTTGTGTGCGCATACAGCTGAGATAAGGCTGTTTCCGGATTTTTTTCATTTTTCTGCTGTCCCATAACATAAACCTCACAAATGAAGTTAACATCTTAAAATATTTAGTTCTGTACCCTCAGTGTTTGATTTTGCAATGATTTCACTGTTGGGATGTGTTTTTCTACAAGTGTCTGTTTGTGTGCGCATTCAGCTGAGATAAGGCTGTTTCCGGATTTTTTTAATTTTTCTGCTGTCCCATAACATAAACCTCACAAATGAAGTTAACATCTTAAAAGATTTAGTTCTGTACACTTACTGTTTCATTTTGCATTGATTTCACTGTTTGGATGTGTTTTTCTATTGGTGTCTGTTTGTGTGCGCATACAGCTGAGATAAGGCTGTTTTCGGATTTTTTTCATTTTTCTACTTTACCATAATATAAACCTAACAAATGAACTTAACATCTTATAAGATATACTTCTTTACCCTCAGTGTTTAATTTTGCAAAGATTTCACTGTTTGGATGTGTTTTTCTACAAGTGTCTGTTTGTGTGCGCATTCAGCTGAGATAAGGCTGTTTACGGATTTTTTTAATTTTTCTGCTGTCCCATAACATAAACCTCACAAATGAAGTTAACATCTTAAAAGATTTAGTTCTGTACACTCACTGTTTGATTTTGCAATGATTTCACTGTTTGGATGTGTTTTTCTATTGGTGTTTGTTTGTGTGCGCATTCAGCTGAGATAAGGCTGTTTACGGATTTTTTTCATTTTTCTGCTGTCCCATAACATAAACCTCACAAATGAACTTAACATCTTATAAGATATACTTCTGTAACCTCAGTGTTTGATTTTGCAATGATTTCACTGTTTGGATGTGTTTTTCTATTGGTGTCTGTTTGTGTGCGCATACAGCTGAGATAAGGCTGTTTCCGGATTTTTTTCATTTTTCTGCTGTCCCATAACATAAACCTCACAAATGAAGTTAACATCTTAAAATATTTAGTTCTGTACCCTCAGTGTTTGATTTTGCAATGATTTCACTGTTGGGATGTGTTTTTCTACAAGTGTCTGTTTGTGTGCGCATTCAGCTGAGATAAGGCTGTTTCCGGATTTTTTTAATTTTTCTGCTGTCCCATAACATAAACCTCACAAATGAAGTTAACATCTTAAAAGATTTAGTTCTGTACACTTACTGTTTCATTTTGCATTGATTTCACTGTTTGGATGTGTTTTTCTATTGGTGTCTGTTTGTGTGCGCATACAGCTGAGATAAGGCTGTTTTCGGATTTTTTTCATTTTTCTACTTTACCATAATATAAACCTAACAAATGAACTTAACATCTTATAAGATATACTTCTTTACCTTCAGTGTTTAATTTTGCAAAGATTTCACTGTTTGGATGTGTTTTTCTACAAGTGTCTGTTTGTGTGCGCATTCAGCTGAGATAAGGCTGTTTACGGATTTTTTTAATTTTTCTGCTGTCCCATAACATAAACCTCACAAATGAAGTTAACATCTTAAAAGATTTAGTTCTGTACACTCACTGTTTGATTTTGCAATGATTTCACTGTTTGGATGTGTTTTTCTATTGGTGTTTGTTTGTGTGCGCATTCAGCTGAGATAAGGCTGTTTACGGATTTTTTTAATTTTTCTGCTGTCCCATAACATAAACCTCACAAATGAAGTTAACATCTTAAAAGATTTAGTTCTGTACACTCACTGTTTGATTTTGCAATGATTTCACTGTTTGGATGTGTTTTTCTATTGGTGTCTGTTTGTGTGCGCATACAGCTGAGATAAGGCTGTTTCCGGATTTTTTTCATTTTTCTGCTGTCCCATAACATAAACCTCACAAATGAAGTTAACATCTTAAAATATTTAGTTCTGTACCCTCAGTGTTTGATTTTGCAATGATTTCACTGTTGGGATGTGTTTTTCTACAAGTGTCTGTTTGTGTGCGCATTCAGCTGAGATAAGGCTGTTTCCGGATTTTTTTAATTTTTCTGCTGTCCCATAACATAAACCTCACAAATGAAGTTAACATCTTAAAAGATTTAGTTCTGTACACTTACTGTTTCATTTTGCATTGATTTCACTGTTTGGATGTGTTTTTCTATTGGTGTCTGTTTGTGTGCGCATACAGCTGAGATAAGGCTGTTTCCGGATTTTTTTCATTTTTCTGCTGTCCCATAACATAAACCTCACAAATGAAGTTAACATCTTAAAATATTTAGTTCTGTACCCTCAGTGTTTGATTTTGCAATGATTTCACTGTTGGGATGTGTTTTTCTACAAGTGTCTGTTTGTGTGCGCATTCAGCTGAGATAAGGCTGTTTACGGATTTTTTTAATTTTTCTGCTGTCCCATAACATAAACCTCACAAATGAAGTTAACATCTTAAAAGATTTAGTTCTGTACACTCACTGTTTGATTTTGCAATGATTTCACTGTTTGGATGTGTTTTTCTATTGGTGTTTGTTTGTGTGCGCATTCAGCTGAGATAAGGCTGTTTACGGATTTTTTTCATTTTTCTGCTGTCCCATAACATAAACCTCACAAATGAACTTAACATCTTATAAGATATACTTCTGTAACCTCAGTGTTTGATTTTGCAATGATTTCACTGTTTGGATGTGTTTTTCTATTGGTGTCTGTTTGTGTGCGCATACAGCTGAGATAAGGCTGTTTCCGGATTTTTTTCATTTTTCTGCTGTCCCATAACATAAACCTCACAAATGAAGTTAACATCTTAAAATATTTAGTTCTGTACCCTCAGTGTTTGATTTTGCAATGATTTCACTGTTGGGATGTGTTTTTCTACAAGTGTCTGTTTGTGTGCGCATTCAGCTGAGATAAGGCTGTTTCCGGATTTTTTTAATTTTTCTGCTGTCCCATAACATAAACCTCACAAATGAAGTTAACATCTTAAAAGATTTAGTTCTGTACACTTACTGTTTCATTTTGCATTGATTTCACTGTTTGGATGTGTTTTTCTATTGGTGTCTGTTTGTGTGCGCATACAGCTGAGATAAGGCTGTTTTCGGATTTTTTTCATTTTTCTACTTTACCATAATATAAACCTAACAAATGAACTTAACATCTTATAAGATATACTTCTTTACCCTCAGTGTTTAATTTTGCAAAGATTTCACTGTTTGGATGTGTTTTTCTACAAGTGTCTGTTTGTGTGCGCATTCAGCTGAGATAAGGCTGTTTACGGATTTTTTTAATTTTTCTGCTGTTCCATAACATAAACCTCACAAATGAAGTTAACATCTTAAAAGATTTAGTTCTGTACACTCACTGTTTGATTTTGCAATGATTTCACTGTTTGGATGTGTTTTTCTATTGGTGTTTGTTTGTGTGCGCATACAGCTGAGATAAGGCTGTTTACGGATTTTTTTAATTTTTCTGCTGTCCCATAACATAAACCTCACAAATGAAGTTAACATCTTAAAAGATTTAGTTCTGTACACTCACTGTTTGATTTTGCAATGATTTCACTGTTTGGATGTGTTTTTCTATTGGTGTCTGTTTGTGTGCGCATTCAGCTGAGATAAGGCTGTTTACGGATTTTTTTAATTTTTCTGCTGTCCCATAACATAAACCTCACAAATGAAGTTAACATCTTAAAAGATTTAGTTCTGTACACTCACTGTTTGATTTTCCAATGATTTCACTGTTTGGATGTGTTTTTCTATTGGTGTCTGTTTGTGTGCGCATTCAGCTGAGATAAGGCTGTTTACGGATTTTTTTCATTTTTCTGCTGTCCCATAACATAAACCTCACAAATGAAGTTAACATCTTAAAAGATTTAGTTCTGTACCCTCAGTGTTTGATTTTGCAATGATTTCACTGTTGGGATGTGTTTTTCTACAAGTGTCTGTTTGTGTGCGCATTCAGCTGAGATAAGGCTGTTTACGGATTTTTTTCATTTTTCTGCTGTCCCATAACATAAACCTCACAAATGAACTTAACATCTTATAAGATATACTTCTGTAACCTCAGTGTTTGATTTTGCAATGATTTCACTGTTTGGATGTGTTTTTCTATTGGTGTCTGTTTGTGTGCGCATACAGCTGAGATAAGGCTGTTTCCGGATTTTTTTCATTTTTCTGCTGTCCCATAACATAAACCTCACAAATGAAGTTAACATCTTAAAATATTTAGTTCTGTACCCTCAGTGTTTGATTTTGCAATGATTTCACTGTTGGGATGTGTTTTTCTACAAGTGTCTGTTTGTGTGCGCATTCAGCTGAGATAAGGCTGTTTCCGGATTTTTTTAATTTTTCTGCTGTCCCATAACATAAACCTCACAAATGAAGTTAACATCTTAAAAGATTTAGTTCTGTACACTTACTGTTTCATTTTGCATTGATTTCACTGTTTGGATGTGTTTTTCTATTGGTGTCTGTTTGTGTGCGCATACAGCTGAGATAAGGCTGTTTTCGGATTTTTTTCATTTTTCTACTTTACCATAATATAAACCTAACAAATGAACTTAACATCTTATAAGATATACTTCTTTACCCTCAGTGTTTAATTTTGCAAAGATTTCACTGTTTGGATGTGTTTTTCTACAAGTGTCTGTTTGTGTGCGCATTCAGCTGAGATAAGGCTGTTTACGGATTTTTTTAATTTTTCTGCTGTCCCATAACATAAACCTCACAAATGAAGTTAACATCTTAAAAGATTTAGTTCTGTACACTCACTGTTTGATTTTGCAATGATTTCACTGTTTGGATGTGTTTTTCTATTGGTGTTTGTTTGTGTGCGCATTCAGCTGAGATAAGGCTGTTTACGGATTTTTTTCATTTTTCTGCTGTCCCATAACATAAACCTCACAAATGAACTTAACATCTTATAAGATATACTTCTGTAACCTCAGTGTTTGATTTTGCAATGATTTCACTGTTTGGATGTGTTTTTCTATTGGTGTCTGTTTGTGTGCGCATACAGCTGAGATAAGGCTGTTTCCGGATTTTTTTCATTTTTCTGCTGTCCCATAACATAAACCTCACAAATGAAGTTAACATCTTAAAATATTTAGTTCTGTACCCTCAGTGTTTGATTTTGCAATGATTTCACTGTTGGGATGTGTTTTTCTACAAGTGTCTGTTTGTGTGCGCATTCAGCTGAGATAAGGCTGTTTCCGGATTTTTTTAATTTTTCTGCTGTCCCATAACATAAACCTCACAAATGAAGTTAACATCTTAAAAGATTTAGTTCTGTACACTTACTGTTTCATTTTGCATTGATTTCACTGTTTGGATGTGTTTTTCTATTGGTGTCTGTTTGTGTGCGCATACAGCTGAGATAAGGCTGTTTTCGGATTTTTTTCATTTTTCTACTTTACCATAATATAAACCTAACAAATGAACTTAACATCTTATAAGATATACTTCTTTACCCTCAGTGTTTAATTTTGCAAAGATTTCACTGTTTGGATGTGTTTTTCTACAAGTGTCTGTTTGTGTGCGCATTCAGCTGAGATAAGGCTGTTTACGGATTTTTTTAATTTTTCTGCTGTCCCATAACATAAACCTCACAAATGAAGTTAACATCTTAAAAGATTTAGTTCTGTACACTCACTGTTTGATTTTGCAATGATTTCACTGTTTGGATGTGTTTTTCTATTGGTGTTTGTTTGTGTGCGCATTCAGCTGAGATAAGGCTGTTTACGGATTTTTTTAATTTTTCTGCTGTCCCATAACATAAACCTCACAAATGAAGTTAACATCTTAAAAGATTTAGTTCTGTACACTCACTGTTTGATTTTGCAATGATTTCACTGTTTGGATGTGTTTTTCTATTGGTGTCTGTTTGTGTGCGCATTCAGCTGAGATAAGGCTGTTTACGGATTTTTTTAATTTTTCTGCTGTCCCATAACATAAACCTCACAAATGAAGTTAACATCTTAAAAGATTTAGTTCTGTACACTCACTGTTTGATTTTCCAATGATTTCACTGTTTGGATGTGTTTTTCTATTGGTGTCTGTTTGTGTGCGCATTCAGCTGAGATAAGGCTGTTTCCGGATTTTTTTCATTTTTCTGCTGTCCCATAACATAAACCTCACAAATGAAGTTAACATCTTAAAAGATTTAGTTCTGTTCCCTCAGTGTTTGATTTTGCAATGATTTCACTGTTGGGATGTGTTTTTCTACAAGTGTCTGTTTGTGTGCGCATTCAGCTGAGATAAGGCTGTTTACGGATTTTTTTCATTTTTCTGCTGTCCCATAACATAAACCTCACAAATGAACTTAACATCTTATAAGATATACTTCTGTAACCTCAGTGTTTGATTTTGCAATGATTTCACTGTTTGGATGTGTTTTTCTATTGGTGTCTGTTTGTGTGCGCATACAGCTGAGATAAGGCTGTTTCCGGATTTTTTTCATTTTTCTGCTGTCCCATAACATAAACCTCACAAATGAAGTTAACATCTTAAAATATTTAGTTCTGTACCCTCAGTGTTTGATTTTGCAATGATTTCACTGTTGGGATGTGTTTTTCTACAAGTGTCTGTTTGTGTGCGCATTCAGCTGAGATAAGGCTGTTTCCGGATTTTTTTAATTTTTCTGCTGTCCCATAACATAAACCTCACAAATGAAGTTAACATCTTAAAAGATTTAGTTCTGTACACTTACTGTTTCATTTTGCATTGATTTCACTGTTTGGATGTGTTTTTCTATTGGTGTCTGTTTTGTGTGCGCATTCAGCTGAGATAAGGCTGTTTCCGGATTTTTTTAATTTTTCTGCTGTCCCATAACATAAACCTCACAAATGAAGTTAACATATTAAAATATTTAGTTCTGTACACTCACTGTTTGATTTTGCATTGATTTCACTGTTTGGATGTGTTTTTCTATTGGTGTCTGTTTGTGTGCGCATACAGCTGAGATAAGGCTGTTATCGGATTTTTTTCATTTTTCTACTTTCCCATAATATAAACCTAACAAATGAACTTAACATCTTATAAGATATACTGCTTTACCCTCAGTGTTTAATTATGCAAATATTTCACTGTTGGGATGTGTTTTTCTACAAGTGTCTGTTTGTGTGCGCATTCAGCTGAGATAAGGCTGTTTCCGGATTTTTTTAATTTTTCTGCTGTCCCATAACATAAACCTCACAAATGAAGTTAACATCTTAAAATATTTAGTTCTGTACACTCACTGTTTGATTTTGCAATGATTTCACTGTTTGGATGTGTTTTTCTACAAGTGTCTGTTTGTGTTCGCATTCAGCTGAGATAAGGCTGTTTTCTGATTTTTTTTCATTTTCTACTGTCCCATAACATAAACCTCACAAATAAAGTTAACATCTTATAAGATATACTAATGTACCATCGTCGTTCCGCTCGTCTTGGGACCCCAAACGACATATGAAATATTCACACTCCTGCGACCTGTAGTTCCTCTTTCACTCTGGCCAAAAGGGTCTAACCCTGGATTTCCACTGGACGCAGAACGGCCGCGGAACGGCCGCGGAACGGTAGCCGTTGCTAATCGCTTCCATTCTAATCAATGTGAGCATTCCCACCGGCCGCACTGCGGCCCGGATCAGCAGCGGCCCAGAAGCGGCTTGCCGCGCCGCAGCGCTATCGATAGGAATCAGTTCTATTTTTTCCGTTGCCGCTGCTGAACCTCGTAAATTTCAACGAAGCAGATCGCACAAGACAGGAAGTCCGACACAGTATCAAAGTAAAACACTTTCCGCCCCCCTTTCAAAATAAAACACAATACGCAGGTCACAACTTCACCTCAACGTCACGGTGCTCCCAGGTCAACAGTCATTTGATCCGAGGGTCTCGGAGACAATGGACGACGAGAGACTGATTATGGAAGTGGAGAAATGAAAGAAGCTGTGTTGTTGTTGTTGTTTCCTTTATACACACAGTCTATCGCGGGATCTCGCGTCCGTTCGAGATTATCGCGCGATCTTCCGTGAATACCGCTGGCTCCCAAGGCTCCGCGCCGCTGCCGTAACGCGCCCGGTGGGGATTGACGTTTGGGAGAGGACGAAGCAGAACCGCGCCGCGGCCGTTCCGCGTCCAGTGGAAATCCAGGGTAAGACTGTATAGAGTCTGACATGACCTGATTTTCAGTTTTTGGATACAGGACTTTGGGCTTTTTTCCCCCGGCCAAAAAAAACTGCCAAAAACACAGTCTGTAAAATTCAAACGTAAGAAAGGTGGGAAACTGTCTTTTCTTCAATAATTCCTAAAGGCATTGAGCCAGGAGTCTGATTTTTCCGTATGTGTATCAGGGATTTAGGCTTATCCCGGGTGCCGAGTTTCAGACCTGTGCAACCTTGGGAAAGGTCAATGGTCAGCCGTTCGGGTGTGTTTTTTGTAATAATTCCTAAAGGCATTGAGCCAGGAGTCTGATTTTTCCGTATGTGTATCAGGGATTTAGGCTTATCCCGGGTGCAGAGTTTCAGGCCTGTGCAACCTTCGGAAAGGTCAATGGTCAGCCGTTCGGGTGTGTTTTTTGTAATAATTCCTAAAGGCATTGAGTCAGGAGTCTGATCTTTCCGTATGTGTATCAGGGATTTAGGCTTATCCCCGGTGCAGAGTTTCAGACCCGTGCAACCTTCGGAAAGGTCAATGGTCAGCCGTTCGGGTGTTTTTTTGTAATAATTCCTAAAGGCATTCAGCCAGTGGTCTGATTTTTCCGTATCTGTATCAGGGACTAAGGCTTATCCAGGGTGCCAAGTTTCAGACCCGTGCAACCTTTGGAAAGGTCAAAGGTCAGCCTTTCGGGTGTGTTTTTTGTAATAATTCCTAAAGGCCTTAAGCCAGGAGTCTGATTTTTCCGTATGTGTATCAGGGACTAAAGCTTATCCAGGTTGCCGAGTTTCAGACCTGTGCAACCCTCGGAAAGGTCAATGGTCAGCCGTTCGGGTGTTTTTTTTGTAATAATTCCTAAAGGCATTGAGCCAGGAGTCTGATTTTTCCGTATGTGCATCAGGGACTAAGGCTAAGAGAGGAACCTCTTTTGAGCTTTTCTTAATCGTGCATTAATATTTGTAGTATCTCCTAATAAGCAGGTTTGAGGATCTAATGGGAGATGTAGTCCTAGGAGTTTTGTCATGATGCCAGAGAAATCATGCCAGAATGTGTTAAGTTTTGTGCATAACCAAGTGCAGTGTAGGAATAAACCCTCTTCTATACTACATCTAAAGCACAGGTTGGATATCTCAGGTTTATATTTATGTAATTTCTGTGGCGTAAGATAGGTTTGATGAAGAAAGTTATAATAAGTCAGCCTGTATCTAGAATTAAGAGTGGCAGTTAGACTTTTTTGACACAATTCAGCCCAGAGCTCTGTACCCATTGTCACACCCAAGTCAGACTCCCATTTCTCCCTTGATTTATGTAAACCTGGTTTTGGAGCATCATCCATCAAGAGGGAGTAGACTTTTGCAATAAGACGGGGTGCGTTACCCTCCTGAAGCAGTTTTTCCAGATCGCTGAGCATGGGTAAAGTCATTTCAGATCCCAAAACAGATTTAAGAAATGATCTTAACTGTAAATAACAAAAAAAGTTTCTACTGGACAGATCATATTTCCTCCTTAGATCCTCAAAAGACATCAGGCATCCATCCTTATAACAGTCCTCCAAATGATGAATCCCTTTCTGGTGCCACGTTTCCAGGATCTTATTATCCACTGACATAGGTATGAGTTCGTTCTGTTTCAATGGTGTCCTGGGTGAAATATATTTTTTAGTCCAGTATTTTTCCGGACTTCATGCCATGTTTTGATGATATGGGTCAAAACAGGGTTGTCAGTTCTTCTGGAGATGGTTGTAGGTGTCCATTTATAGCTGAAGTCTGCAGGAACCTTTTCTTTAACAGCATACATTCCAATTGAAACCCAAGGTGGGACATTTTCCCTTTCAAATAAAAAAGAAACAAGTCGCATCTGGGCAGCCAAATAATGCTTTTCAAGGTTAGGCAGTCGAAGACCCCCCAGTTTATAATCCCATGTAAGTTTTTCCATTGAAACCCTTGGAGTCTTACCATTCCATATGAATTGTCTAATATGTTTATTCAGGTTTTTAAAAAAGCTGGATGGCACTGGGATTGGTAAGGACTGAAAGAGGTACTGCAGCCTTGGTAATATATTCATTTTAATGCAATTTATTCGGCCGATCAAAGTGATAGGTAAGCTCATCCATTTCTGTAAATCCTCTATTATTCGACTAACTAGTGGTGAGTAGTTGAGTTTGTACACATTTTTAAGGTTGTTATCCACCATAATTCCAAGGTATCTTATCCCGCTTGGAGACCATTTAAATGGACCTCTTTGCTGATGTTCAGTGTAGTCAAAATTTGAAAGTGGAAGAATTTCACATTTATCGTAATTTACCTTATATCCAGAGACAAATCCAAATGCATGCAAAACGGTTTTCAATTTAGCAAGGGAATCAGATGGTTTTGTTAAATACAGAATTATATCATCTGCCATCAGATTGATTTTATGTATCGTCTGGTCCACTTTCACACCTTTTATCTCTGAATCGTGTCTGATTGTCTCGGCCAGAGGTTCAATAGCTATAACGAAAAGCCCAGGGGATAAGGGACACCCTTGTCTGCTCGATCTACTGAGGGGGAAGACAGTGGACATTTGTCCATTAGTAATTATTCTGGCCTGTGGATTCTTATACAGCATTCTGACCCAATTAATAAAATAGGAGCCAAATCCAAATTTAGATAGAACCTTGAATAGATAGGGCCACTCAAGCCTATCAAAGGCCTTTTCCGCGTCCAGCGTAACGGCTATACTAGGTTCAGTACTGGAGGTTGCCATATGAATAACGTTAAGTAACCTACACATGTTATTGGCAGAGGATCTCTTCTGGATAAAGCCAACCTGGTCTCGGTTTATCAATTTTGGTAAGAATTCACTCAACCTGTTTGCTATAGCTTTAGAAAACAATTTATAATCCGCATTCAAGAGTGAAATTGGTCGGAAAGAGGAGCATTTTAAGGGGTCTTTGTTTTTTTTATGGATCACTGTAATTATAGCCATTGAAAATGAATCAGGGAGGCTTTGTGTTTTAGATGCTAGATTAATTACATCCATAAGGAGAGGTATAAGCAAATCCTTAAACTCTTTATAAAATTCGGGGGGAAACCCATCCTCCCCTGGTGATTTATTAGATTGCAGCGTTGCTAGAGCGTTTTCGATCTCTTTGGAGGTAAATGGTGAATCTAAATACCTCTGGTCGTCTTGACTCAGTTTAGGCAAATCAATATTATTTAAGAATGTATCTATTGTGGACAGATCTTCTGGTGATTCCGACTTGTATAAATTAACATAAACTTTTTAAAAGTTTCATTTATTTCTTTTGGGTTCTGTGTAATACAGCCATGTTCGTCTTCAATTTGGTTAATTGTTTTTGAACTCTCCTCTTTCTTTAATTGCCAGGATAGGACTTTATGAGCCTTCTCCCCCAGTTCGTAGTACCTTTGTTTCGTTCTCAAAATGTCTTTCTCAGCCCTATAAGTGCATAGTGTATTATACTTGAGTTTTCTTTTTACCAATAAACTGTATATCTTCTTATCCCTATGTTGCTGAAAGTCTTTTTCCAGCCCAAGAATTTCTTTTTCAAATTTTTCCACTTCTGCTACATATGATTTTTAAGTCCTTTTGTATATGAGATTATTTGTCCTCTTAAATAAGCTTTTAATGTATCCCATAGTATGAAACTATTAGGGGAAGAAGGACAGTTTGTTTCACAGAATAGTTTGATTTGATCCTTGACAAATTTACAGAAGTCAGGGACCTGTGTATCAGGGATTTAGGCTTATCCCGGGTGCAGAGTTTCAGGCCTGTGCAACCTTCGGAAAGGTCAATGGTCAGCCGTTCCGGTGTGTTTTTTGTAATAATTCCTAAAGGCATTGAGTCAGGAGTCTGATCTTTCCGTATGTGTATCAGGGATTTAGGCTTATCCCCGGTGCAGAGTTTCAGAACTGTGCAACCTTCGGAAAGGTCAATGGTCAGCCGTTCAGGTGTGTTTTTTGTAATAATTCCTAAAGGCATTGAGCCAGGAGTCTGATTTTTCCGTATGTGTATCAGGGATTTAGGCTTATCCCGGATGCAGAGTTTCAGACCTGTGTAACCTTCGGAAAGGTCAATGGTCAGCCGTTCGGGTGTGTTTTTTGTAATAATTCCTAAAGGCATTGAGTCAGGAGTCTGTTTTCTCCGTATGTGTATCAGGGACTAAAGCTTATCCCGGTTGCCGAGTTTCAGACCTGTGCAACCTTCGGAAAGGTCAATGGTCAGCCGTTCGGGTGTGTTTTTTGTAATAATTCCTAAAGGCATTGAGCCAGGAGTCTGATTTTTCCGTATGTGTATCAGGGATTTAGGCTTATCCCGGGTGCAGAGTTTCAGGCCTGTGCAACCTTCGGAAAGGTCAATGGTCAGCCGTTCGGGTGTGTTTTTTGTAATAATTCCTAAAGGCATTGAGCCAGGAGTCTGATTTTTCCGTATGTGTATCAGGGATTTAGGCTTATCCCGGATGCAGAGTTTCAGACCTGTGTAACCTTCGGAAAGGTCAATGGTCAGCCGTTCGGGTGTGTTTTTTGTAATAATTCCTAAAGGCATTGAGCCAGGAGTCTGATTTTTCCGTATGTGTATCAGGGACTAAGGCTAATCTAGGGTGCCGAGTTTCAGACCTGTGTAACCTTCGGAAAGGTCAAAGGTCAGCCGTTTAGATTCAAGATTCAAGATTCAAGATTCAAGATTTCTTCATTGTCATACTAACACACATTAGACATGAGGTCAGAACGAAAATCAGTCTCTCCAGAACCCGGTCGGCCCAGCAATAAGAAGAATAAGAAAATAAGAAATAAGAACCAACAGTTTAACTTAACAAAATATAAATTAAAAGAGATCAAAACTTTAAACCTCTGGAGGTAAGGTGCTGTGCAAAAAAGAATTTGGTGCAAGGGTGTGTACGGTACTGGAGGCATGTGCAAAGTACAGTACGTGGGGGGTGGGGGCAGCAGGGCTATGGGGTTACAGAGAGTTAAGGAGTCTGACAGCTCCAGGGAAGAAGCTGTTCCTCAGTCTCGTAGTGCTGCTCTTGATGCTCCGTAGCCTCCTGCCTGAGGGGAGGGGGGTGAACAGTGTGTGTGCCGGGTGAGTGGGATCTCTCATGATGCAGGTAGCCCAGGGCATCTGGAGGTGAAGATGTCCGTGATGGTGGGGAGGCTGCTGCCCACGGTTCTCTGTGCAGCTTTCACCACTCTGCTGCAGAGCAGCTGCCGTGCCACACAGTGATGCAGGAGCACAGGACACTCTCCACTACACATCTGTAGAAGGTGATAAGGGCTGACCTTCCTAGTCCAGCGCGTCTCAGCCTCCTGAGGAAGTAGAGGCGCTGGTGTGCCTTCCGGACCAGGCTGGAAGTGTTGCTGCTCCAGGTGAGGTCGTCCTTGAGATGCACGCCCAGGTACCTGAAGCTGGAGACCACTTCCACCGCTGTTCCTCCGATGTGCAGGGGAGAATGGGGGGGATGTCTGCTCTGATGTTTAGGTGTGTTTTTTGTAATAATTCCTAAAGGCATTAAGCCAGGAGTCTGATTTTTCCGTATGTGTATCAGGGACTAAGGCTGATCAAGGGTATTTTAATCTTTTTTCTACTGTCCTATAATATGAAGTTAACATCTTATAAGGTATATTGATGTACCCTCAGTGTTTGAATTTATAATGATTTCACTGTTCGGATGTGTTTTTATATTTGTGTCTGTTTTTGTGCGCATTCAGACACACCCGAACGGCTGACCTTTGACCTTTCCAAAGGTTGCACGGGTCTGAAACTGTTTCTACTGTCCCATAACATAAAACTCACAAATAAAGTTAACATCTTATAAGATATAGTTATATACCTTCAGTGTTTGATTTTGCAATGATTTCACTGTTTAAATGTGTTTTTCTATTTTTGTCTGTTTTTGTGCGCATTCAGCTGGAATACGACTGTTTTCTGATTTTTTTTCATTTTTCTACTGTCCCATAACATAAACCTCACAAATAAAGTTAACATCTTATAAGATATACTAATGTACCCTCGTCGTTCCGCTCGTCTTGGGACCCCAAACGACATATGAAATATTCACACTCCTGCGACCTGTAGAAATGTAGTCCCTCCAAAACTTCCACTCTGGCCAAAGAGTCTAAGACTGTATAGAGTCTGACATGACCTGATTTTCAGTTTTTGGACACAGGACTTTGGGCTTTTTTCCCCCGGGCCAAATACTGCCAAAAACACAGTCTGTAAAATTCAAACGTAAGAAAGGTGGGAAACTGTCTTTTCTTCAATAATTCCTAAAGGCAATGAGCCCGGATGCTGATTTCTCCGTATGTGTATCAGGGACTCCTGGCTGATCCAGGGTGCCGAGTTTCAGACCCGTGCAACCTTTGGAAAGGTCAAAGGTCAGCCGCTGTGGTGTGTTTTTTGTAATAATTCCTAAAGGCATTGAGCCAGGAGTCTGATTTTTCCGTGTGTGTATAGGGACTAAGGCTGATCCAGGGTGCCGAGTTTCAGACCTGTGCAACCTTCGGAAAGGTCAATGGTCAGCCGTTCGGGTGTGTTTTTTGTAATAATTCCTAAAGGCATTAAGCCAGGAGTCTGATTTTTCCGTATGTGTATCAGGGACTAAGGCTAATCTAGGGTGCCGAGTTTCAGACCTGTGTAACCTTCGGAAAGGTCAAAGGTCAGCCGTTTAGGTGTGTTTATTGTAATAATTCCTAAAGGCATTGAGTCAGGAGTCTGATTTTTCCGTATGTGTATCAGGGACTAAAGCTTATCACGGTTGCCGAGTTTCAGACCTGTGCAACTTTCGGAAAAGGTCAATGGTCAGCCGTTCGGGTGTGTTTTTTGTAATAATTCCTAAAGGCATTAAGCCAGGAGTCTGATTTTTCCGTATGTGTATCAGGGACTAAGGCTAATCCAGGGTGCCGAGTTTCAGACCCGTGCAAGCTTTGGAAAGGTCAAAAGTCAGCCGTTCGGGTGTGTTTTTTGTAATAATTCCTAAAGGCATTGAGCCAGGAGTCTGATTTTTCCGTGTGTGTATCAGGGACTAAGGCTGATCCCGGTTGCCGAGTTTCAGACCTGTGCAACCTTCGGAAAGGTCAATGGTCAGCCGTTCGGGTGTGTTTTTTGTAATAATTCCTAAAGGCATTAAGCCAGGAGTCTGATTTTTCCGTATGTGTATCAGGGACTAAGGCTAATCTAGGGTGCCGAGTTTCAGACCTGTGTAACCTTCGGAAAGGTCAAAGGTCAGCCGTTTAGGTGTGTTTATTGTAATAATTCCTAAAGGCATTGAGTCAGGAGTCTGATTTTTCCGTATGTGTATCAGGGACTAAAGCTTATCACGGTTGCCGAGTTTCAGACCTGTGCAACTTTCGGAAAAGGTCAATGGTCAGCCGTTCGGGTGTGTTTTTTGTAATAATTCCTAAAGGCATTAAGCCAGGAGTCTGATTTTTCCGTATGTGTATCAGGGACTAAGGCTAATCCAGGGTGCCGAGTTTCAGACCCGTGCAAGCTTTGGAAAGGTCAAAGGTCAGCCGTTCGGGTGTGTTTTTTGTAATAATTCCTAAAGGCATTGAGCCAGGAGTCTGATTTTTCCGTGTGTGTATCAGGGACTAAGGCTGATCCAGGGTGCCGAGTTTCAGACCTGTGCAACCTTCGGAAAGGTCAAAGGTCAGCCGCTGTGGTGTGTTTTTTGTAATAATTCCTAAAGGCATTGAGCCAGGAGTCTGATTTTTCCGTATGTGTATCAGGGACTAAGGCTAATCTAGGGTGCCGAGTTTCAGACCTGTGTAACCTTCGGAAAGGTCAAAGGTCAGCCGTTTAGGTGTGTTTATTGTAATAATTCCTAAAGGCATTGAGTCAGGAGTCTGATTTTTCCGTATGTGTATCAGGGACTAAAGCTTATCACGGTTGCCGAGTTTCAGACCTGTGCAACTTTCGGAAAAGGTCAATGGTCAGCCGTTCGGGTGTGTTTTTTGTAATAATTCCTAAAGGCATTAAGCCAGGAGTCTGATTTTTCCGTATGTGTATCAGGGACTAAGGCTAATCCAGGGTGCCGAGTTTCAGACCCGTGCAAGCTTTGGAAAGGTCAAAGGTCAGCCGTTCGGGTGTGTTTTTTGTAATAATTCCTAAAGGCATTGAGCCAGGAGTCTGATTTTTCCGTGTGTGTATCAGGGACTAAGGCTGATCCAGGGTGCCGAGTTTCAGACCTGTGCAACCTTCGGAAAGGTCAAAGGTCAGCCGCTGTGGTGTGTTTTTTGTAATAATTCCTAAAGGCATTGAGCCAGGAGTCTGATTTTTCCGTATGTGTATCAGGGACTAAGGCTAATCTAGGGTGCCGAGTTTCAGACCTGTGTAACCTTCGGAAAGGTCAAAGGTCAGCCGTTTAGGTGTGTTTATTGTAATAATTCCTAAAGGCATTGAGTCAGGAGTCTGATTTTTCCGTATGTGTATCAGGGACTAAAGCTTATCACGGTTGCCGAGTTTCAGACCTGTGCAACTTTCGGAAAAGGTCAATGGTCAGCCGTTCGGGTGTGTTTTTTGTAATAATTCCTAAAGGCATTAAGCCAGGAGTCTGATTTTTCCGTATGTGTATCAGGGACTAAGGCTAATCCAGGGTGCCGAGTTTCAGACCCGTGCAAGCTTTGGAAAGGTCAAAAGTCAGCCGTTCGGGTGTGTTTTTTGTAATAATTCCTAAAGGCATTGAGCCAGGAGTCTGATTTTTCCGTGTGTGTATCAGGGACTAAGGCTGATCCCGGTTGCCGAGTTTCAGACCTGTGCAACCTTCGGAAAGGTCAAAGGTCAGCCGCTGTGGTGTGTTTTTTGTAATAATTCCTAAAGGCATTGAGCCAGGAGTCTGATTTTTCCGTATGTGTATCAGGGACTAAGGCTAATCTAGGGTGCCGAGTTTCAGACCTGTGTAACCTTCGGAAAGGTCAAAGGTCAGCCGTTTAGGTGTGTTTATTGTAATAATTCCTAAAGGCATTGAGTCAGGAGTCTGATTTTTCCGTATGTGTATCAGGGACTAAAGCTTATCACGGTTGCCGAGTTTCAGACCTGTGCAACTTTCGGAAAAGGTCAATGGTCAGCCGTTCGGGTGTGTTTTTTGTAATAATTCCTAAAGGCATTAAGCCAGGAGTCTGATTTTTCCGTATGTGTATCAGGGACTAAGGCTAATCCAGGGTGCCGAGTTTCAGACCCGTGCAAGCTTTGGAAAGGTCAAAGGTCAGCCGTTCGGGTGTGTTTTTTGTAATAATTCCTAAAGGCATTGAGCCAGGAGTCTGATTTTTCCGTGTGTGTATCAGGGACTAAGGCTGATCCAGGGTGCCGAGTTTCAGACCTGTGCAACCTTCGGAAAGGTCAAAGGTCAGCCGCTGTGGTGTGTTTTTTGTAATAATTCCTAAAGGCATTGAGCCAGGAGTCTGATTTTTCCGTATGTGTATCAGGGACTAAGGCTAATCTAGGGTGCCGAGTTTCAGACCTGTGTAACCTTCGGAAAGGTCAAAGGTCAGCCGTTCGGGTGTGTTTTTTGTAGAGCTGGGCATAGATTAATTTTTTTAATCTAGATTAATCTCACTGCAATCTTGGAGTTAATCTAGATTAATCTAGATTAAAATGGCTCATTTGAATTCTGATGAAGGCATTCAAAATATGTGTGCGCTACTTAAATAATGACCAGAAGTAAGTCCTTGAGAACGGGTTTCTCAGGCCAGCTGGTCCATTAGACCAGAAGCCCATCTCCTGTTTGGAAAATGCATCAAAAACTGCTTGATAAAGTTATTGGTAATGAAATATGAAATAATGTTCAGTAAAATGTATGTGTTTATGTAATTGTTTATTCAGATAAACACAAAATAACCAGTAGGCAATTTAACCAGTACAGGCAATTTGAACAACCCCCATTTCTGGGATAATATGACATTAATTGAACAACTGTAGGCCTACATGAGAGGTTACATAACGTAACGTTACCTAGGGCGAAAGAGTGAAGCTCCCAGCTGGCATCGATGAGGTGTACAGTAACACCAAGGTAGTTTTCATTGTTAACAGACGACCAATGATCCCCAGTCAGTGCCACACAAGTTGCCCCAGCCAACTTCTCCTCTTTCGCCGCTTTCTGTGCGGCGTGCTGTTCATTGATTCTCCGTACGATGGTTCGCCTCGCAGGAAGTTTATAAGATGGGTCACCTGTGGCCGCCTGGAGAAGAAGCTCCAGCCCCTCATCTTCAACCACACTGATAGGCCGGCAGTTGAGGGCAATCCACTGAGCTAAGAGGCCCGTTAGTTTAGCTGACAGAGCTGTGCTGACGGGCTTGCCTCGGTTGCATTCAAACATTGTAGTCTGACGAACACGACTTTTCTCGGCTTCAGTGCTTGCTCCGGCACCTTTCACATCAGCAAAGGGATGCTTTGCGTTTAGGTGGTACTTCAGACTTGACGAACTTCTACAGTAAACTAACTCGGCGTTGCACAAAGTGCATACAACCCTAGTTTTATCGAGGTTTCCATTGGGAAGCTTCTTGAAAATAAATTTCCCCTGAAGCAACCCGGCGGGCTTCGCAGCAGCGTCCATGTCAGCTGACGTTTGATGCACACGGTTCGGACTCACACGGCACGCCCCAGCCCCCACAGCGTAATTCGGCCAGGTATACATCCGCGCTCAGCCAGGTCAGAGCCTTCTGGGCCAGGTATACATCCGCGCTAACATATCAAAGTGAAATTCATAGCTTGCTCACTATGTGGACCCAGGTCCCGGACCCAACTTTGAGAATAGATTAACGGCGATAATTTTCTTATCGCGCGATAAGAGTCTCGCGTTAACGCAGCACGTTAACGCCGTTAACGGCCCAGCACTAGTTTTTTGTAATAATTCCTAAAGGCATTAAGCCAGGAGTCTGATTTTTCCGTATGTGTATCAGGGACTAAGGCTGATCGAGGGTATTTTAATCTTTTTTCTACTGTCCTATAATATGAAGTTAACATCTTATTAGGTATATTGATGTACCCTCAGTGTTTAAATTTATATTGATTTCACTGTTTGGATGTGTTTTTCTATTTGTGTCTGTTTTTGTGCGCATTCAGCAGGGATACGGCTGTTTTCGCAATTTTTTTCATTTTTCTACTCTCCCATAACATAAACCTCACAAATAAAGTTAAAATCTTATAAGATATAGTTATATACCTTCAGTGTTTGATTTTGCAATGATTTCACTGTTTGGATGTGTTTTTCTATTTGTCTCTGTTTTTGTGTGCATTCAGCAGGGATACGGCTGTTTTCTGATTTTATTCATTTTTTTATTGTCCCATAACATAAACCTCACAAATAAAGTTAACATCTCATAAGATATAGTTATATACCTTCAGTGTTTGATTTTGCAATGATTTCACTGTTTGAATGTGTTTTTCTATTTTTGTCTGTTTTTGTGCGCATTCAGCTGGAATACGACTGTTTTCTGATTTTTTTTCATTTTTCTACTGTCCCATAACATAAACCTCACAAATAAAGTTAACATCTTATAAGATATACTAATGTACCCTCGTCGTTCCGCTCGTCTTGGGACCCCAAACGACATATGAAATATTCACACTCCTGCGACCTGTAGAAATGTAGTCCCTCCAAAACTTCCACTCTGGCCAAAGAGTCTAAGACTGTATAGAGTCTGACATGACCTGATTTTCAGTTTTTGGACACAGGACTTTGGGCTTTTTTCCCCCGGGCCAAATACTGCCAAAAACACAGTCTGTAAAATTCAAACGTAAGAAAGGTGGGAAACTGTCTTTTCTTCAATAATTCCTAAAGGCAATGAGCCCGGATGCTGATTTCTCCGTATGTGTATCAGGGACTCCTGGCTGATCCAGGGTGCTGAGTTTCAGATCTGTGCAACCTTTGGAAAGGTCAAAGGTCAGCCACTGTGGTGTATTTTTTGTAATAATTCCTAAAGGCATTGAGTCAGGAGTCTGATTTTTCCGTATGTGTATCAGGGACTAAAGCTTATCCCGGTTGCCGAGTTTCAGACCTGTGCAACTTTCGGAAAAGGTCAATGGTTAGCCGTTCGGGTGTGTTTTTTGTAATAATTCCTAAAGGCATTGAGCCAGTAGTCTGATTTTTCCGTATGTGTATCAGGGACTAAGGCTAATCTAGGGTGCCGAGTTTCAGACCTGTGTAACCTTGGAAAGGTCAAAGGTCAGCCGTTTAGGTATGTTTTTTGTAATAATCCCTAAAGGCATTAAGCCAGGAGTCTGATTTTTCCGTATGTGTATCAGGGACTAAGGCTGATCCAGGGTGTCGAGTTTCAGACCCGTGCAACCTTTGGAAAAGTCAAAGGTCAGCCGTTCGGGTGTGTTTTTTGTAATAATTCCTAAAGGCATTGAGCCAGGAGTCTGATTTTTCCGTGTGTGTATCAGGGACTAAGGCTGATCTAGGGTGCCGAGTTTCAGACCTGTGCAACCTTCGGAAAGGTCAAAGGTCAGCCGTTCGGGTGTGTTTTTTGTAATAATTCCTAAAGGCATTAAGCCAGAAGTCTGATTTTTCCGTATGTGTATCTAGGGTGCCGAGTTTAAGACCCGTGCAACCTTTGGAAAGGTCAAAGGTCAGCCATTTGGGTGTGTTTTTTGTAATAATTCCTAAAGGCATTAAGCCAGGAGTCTGATTTTTCCGTATGTGTATCAGGGACTAAGGCTGATCGAGGGTATTTTAATCTTTTTTCTACTGTCCTATAATATGAAGTTAACATCTTATAAGGTATATTGATGTACCCTCAGTGTTTAAATTTATAATGATTTCACTGTTTGGATGTGTTTTTCTATTTGTGTCTGTTTTTGTGCGCATTCAGAAGGAATACGGCTGTTTTCACAATTTTTTTCATTTTTCTACTGTCCCATAACATAAACCTCACAAATAAAGTTAAAATCTTATAAGATATAGTTATATACCTTCAGTGTTTGATTTTGCAATGATTTCACTGTTTGAATGTGTTTTTCTATTTTTGTCTGTTTTTGTGCGCATTCAGCTGGAATACGACTGTTTTCTGATTTTTTTTCATTTTTCTACTGTCCCATAACATAAACCTCACAAATAAAGTTAACATCTTATAAGATATTCTTCGGTACCCTCACTGTTTGATTTTGCAATGATTTCACTGTTTGGATGTGTTTTTCTATTTGTGTCTGTTTTTGTGAGCATTCAGCTGGAATACGACTGTTTTCTGATTTTTTTTCATTTTCTACTGTCCCATTACATAAACCTCACAAATAAAGTTAACATCTTATAAGATATACTAATGTACCCTCGTCGTTCCGCTCGTCTTGGGACCCCAAACGACATATGAAATATTCACACTCCTGCGACCTGTAGAAATGTAGTTCCTCCGAAACTTCCACTCTGGCCAAAGAGTCTAAGACTGTATAGAGTCTGACATGACCTGATTTTCAGTTTTTGGACACAGGACTTTGGGCTTTTTTCCCCCTGGCCAAAAAAAACTGCCAAAAACACAGTCTGTAAAATTCAAACGTAAGAAAGGTGGGAAACTGTCTTTTCTTCAATAATTCCTAAAGGCAATGAGCCCGGATGCTGATTTCTCCGTATGTGTATCAGGGACTCCTGGCTGATCCAGGGTGCCGAGTTTCAGACCCGTGCAACCTTTGGAAAGGTCAAAGGTCAGCCGCTGTGGTGTGTTTTTTGTAATAATTCCTAAAGGCATTGAGCCAGGAGTCTGATTTTTCCGTATGTGTATCAGGGACTAAGGCTGATCGAGGGTATTTTAATCTTTTTTCTACTGTCCTATAATATGAAGTTAACATCTTATTAGGTATATTGATGTACCCTCAGTGTTTAAATTTATATTGATTTCACTGTTTGGATGTGTTTTTCTATTTGTGTCTGTTTTTGTGCGCATTCAGCAGGGATACGGCTGTTTTCGCAATTTTTTTAATTTTTCTACTCTCCCATAACATAAACCTCACAAATAAAGTTAAAATCTTATAAGATATAGTTATATACCTTCAGTGTTTGATTTTGCAATGATTTCACTGTTTGGATGTGTTTTTCTATTTGTCTCTGTTTTTGTGTGCATTCAGCAGGGATACGGCTGTTTTCTGATTTTATTCATTTTTTTATTGTCCCATAACATAAACCTCACAAATAAAGTTAACATCTCATAAGATATAGTTATATACCTTCAGTGTTTGATTTTGCAATGATTTCACTGTTTGAATGTGTTTTTCTATTTTTGTCTGTTTTTGTGCGCATTCAGCTGGAATACGACTGTTTTCTGATTTTTTTTCATTTTTCTACTCTCCCATAACATAAACCTCACAAATAAAGTTAAAATCTTATAAGATATAGTTATATACCTTCAGTGTTTGATTTTGCAATGATTTCACTGTTTGGATGTGTTTTTCTATTTGTCTCTGTTTTTGTGTGCATTCAGCAGGGATACGGCTGTTTTCTGAATTTATTCATTTTTTTATTGTCCCATAACATAAACCTCACAAATAAAGTTAACATCTCATAAGATATAGTTATATACCTTCAGTGTTTGATTTTGCAATGATTGCACTGTTTGAATGTGTTTTTCTATTTTTGTCTGTTTTTGTGCGCATTCAGCTGGAATACGACTGTTTTCTGATTTTTTTTCATTTTTCTACTGTCCCATAACATAAACCTCACAAATAAAGTTAACATCTTATAAGATATACTAATGTACCCTCGTCGTTCCGCTCGTCTTGGGACCCCAAACGACATATGAAATATTCACACTCCTGCGACCTGTAGAAATGTAGTCCCTCCAAAACTTCCACTCTGGCCAAAGAGTCTAAGACTGTATAGAGTCTGACATGACCTGATTTTCAGTTTTTGGACACAGGACTTTGGGCTTTTTTCCCCCGGGCCAAATACTGCCAAAAACACAGTCTGTAAAATTCAAACGTAAGAAAGGTGGGAAACTGTCTTTTCTTCAATAATTCCTAAAGGCAATGAGCCCGGATGCTGATTTCTCCGTATGTGTATCAGGGACTCCTGGCTGATCCAGGGTGCCGAGTTTCAGACCCGTGCAACCTTTGGAAAGGTCAAAGGTCAGCCGCTGTGGTGTGTTTTTTGTAATAATTCCTAAAGGCATTGAGCCAGGAGTCTGATTTTTCCGTGTGTGTATAGGGACTAAGGCTGATCCAGGGTGCCGAGTTTCAGACCTGTGCAACCTTCGGAAAGGTCAATGGTCAGCCGTTAGGGTGTGTTTTTTGTAATAATTCATAAAGGCATCGAGCCAGGAGTCTGATTTTTCCGTATGTGTATCAGGGACAAAGGCTAATCTAGGGTGCCGAGTTTCAGACCTGTGTAACCTTCGGAAAGGTCAAAGGTCAGCCGTTTAGGTGTGTTTTTTGTAATAATTCCTAAAGGCATTAAGCCAGGAGTCTGATTTTTCCGTATGTGTATCAGGGACTAAGGCTGATCGAGGGTATTTTAATCCTTTTTCTACTGTCCTATAATATGAAGTTAACATCTTATAAGGTATATTGATGTACCCTCAGTGTTTGAATTTATAATGATTTCACTGTTTGGATGTGTTTTTCTATTTGTCTCTGTTTTTGTGTGCATTCAGCAGGGATACGGCTGTTTTCTGATTTTATTCATTTTTTTATTGTCCCATAACATAAACCTCACAAATAAAGTTAACATCTCATAAGATATAGTTATATACCTTCAGTGTTTGATTTTGCAATGATTTCATTGTTTGAATGTGTTTTTCTATTTTTGTCTGTTTTTGTGCGCATTCAGCTGGAATACGACTGTTTTCTGATTTTTTTTCATTTTTCTACTGTCCCATAACATAAACCTCAGAAATAAAGTTAACATCTTATAAGATATTGTTATATACCTTCAGTGTTTGATTTTGCAATGATTTCACTGTTTGAATGTGTTTTTCTATTTTTGTCTGTTTTTGTGCGCATTCAGCTGGAATACGACTGTTTTCTGATTTTTTTTCATTTTTCTACTGTCCCATAACATAAACCTCACAAATAAAGTTAACATCTTATAAGATATACTAAGTACCCTCGTCGTTCCGCTCGTCTTGGGACCCCAAACGACATATGAAATATTCACACTCCTGCGACCTGTAGAAATGTAGTTCCTCCAAAACTTCCACTCTGGCCAAAGAGTCTAAGACTGTATAGAGTCTTCAGTTTTTGGACACAGGACTGTGGGCTTTTTTCCCCCTGGCCAAAAAAAACTGCCAAAAACACAGTCTGTAAAATTCAAACGTAAGAAAGGTGGGAAACTGTCTTTTCTTCAATAATTCCTAAAGGCAATGAGCCCGGATGCTGATTTCTCCGTATGTGTATCAGGGACTCCTGGCTGATCCAGGGTGCTGAGTTTCAGATCTGTGCAACCTTTGGAAAGGTCAAAGGTCAGCCACTGTGGTGTATTTTTTGTAATAATTCCTAAAGGCATTGAGTCAGGAGTCTGATTTTTCCGTATGTGTATCAGGGACTAAAGCTTATCCCGGTTGCCGAGTTTCAGACCTGTGCAACTTTCGGAAAAGGTCAATGGTTAGCCGTTCGGGTGTGTTTTTTGTAATAATTCCTAAAGGCATTGAGCCAGTAGTCTGATTTTTCCGTATGTGTATCAGGGACTAAGGCTAATCTAGGGTGCCGAGTTTCAGACCTGTGTAACCTTGGAAAGGTCAAAGGTCAGCCGTTTAGGTATGTTTTTTGTAATAATCCCTAAAGGCATTAAGCCAGGAGTCTGATTTTTCCGTATGTGTATCAGGGACTAAGGCTGATCCAGGGTGTCGAGTTTCAGACCCGTGCAACCTTTGGAAAAGTCAAAGGTCAGCCGTTCGGGTGTGTTTTTTGTAATAATTCCTAAAGGCATTGAGCCAGGAGTCTGATTTTTCCGTGTGTGTATCAGGGACTAAGGCTGATCTAGGGTGCCGAGTTTCAGACCTGTGCAACCTTCGGAAAGGTCAAAGGTCAGCCGTTCGGGTGTGTTTTTTGTAATAATTCCTAAAGGCATTAAGCCAGAAGTCTGATTTTTCCGTATGTGTATCTAGGGTGCCGAGTTTAAGACCCGTGCAACCTTTGGAAAGGTCAAAGGTCAGCCATTTGGGTGTGTTTTTTGTAATAATTCCTAAAGGCATTAAGCCAGGAGTCTGATTTTTCCGTATGTGTATCAGGGACTAAGGCTGATCGAGGGTATTTTAATCTTTTTTCTACTGTCCTATAATATGAAGTTAACATCTTATAAGGTATATTGATGTACCCTCAGTGTTTAAATTTATAATGATTTCACTGTTTGGATGTGTTTTTCTATTTGTGTCTGTTTTTGTGCGCATTCAGAAGGAATACGGCTGTTTTCACAATTTTTTTCATTTTTCTACTGTCCCATAACATAAACCTCACAAATAAAGTTAAAATCTTATAAGATATAGTTATATACCTTCAGTGTTTGATTTTGCAATGATTTCACTGTTTGAATGTGTTTTTCTATTTTTGTCTGTTTTTGTGCGCATTCAGCTGGAATACGACTGTTTTCTGATTTTTTTTCATTTTTCTACTGTCCCATAACATAAACCTCACAAATAAAGTTAACATCTTATAAGATATTCTTCGGTACCCTCACTGTTTGATTTTGCAATGATTTCACTGTTTGGATGTGTTTTTCTATTTGTGTCTGTTTTTGTGAGCATTCAGCTGGAATACGACTGTTTTCTGATTTTTTTTCATTTTCTACTGTCCCATTACATAAACCTCACAAATAAAGTTAACATCTTATAAGATATACTAATGTACCCTCGTCGTTCCGCTCGTCTTGGGACCCCAAACGACATATGAAATATTCACACTCCTGCGACCTGTAGAAATGTAGTTCCTCCGAAACTTCCACTCTGGCCAAAGAGTCTAAGACTGTATAGAGTCTGACATGACCTGATTTTCAGTTTTTGGACACAGGACTTTGGGCTTTTTTCCCCCTGGCCAAAAAAAACTGCCAAAAACACAGTCTGTAAAATTCAAACGTAAGAAAGGTGGGAAACTGTCTTTTCTTCAATAATTCCTAAAGGCAATGAGCCCGGATGCTGATTTCTCCGTATGTGTATCAGGGACTCCTGGCTGATCCAGGGTGCCGAGTTTCAGACCCGTGCAACCTTTGGAAAGGTCAAAGGTCAGCCGCTGTGGTGTGTTTTTTGTAATAATTCCTAAAGGCATTGAGCCAGGAGTCTGATTTTTCCGTATGTGTATCAGGGACTAAGGCTGATCGAGGGTATTTTAATCTTTTTTCTACTGTCCTATAATATGAAGTTAACATCTTATTAGGTATATTGATGTACCCTCAGTGTTTAAATTTATATTGATTTCACTGTTTGGATGTGTTTTTCTATTTGTGTCTGTTTTTGTGCGCATTCAGCAGGGATACGGCTGTTTTCGCAATTTTTTTCATTTTTCTACTCTCCCATAACATAAACCTCACAAATAAAGTTAAAATCTTATAAGATATAGTTATATACCTTCAGTGTTTGATTTTGCAATGATTTCACTGTTTGGATGTGTTTTTCTATTTGTCTCTGTTTTTGTGTGCATTCAGCAGGGATACGGCTGTTTTCTGATTTTATTCATTTTTTTATTGTCCCATAACATAAACCTCACAAATAAAGTTAACATCTCATAAGATATAGTTATATACCTTCAGTGTTTGATTTTGCAATGATTTCACTGTTTGAATGTGTTTTTCTATTTTTGTCTGTTTTTGTGCGCATTCAGCTGGAATACGACTGTTTTCTGATTTTTTTTCATTTTTCTACTCTCCCATAACATAAACCTCACAAATAAAGTTAAAATCTTATAAGATATAGTTATATAGCTTCAGTGTTTGATTTTGCAATGATTTCACTGTTTGGATGTGTTTTTCTATTTGTCTCTGTTTTTGTGTGCATTCAGCAGGGATACGGCTGTTTTCTGAATTTATTCATTTTTTTATTGTCCCATAACATAAACCTCACAAATAAAGTTAACATCTCATAAGATATAGTTATATACCTTCAGTGTTTGATTTTGCAATGATTGCACTGTTTGAATGTGTTTTTCTATTTTTGTCTGTTTTTGTGCGCATTCAGCTGGAATACGACTGTTTTCTGATTTTTTTTCATTTTTCTACTGTCCCATAACATAAACCTCACAAATAAAGTTAACATCTTATAAGATATACTAATGTACCCTCGTCGTTCCGCTCGTCTTGGGACCCCAAACGACATATGAAATATTCACACTCCTGCGACCTGTAGAAATGTAGTCCCTCCAAAACTTCCACTCTGGCCAAAGAGTCTAAGACTGTATAGAGTCTGACATGACCTGATTTTCAGTTTTTGGACACAGGACTTTGGGCTTTTTTCCCCCGGGCCAAATACTGCCAAAAACACAGTCTGTAAAATTCAAACGTAAGAAAGGTGGGAAACTGTCTTTTCTTCAATAATTCCTAAAGGCAATGAGCCCGGATGCTGATTTCTCCGTATGTGTATCAGGGACTCCTGGCTGATCCAGGGTGCCGAGTTTCAGACCCGTGCAACCTTTGGAAAGGTCAAAGGTCAGCCGCTGTGGTGTGTTTTTTGTAATAATTCCTAAAGGCATTGAGCCAGGAGTCTGATTTTTCCGTGTGTGTATAGGGACTAAGGCTGATCCAGGGTGCCGAGTTTCAGACCTGTGCAACCTTCGGAAAGGTCAATGGTCAGCCGTTAGGGTGTGTTTTTTGTAATAATTCATAAAGGCATCGAGCCAGGAGTCTGATTTTTCCGTATGTGTATCAGGGACAAAGGCTAATCTAGGGTGCCGAGTTTCAGACCTGTGTAACCTTCGGAAAGGTCAAAGGTCAGCCGTTTAGGTGTGTTTTTTGTAATAATTCCTAAAGGCATTAAGCCAGGAGTCTGATTTTTCCGTATGTGTATCAGGGACTAAGGCTGATCGAGGGTATTTTAATCCTTTTTCTACTGTCCTATAATATGAAGTTAACATCTTATAAGGTATATTGATGTACCCTCAGTGTTTGAATTTATAATGATTTCACTGTTTGGATGTGTTTTTCTATTTGTCTCTGTTTTTGTGTGCATTCAGCAGGGATACGGCTGTTTTCTGATTTTATTCATTTTTTTATTGTCCCATAACATAAACCTCACAAATAAAGTTAACATCTCATAAGATATAGTTATATACCTTCAGTGTTTGATTTTGCAATGATTTCATTGTTTGAATGTGTTTTTCTATTTTTGTCTGTTTTTGTGCGCATTCAGCTGGAATACGACTGTTTTCTGATTTTTTTTCATTTTTCTACTGTCCCATAACATAAACCTCAGAAATAAAGTTAACATCTTATAAGATATTGTTATATACCTTCAGTGTTTGATTTTGCAATGATTTCACTGTTTGAATGTGTTTTTCTATTTTTGTCTGTTTTTGTGCGCATTCAGCTGGAATACGACTGTTTTCTGATTTTTTTTCATTTTTCTACTGTCCCATAACATAAACCTCACAAATAAAGTTAACATCTTATAAGATATACTAAGTACCCTCGTCGTTCCGCTCGTCTTGGGACCCCAAACGACATATGAAATATTCACACTCCTGCGACCTGTAGAAATGTAGTTCCTCCAAAACTTCCACTCTGGCCAAAGAGTCTAAGACTGTATAGAGTCTTCAGTTTTTGGACACAGGACTGTGGGCTTTTTTCCCCCTGGCCAAAAAAAACTGCCAAAAACACAGTCTGTAAAATTCAAACGTAAGAAAGGTGGGAAACTGTCTTTTCTTCAATAATTCCTAAAGGCAATGAGCCCGGATGCTGATTTCTCCGTATGTGTATCAGGGACTAAAGCTTATCCCGGTTGCCAAGTTTCAGACCTGTGCAACTTTCGGAAAAGGTCAATGGTTAGCCGTTCGGGTGTGTTTTTTGTAATAATTCCTAAAGGCATTAAGCCAGGAGTCTGATTTTTCTGTATGTGTATCAGGGACTAAGGCTAATCCAGGGTGCCGAGTTTCAGACCCGTGCAACCTTTGGAAAGGTCAAAGGTCAGCCGTTCGGGTGTGTTTTTTGTAATAATTCCTAAAGGCATTAAGCCAGGAGTCTGGCCAAAGAGTCTAAGACTGTATAGAGTCTGACATGACCTGATTTTCAGTTTTGGACACAGGACTTTGGGCTTTTTTCCCCCTGGCCAAAAAAAACTGCCAAAAACACAGTCTGTAAAATTCAAACGTAAGAAAGGTGGGAAACTATCTTTTCTTCAATAATTCCTAAAGGCAATGAGCCCGGATGCTGATTTCTCCGTATGTGTATCAGGGACTCCTGGCTGATCCAGGGTGCTGAGTTTCAGATCTGTGCAACCTTTGGAAAGGTCAAAGGTCAGCCACTGTGGTGTATTTTTTGTAATAATTCCTAAAGGCATTGAGTCAGGAGTCTGATTTTTCCGTATGTGTATCAGGGACTAAAGCTTATCCCGGTTGCCGAGTTTCAGACCTGTGCAACTTTCGGAAAGGTCAATGGTCAGCCGTTCGGGTGTGTTTTTTGTAATAATTCCTAAAGGCATTTAGCCAGGAGTCTGATTTTTCTGTATGTGTATCAGGGACTAAGGCTAATCCAGGGTGCCGAGTTTCAGACCCGTGCAACCTTTGGAAAGGTCAAAGGTCAGCCGTTCGGGTGTGTTTTTTGTAATAATTCCTAAAGGCATTAAGCCAGGAGTCTGATTTTTCCGTATGTGTATCAGGGACTAAGGCTAATCCAGGGTGTCGAGTTTCAGACCCGTGCAACCTTTGGAAAGGTCAAAGGTCAGCCGCTGTTGTGTGTTTTTTGTAATAATTCCTAAAGGCATTAAGCCAGGAGTCTGATTTTTCCGTATGTGTATCAGGGACTAAGGCTGATCGAGGGTATTTTAATCTTTTTTCTACTGTCCTATAATATGAAGTTAACATCTTATAAGGTATATTGATGTACCCTCAGTGTTTAAATTTATATTGATTTCACTGTTTGGATGTGTTTTTCTATTTGTGTCTGTTTTTGTGCGCATTCAGCAGGGATACGGCTGTTTTCGCAATTTTTTTCATTTTTCTACTCTCCCATAACATAAACCTCACAAATAAAGTTAAAATCTTATAAGATATAGTTATATACCTTCAGTGTTTGATTTTGCAATGATTTCACTGTTTGGATGTGTTTTTCTATTTGTCTCTGTTTTTGTGTGCATTCAGCAGGGATACGGCTGTTTTCTGATTTTATTCATTTTTTTATTGTCCCATAACATAAACCTCACAAATAAAGTTAACATCTCATAAGATATAGTTATATACCTTCAGTGTTTGATTTTGCAATGATTTCACTGTTTGAATGTGTTTTTCTATTTTTGTCTGTTTTTGTGCGCATTCAGCTGGAATACGACTGTTTTCTGATTTTTTTTCATTTTTCTACTGTCCCATAACATAAACCTCACAAATAAAGTTAACATCTTATAAGATATACTAATGTACCTTCGTCGTTCCGCTCGTCTTGGGACCCCAAACGACATATGAAATATTCACACTCCTGCGACCTGTAGAAATGTAGTTCCTCCAAAACTTCCACTCTGGCCAAAGAGTCTAAGACTGTATAGAGTCTTCAGTTTTTGGACACAGGACTGTGGGCTTTTTTCCCCCTGGCCAAAAAAAACTGCCAAAAACACAGTCTGTAAAATTCAAATGTAAGAAAGGTGGGAAACTGTCTTTTCTTCAATAATTCCTAAAGGCAATGAGCCCGGATGCTGATTTCTCCGTATGTGTATCAGGGACTCCTGGCTGATCCAGGGTGCCGAGTTTCAGACCCGTGCAACCTTTGGAAAGGTCAAAGGTCAGCCGCTGTGGTGTGTTTTTTGTAATAATTCCTAAAGGCATTAAGCCAGGAGTCTGATTTTTCCGTATGTGTATCAGGGACTAAGGCTAATCCAGGGTGCCAAGTTTCAGACCCGTGCAAGCTTTGGAAAGGTCAAAGGTCAGCCGTTCGGGTGTGTTTTTTGTAATAATTCCTAAAGGCATTGAGCCAGGTGTCTGATTTTTCCGTGTGTGTATCAGGGACTAAGGCTGATCCAGGGTGCCGAGTTTCAGACCTGTGCAACCTTCGGAAAGGTCAATGGTCAGCCGTTCGGGTGTGTTTTTTGTAATAATTCCTAAAGGCATTGAGCCAGGAGTCTGATTTTTCCGTATGTGTATCAGGGACTAAGGCTAATCTAGGGTGCCGAGTTTCAGACCTGTGTAACCTTCGGAAAGGTCAAAGGTCAGCCGTTTAGGTGTGTTTTTTGTAATAATTCCTAAAGGCATTAAGCCAGGAGTCTGATTTTTCCGTATGTGTATCAGGGACTAAGGCTGATCGAGGGTATTTTAATCTTTTTTCTACTGTCCTATAATATGAAGTTAACATCTTATAAGGTATATTGATGTACCCTCAGTGTTTGAATTTATAATGATTTTACTGTTTGGATGTGTTTTTCTATTTGTGTCTGTTTTTGTGCGCATTCAGCAGGGATACGGCTGTTTTCGCAATTTTTTTCATTTTTCTACTGTCCCATAACATAAACCTCACAAATAAAGTTAAAATCTTATAAGATATAGTTATATACCTTCAGTGTTTGATTTTGCAATGATTTCACTGTTTGGATGTGTTTTTCTATTTGTCTCTGTTTTTGTGTGCATTCAGCAGGGATACGGCTGTTTTCTGATTTTTTTTCATTTTTCTACTGTCCCATAACATAAACCTCACAAATAAATTTAACATCTTATAAGATATAGTTATATACCTTCAGTGTTTGATTTTGCAATGATTTCACTGTTTGAATGTGTTTTTCTATTTTTGTCTGTTTTTGTTTGCAGTAAGCTGGAATACGACTGTTTTCTGATTTTTTTCTTCATTTTTCTACTGTCCCATAACATAAACCTCACAAATAAAGTTAACATCCTATAAGATATACTAATGTACCCTCGTCGTTCCGCTCGTCTTGGGACCCCAAACGACATATGAAATATTCACACTCCTGCGACCTGTAGAAATGTAGTTCCTCCAAAACTTCCACTCTGGCCAAAGAGTCTAAGACTGTATAGAGTCTGACATGACCTGATTTTCAGTTTTTGGACACAGGACTTTGGGCTTTTTTCCCCCTGGCCAAAAAAAACTGCCAAAAACACAGTCTGTAAAATTCAAACGTAAGAAAGGTGGGAAACTGTCTTTTCTTCAATAATTCCTAAAGGCAATGAGCCCGGATGCTGATTTCTCCGTATGTGTATCAGGGACTCCTGGCTGATCCAGGGTGCTGAGTTTCAGATCTGTGCAACCTTTGGAAAGGTCAAAGGTCAGCCACTGTGGTGTATTTTTTGTAATAATTCCTAAAGGCATTGAGTCAGGAGTCTGATTTTTCCGTATGTGTATCAGGGACTAAAGCTTATCCCGGTTGCCGAGTTTCAGACCTGTGCAACTTTCGAAAAAGGTCAATGGTTAGCCGTTCGGGTGTGTTTTTTGTAATAATTCCTAAAGGCATTAAGCCAGGAGTCTGATTTTTCCGTATGTGTATCAGGGACTAAGGCTGATCGAGGGTATTTTAATCTTTTTTCTACTGTCCTATAATATGAAGTTAACATCTTATAAGGTATATTGATGTACCCTCAGTGTTTAAATTTATATTGATTTCACTGTTTGGATGTGTTTTTCTATTTGTGTTTGTTTTTGTGCGCATTCAGCAGGGATACGGCTGTTTTCGCAATTTTTTTCATTTTTCTACTCTCCCATAACATAAACCTCACAAATAAAGTTAAAATCTTATAAGATATAGTTATATACCTTCAGTGTTTGATTTTGCAATGATTTCACTGTTTGGATGTGTTTTTCTATTTGTCTCTGTTTTTGTGTGCATTCAGCAGGGATACGGCTGTTTTCTGATTTTATTCATTTTTTTATTGTCCCATAACATAAACCTCACAAATAAATGTAACATCTCATAAGATATAGTTATATACCTTCAGTGTTTGATTTTGCAATGATTTCACTGTTTGAATGTGTTTTTCTATTTTTGTCTGTTTTTGTGCGCATTCAGCTGGAATACGACTGTTTTCTGATTTTTTTTCATTTTTCTACTGTCCCATAACATAAACCTCACAAATAAAGTTAACATCTTATAAGATATACTAATGTACCCTCGTCGTTCCGCTCGTCTTGGGACCCCAAACGACATATGAAATATTCACACTCCTGCGACCTGTAGAAATGTAGTTCCTCCAAAACTTCCACTCTGGCCAAAGAGTCTAAGACTGTATAGAGTCTGACATGACCTGATTTTCAGTTTTTGGACACAGGACTTTGGGCTTTTTTCCCCCGGGCCAAATACTGCCAAAAACACAGTCTGTAAAATTCAAACGTAAGAAAGGTGGGAAACTGTCTTTTCTTCAATAATTCCTAAAGGCAATGAGCCCGGATGCTGATTTCTCCGTATGTGTATCAGGGACTCCTGGCTGATCCAGGGTGCCGAGTTTCAGACCCGTGCAACCTTTGGAAAGGTCAAAGGTCAGCCGCTGTGGTGTATTTTTTGTAATAATTCCTAAAGGCATTGAGCCAGGAGTCTGATTTTTCCGTGTGTGTATAGGGACTAAGGCTGATCCAGGGTGCCGAGTTTCAGACCTGTGTAACCTTCGGAAAGGTCAAAGGTCAGCCGTTTAGGTGTGTTTTTTGTAATAATTCCTAAAGGCATTAAGCCAGGAGTCTGATTTTTCCGTATGTTTATCAGGGACTAAGGCTGATCGAGGGTATTTTAATCTTTTTTCTACTGTCCTATAATATGAAGTTAACATCTTATAAGGTATATTGATGTACCCTCAGTGTTTGAATTTATAATGATTTTGCTGTTTGGATGTGTTTTTCTATTTGTGTCTGTTTTTGTGCGCATTCAGCAGGGATACGGCTGTTTTCGCAATTTTTTTCATTTTTCTACTGTCCCATAACATAAACCTCACAAATAAAGTTAAAATCTTATAAGATATAGTTATATACCTTCAGTGTTTGATTTTGCAATGATTTCACTGTTTGGATGTGTTTTTCTATTTGTCTCTGTTTTTGTGTGCATTCAGCAGGGATACGGCTGTTTTCTGATTTTTTTTCATTTTTCTACTGTCCCATAACATAAACCTCACAAATAAATTTAACATCTTATAAGATATAGTTATATACCTTCAGTGTTTGATTTTGCAATGATTTCACTGTTTGAATGTGTTTTTCTATTTTTGTCTGTTTTTGTTTGCAGTAAGCTGGAATACGACTGTTTTCTGATTTTTTTTTCATTTTTCTACTGTCCCATAACATAAACCTCACAAATAAAGTTAACATCTTATAAGATATTCTTCGGTACCCTCAGTGTTTGATTTTGCAATAGTTTCACTGTTTGGATGTGTTTTTCTATTTGTGTCTGTTTTTGTGCGCATTCAGCTGGAATACGACTGTTTTCTGATTTTTTTTCATTTTCTACTGTCCCATAACATAAACCTCACAAATAAAGTTAACATCTTATAAGATATACTAATGTACCCTCGTCGTTCCGCTCGTCTTGGGACCCCAAACGACATATGAAATATTCACACTCCTGCGACCTGTAGAAATGTAGTTCCTCCAAAACTTCCACTCTGGCCAAAGAGTCTAAGACTGTATAGAGTCTGACATGACCTGATTTTCAGTTTTTGGACACAGGACTTTTGGCTTTTTTCCCCCTGGCCAAAAAAAACTGCCAAAAACACAGTCTGTAAAATTCAAACGTAAGAAAGGTGGGAAACTGTCTTTTCTTCAATAATTCCTAAAGGCAATGAGCCCGGATGCTGATTTCTCCGTATGTGTATCAGGGACTCCTGGCTGATCCAGGGTGCCGAGTTTCAGACCCGTGCAACCTTTGGAAAGGTCAAAGGTCAGCCGCTCTGGTGTGTTTTTTGTAATAATTCCTAAAGGCATTGAGCCAGGAGTCTGATTTTTCCGTGTGTGTATAGGGACTAAGGCTGATCCAGGGTGCCGAGTTTCAGACCTGTGTAACCTTCGGAAAGGTCAAAGGTCAGCCGTTTAGGTGTGTTTTTTGTAATAATTCCTAAAGGCATTAAGCCAGGAGTCTGATTTTTCCGTATGTGTATCAGGGACTAAGGCTGATCGAGGGTATTTTAATCTTTTTTCTACTGTCCTATAATATGAAGTTAACATCTTATAAGGTATATTGATGTACCCTCAGTGTTTAAATTTATAATGATTTCACTGTTTGGATGTGTTTTTCTATTTGTGTCTGTTTTTGTGCGCATTCAGCAGGGATACGGCTGTTTTCGCAATTTTTTTCATTTTTCTACTGTCCCATAACATAAACCTCACAAATAAAGTTAAAATCTTATAAGATATAGTTATATACCTTCAGTGTTTGATTTTGCAATGATTTCACTGTTTGAATGTGTTTTTCTATTTTTGTCTGTTTTTGTGCGCATTCAGCTGGAATACGACTGTTTTCTGATTTTTTTTTCATTTTTCTACTGTCCCATAACATAAACCTCAGAAATAAAGTTAACATCTTATAAGATATTGTTATATACCTTCAGTGTTTGATTTTGCAATGATTTCGCTGTTTGACTGTGTTTTTCTATTTTTGTCTGTTTTTGTGCGCATTCAGCTGGAATACGACTGTTTTCTGATTTTTTTTCATTTTTCTACTGTCCCATAACATAAACCTCACAAATAAAGTTAACATCTTATAAGATATACTAATGTACCCTCGTCGTTCCGCTCGTCTTGGGACCCCAAACGACATATGAAATATTCACACTCCTGCGACCTGTAGAAATGTAGTTCCTCCAAAACTTCCACTCTGGCCAAAGAGTCTAAGACTGTATAGAGTCTGACATGACCTGATTTTCAGTTTTTGGACACAGGACTTTGGGCTTTTTTCCCCCTGGCCAAAAAAAACTGCCAAAAACACAGTCTGTAAAATTCAAACGTAAGAAAGGTGGGAAACTGTCTTTTCTTCAATAATTCCTAAAGGCAATGAGCCCGGATGCTGATTTCTCCGTATGTGTATCAGGGACTCCTGGCTGATCCAGGGTGCTGAGTTTCAGATCTGTGCAACCTTTGGAAAGGTCAAAGGTCAGCCACTGTGGTGTATTTTTTGTAATAATTCCTAAAGGCATTGAGTCAGGAGTCTGATTTTTCCGTATGTGTATCAGGGACTAAAGCTTATCCCGGTTGCCGAGTTTCAGACCTGTGCAACTTTCGAAAAAGGTCAATGGTTAGCCGTTCGGGTGTGTTTTTTGTAATAATTCCTAAAGGCATTTAGCCACGAGTCTGATTTTTCTGTATGTGTATCAGGGACTAAGGCTAATCCAGGGTGCCGAGTTTCAGACCCGTGCAACCTTTGGAAAGGTCAAAGGTCAGCCGTTCGGGTGTGTTTTTTGTAATAATTCCTAAAGGCATTGAGCCAGGAGTCTGATTTTTCCGTGTGTGTATAGGGACTAAGGCTGATCCAGGGTGCCGAGTTTCAGACCTGTGCAACCTTCGGAAAGGTCAATGGTCAGCCGTTCGGTTGTGTTTTTTGTAATAATTCCTAAAGGCATCGAGCCAGGAGTCTGATTTTTCCGTATGTGTATCAGGGACTAAGGCTAATTTAGGGTGCCGAGTTTCAGACCTGTGTAACCTTCGGAAAGGTCAAAGGTCAGCCGTTCGGGTGTGTTTTTTGTAATAATTCCTAAAGGCATTAAGCCAGGAGTCTGATTTTTCCGTATGTGTATCAGGGACTAAGGCTGATCGAGGGTATTTTAATCTTTTTTCTACTGTCCTATAATATGAAGTTAACATCTTATAAGGTATACTGATGTACCCTCAGTGTTTGAATTTATAATGATTTTGCTGTTTGGATGTGTTTTTCTATTTGTGTCTGTTTTTGTGCGCATTCAGCAGGGATACGGCTGTTTTCGCAATTTTTTTCATTTTTCTACTGTCCCATAACATAAACCTCACAAATAAAGTTAAAATCTTATAAGATATAGTTATATACCTTCAGTGTTTGATTTTGCAATGATTTCACTGTTTGGATGTGTTTTTCTATTTGTCTCTGTTTTTGTGTGCATTCAGCAGGGATACGGCTGTTTTCTGATTTTTTTTCATTTTTCTACTGTCCCATAACATAAACCTCACAAATAAATTTAACATCTTATAAGATATAGTAATATACCTTCAGTGTTTGATTTTGCAATGATTTCACTGTTTGAATGTGTTTTTCTATTTTTGTCTGTTTTTGTTTGCAGTAAGCTGGAATACGACTGTTTTCTGATTTTTTTTTCATTTTTCTACTGTCCCATAACATAAACCTCACAAATAAAGTTAACATCTTATAAGATATTCTTCGGTACCCTCAGTGTTTGATTTTGCAATAGTTTCACTGTTTGGATGTGTTTTTCTATTTGTGTCTGTTTTTGTGCGCATTCAGCTGGAATACGACTGTTTTCTGATTTTTTTTCATTTTCTACTGTCCCATAACATAAACCTCACAAATAAAGTTAACATCTTATAAGATATACTAATGTACCCTCGTCGTTCCGCTCGTCTTGGGACCCCAAACGACATATGAAATATTCACACTCCTGCGACCTGTAGAAATGTAGTTCCTCCAAAACTTCCACTCTGGCCAAAGAGTCTAAGACTGTATAGAGTCTGACATGACCTGATTTTCAGTTTTTGGACACAGGACTTTTGGCTTTTTTCCCCCTGGCCAAAAAAAACTGCCAAAAACACAGTCTGTAAAATTCAAACGTAAGAAAGGTGGGAAACTGTATTTTCTTCAATAATTCCTAAAGGCAATGAGCCCGGATGCTGATTTCTCCGTATGTGTATCAGGGACTCCTGGCTGATCCAGGGTGCCGAGTTTCAGACCCGTGCAACCTTTGGAAAGGTCAAAGGTCAGCCGCTCTGGTGTGTTTTTTGTAATAATTCCTAAAGGCATTGAGCCAGGAGTCTGATTTTTCCGTGTGTGTATAGGGACTAAGGCTGATCCAGGGTGCCGAGTTTCAGACCTGTGTAACCTTCGGAAAGGTCAAAGGTCAGCCGTTTAGGTGTGTTTTTTGTAATAATTCCTAAAGGCATTAAGCCAGGAGTCTGATTTTTCCGTATGTGTATCAGGGACTAAGGCTGATCGAGGGTATTTTAATCTTTTTTCTACTGTCCTATAATATGAAGTTAACATCTTATAAGGTATATTGATGTACCCTCAGTGTTTAAATTTATAATGATTTCACTGTTTGGATGTGTTTTTCTATTTGTGTCTGTTTTTGTGCGCATTCAGCAGGGATACGGCTGTTTTCGCAATTTTTTTCATTTTTCTACTGTCCCATAACATAAACCTCACAAATAAAGTTAAAATCTTATAAGATATAGTTATATACCTTCAGTGTTTGATTTTGCAATGATTTCACTGTTTGAATGTGTTTTTCTATTTGTGTCTGTTTTTGTGCGCATTCAGCAGGGATACGGCTGTTTTCGCAATTTTTTTCATTTTTCTACTGTCCCATAACATAAACCTCACAAATAAAGTTAAAATCTTATAAGATATAGTTATATACCTTCAGTGTTTGATTTTGCAATGATTTCACTGTTTGGATGTGTTTTTCTATTTGTCTCTGTTTTTGTGTGCATTCAGCAGGGATACGGCTGTTTTCTGATTTTTTTTCATTTTTCTACTGTCCCATAACATAAACCTCACAAATAAATTTAACATCTTATAAGATATAGTTATATACCTTCAGTGTTTGATTTTGCAATGATTTCACTGTTTGAATGTGTTTTTCTATTTTTGTCTGTTTTTGTTTGCAGTAAGCTGGAATACGACTGTTTTCTGATTTTTTTTTCATTTTTCTACTGTCCCATAACATAAACCTCACAAATAAAGTTAACATCTTATAAGATATTGTTATATACCTTCAGTGTTTGATTTTGCAATGATTTCGCTGTTTGACTGTGTTTTTCTATTTTTGTCTGTTTTTGTGCGCATTCAGCTGGAATACGACTGTTTTCTGATTTTTTTTCATTTTTCTACTGTCCCATAACATAAACCTCACAAATAAAGTTAACATCTTATAAGATATACTAATGTACCCTCGTCGTTCCGCTCGTCTTGGGACCCCAAACGACATATGAAATATTCACACTCCTGCGACCTGTAGAAATGTAGTTCCTCCAAAACTTCCACTCTGGCCAAAGAGTCTAAGACTGTATAGAGTCTGACATGACCTGATTTTCAGTTTTTGGACACAGGACTTTGGGCTTTTTTCCCCCTGGCCAAAAAAAACTGCCAAAAACACAGTCTGTAAAATTCAAACGTAAGAAAGGTGGGAAACTGTCTTTTCTTCAATAATTCCTAAAGGCAATGAGCCCGGATGCTGATTTCTCCGTATGTGTATCAGGGACTCCTGGCTGATCCAGGGTGCTGAGTTTCAGATCTGTGCAACCTTTGGAAAGGTCAAAGGTCAGCCACTGTGGTGTATTTTTTGTAATAATTCCTAAAGGCATTGAGTCAGGAGTCTGATTTTTCCGTATGTGTATCAGGGACTAAAGCTTATCCCGGTTGCCGAGTTTCAGACCTGTGCAACTTTCGAAAAAGGTCAATGGTTAGCCGTTCGGGTGTGTTTTTTGTAATAATTCCTAAAGGCATTTAGCCACGAGTCTGATTTTTCTGTATGTGTATCAGGGACTAAGGCTAATCCAGGGTGCCGAGTTTCAGACCCGTGCAACCTTTGGAAAGGTCAAAGGTCAGCCGTTCGGGTGTGTTTTTTGTAATAATTCCTAAAGGCATTGAGCCAGGAGTCTGATTTTTCCGTGTGTGTATAGGGACTAAGGCTGATCCAGGGTGCCGAGTTTCAGACCTGTGCAACCTTCGGAAAGGTCAATGGTCAGCCGTTCGGTTGTGTTTTTTGTAATAATTCCTAAAGGCATCGAGCCAGGAGTCTGATTTTTCCGTATGTGTATCAGGGACTAAGGCTAATTTAGGGTGCCGAGTTTCAGACCTGTGTAACCTTCGGAAAGGTCAAAGGTCAGCCGTTCGGGTGTGTTTTTTGTAATAATTCCTAAAGGCATTAAGCCAGGAGTCTGATTTTTCCGTATGTGTATCAGGGACTAAGGCTGATCGAGGGTATTTTAATCTTTTTTCTACTGTCCTATAATATGAAGTTAACATCTTATAAGGTATATTGATGTACCCTCAGTGTTTGAATTTATAATGATTTTGCTGTTTGGATGTGTTTTTCTATTTGTGTCCGTTTTTGTTTTTGTGCGCATTCAGCAGGGATACGGCTGTTTTCGCAATTTTTTTCATTTTTCTACTGTCCCATAACATAAACCTCACAAATAAAGTTAAAATCTTATAAGATATAGTTATATACCTTCAGTGTTTGATTTTGCAATGATTTCACTGTTTGGATGTGTTTTTCTATTTGTCTCTGTTTTTGTGTGCATTCAGCAGGGATACGGCTGTTTTCTGATTTTTTTTCATTTTTCTACTGTCCCATAACATAAACCTCACAAATAAATTTAACATCTTATAAGATATAGTTATATACCTTCAGTGTTTGATTTTGCAATGATTTCACTGTTTGAATGTGTTTTTCTATTTTTGTCTGTTTTTGTTTGCAGTAAGCTGGAATACGACTGTTTTCTGATTTTTTTTTCATTTTTCTACTGTCCCATAACATAAACCTCACAAATAAAGTTAACATCTTATAAGATATACTAATGTACCCTCGTCGTTCCGCTCGTCTTGGGACCCCAAACGACATATGAAATATTCACACTCCTGCGACCTGTAGAAATGTAGTTCCTCCAAAACTTCCACTCTGGCCAAAGAGTCTAAGACTGTATAGAGTCTGACATGACCTGATTTTCAGTTTTTGGACACAGGACTTTTGGCTTTTTTCCCCCTGGCCAAAAAAAACTGCCAAAAACACAGTCTGTAAAATTCAAACGTAAGAAAGGTGGGAAACTGTATTTTCTTCAATAATTCCTAAAGGCAATGAGCCCGGATGCTGATTTCTCCGTATGTGTATCAGGGACTCCTGGCTGATCCAGGGTGCCGAGTTTCAGACCCGTGCAACCTTTGGAAAGGTCAAAGGTCAGCCGCTCTGGTGTGTTTTTTGTAATAATTCCTAAAGGCATTGAGCCAGGAGTCTGATTTTTCCGTGTGTGTATAGGGACTAAGGCTGATCCAGGGTGCCGAGTTTCAGACCTGTGTAACCTTCGGAAAGGTCAAAGGTCAGCCGTTTAGGTGTGTTTTTTGTAATAATTCCTAAAGGCATTAAGCCAGGAGTCTGATTTTTCCGTATGTGTATCAGGGACTAAGGCTGATCGAGGGTATTTTAATCTTTTTTCTACTGTCCTATAATATGAAGTTAACATCTTATAAGGTATATTGATGTACCCTCAGTGTTTAAATTTATAATGATTTCACTGTTTGGATGTGTTTTTCTATTTGTGTCTGTTTTTGTGCGCATTCAGCAGGGATACGGCTGTTTTCGCAATTTTTTTCATTTTTCTACTGTCCCATAACATAAACCTCACAAATAAAGTTAAAATCTTATAAGATATAGTTATATACCTTCAGTGTTTGATTTTGCAATGATTTCACTGTTTGAATGTGTTTTTCTATTTTTGTCTGTTTTTGTGCGCATTCAGCTGGAATACGACTGTTTTCTGATTTTTTTTTCATTTTTCTACTGTCCCATAACATAAACCTCAGAAATAAAGTTAACATCTTATAAGATATTGTTATATACCTTCAGTGTTTGATTTTGCAATGATTTCGCTGTTTGACTGTGTTTTTCTATTTTTGTCTGTTTTTGTGCGCATTCAGCTGGAATACGACTGTTTTCTGATTTTTTTTCATTTTCTACTGTCCCATAACATAAACCTCACAAATAAAGTTAACATCTTATAAGATATACTAATGTACCCTCGTCGTTCCGCTCGTCTTGGGACCCCAAACGACATATGAAATATTCACACTCCTGCGACCTGTAGAAATGTAGTTCCTCCAAAACTTCCACTCTGGCCAAAGAGTCTAAGACTGTATAGAGTCTGACATGACCTGATTTTCAGTTTTTGGACACAGGACTTTGGGCTTTTTTCCCCCTGGCCAAAAAAAACTGCCAAAAACACAGTCTGTAAAATTCAAACGTAAGAAAGGTGGGAAACTGTCTTTTCTTCAATAATTCCTAAAGGCAATGAGCCCGGATGCTGATTTCTCCGTATGTGTATCAGGGACTCCTGGCTGATCCAGGGTGCTGAGTTTCAGATCTGTGCAACCTTTGGAAAGGTCAAAGGTCAGCCACTGTGGTGTATTTTTTGTAATAATTCCTAAAGGCATTGAGTCAGGAGTCTGATTTTTCCGTATGTGTATCAGGGACTAAAGCTTATCCCGGTTGCCGAGTTTCAGACCTGTGCAACTTTCGAAAAAGGTCAATGGTTAGCCGTTCGGGTGTGTTTTTTGTAATAATTCCTAAAGGCATTTAGCCACGAGTCTGATTTTTCTGTATGTGTATCAGGGACTAAGGCTAATCCAGGGTGCCGAGTTTCAGACCCGTGCAACCTTTGGAAAGGTCAAAGGTCAGCCGTTCGGGTGTGTTTTTTGTAATAATTCCTAAAGGCATTGAGCCAGGAGTCTGATTTTTCCGTGTGTGTATAGGGACTAAGGCTGATCCAGGGTGCCGAGTTTCAGACCTGTGCAACCTTCGGAAAGGTCAATGGTCAGCCGTTCGGTTGTGTTTTTTGTAATAATTCCTTAAGGCATCGAGCCAGGAGTCTGATTTTTCCGTATGTGTATCAGGGACTAAGGCTAATTTAGGGTGCCGAGTTTCAGACCTGTGTAACCTTCGGAAAGGTCAAAGGTCAGCCGTTCGGGTGTGTTTTTTGTAATAATTCCTAAAGGCATTAAGCCAGGAGTCTGATTTTTCCGTATGTGTATCAGGGACTAAGGCTGATCGAGGGTATTTTAATCTTTTTTCTACTGTCCTATAATATGAAGTTAACATCTTATAAGGTATATTGATGTACCCTCAGTGTTTGAATTTATAATGATTTTGCTGTTTGGATGTGTTTTTCTATTTGTGTCTGTTTTTGTGCGCATTCAGCAGGGATACGGCTGTTTTCGCAATTTTTTTCATTTTTCTACTGTCCCATAACATAAACCTCACAAATAAAGTTAAAATCTTATAAGATATAGTTATATACCTTCAGTGTTTGATTTTGCAATGATTTCACTGTTTGGATGTGTTTTTCTATTTGTCTCTGTTTTTGTGTGCATTCAGCAGGGATACGGCTGTTTTCTGATTTTTTTTCATTTTTCTACTGTCCCATAACATAAACCTCACAAATAAATTTAACATCTTATAAGATATAGTTATATACCTTCAGTGTTTGATTTTGCAATGATTTCACTGTTTGAATGTGTTTTTCTATTTTTGTCTGTTTTTGTTTGCAGTAAGCTGGAATACGACTGTTTTCTGATTTTTTTTTCATTTTTCTACTGTCCCATAACATAAACCTCACAAATAAAGTTAACATCTTATAAGATATTCTTCGGTACCCTCAGTGTTTGATTTTGCAATAGTTTCACTGTTTGGATGTGTTTTTCTATTTGTGTCTGTTTTTGTGCGCATTCAGCTGGAATACGACTGTTTTCTGATTTTTTTTCATTTTCTACTGTCCCATAACATAAACCTCACAAATAAAGTTAACATCTTATAAGATATACTAATGTACCCTCGTCGTTCCGCTCGTCTTGGGACCCCAAACGACATATGAAATATTCACACTCCTGCGACCTGTAGAAATGTAGTTCCTCCAAAACTTCCACTCTGGCCAAAGAGTCTAAGACTGTATAGAGTCTGACATGACCTGATTTTCAGTTTTTGGACACAGGACTTTTGGCTTTTTTCCCCCTGGCCAAAAAAACTGCCAAAAACACAGTCTGTAAAATTCAAACGTAAGAAAGGTGGGAAACTGTATTTTCTTCAATAATTCCTAAAGGCAATGAGCCCGGATGCTGATTTCTCCGTATGTGTATCAGGGACTCCTGGCTGATCCAGGGTGCCGAGTTTCAGACCCGTGCAACCTTTGGAAAGGTCAAAGGTCAGCCGCTCTGGTGTGTTTTTTGTAATAATTCCTAAAGGCATTGAGCCAGGAGTCTGATTTTTCCGTGTGTGTATAGGGACTAAGGCTGATCCAGGGTGCCGAGTTTCAGACCTGTGTAACCTTCGGAAAGGTCAAAGGTCAGCCGTTTAGGTGTGTTTTTTGTAATAATTCCTAAAGGCATTAAGCCAGGAGTCTGATTTTTCCGTATGTGTATCAGGGACTAAGGCTGATCGAGGGTATTTTAATCTTTTTTCTACTGTCCTATAATATGAAGTTAACATCTTATAAGGTATATTGATGTACCCTCAGTGTTTAAATTTATAATGATTTCACTGTTTGGATGTGTTTTTCTATTTGTGTCTGTTTTTGTGCGCATTCAGCAGGGATACGGCTGTTTTCGCAATTTTTTTCATTTTTCTACTGTCCCATAACATAAACCTCACAAATAAAGTTAAAATCTTATAAGATATAGTTATATACCTTCAGTGTTTGATTTTGCAATGATTTCACTGTTTGAATGTGTTTTTCTATTTTTGTCTGTTTTTGTGCGCATTCAGCTGGAATACGACTGTTTTCTGATTTTTTTTTCATTTTTCTACTGTCCCATAACATAAACCTCAGAAATAAAGTTAACATCTTATAAGATATTGTTATATACCTTCAGTGTTTGATTTTGCAATGATTTCGCTGTTTGACTGTGTTTTTCTATTTTTGTCTGTTTTTGTGCGCATTCAGCTGGAATACGACTGTTTTCTGATTTTTTTTCATTTTTCTACTGTCCCATAACATAAACCTCACAAATAAAGTTAACATCTTATAAGATATACTAATGTACCCTCGTCGTTCCGCTCGTCTTGGGACCCCAAACGACATATGAAATATTCACACTCCTGCGACCTGTAGAAATGTAGTTCCTCCAAAACTTCCACTCTGGCCAAAGAGTCTAAGACTGTATAGAGTCTGACATGACCTGATTTTCAGTTTTTGGACACAGGACTTTGGGCTTTTTTCCCCCTGGCCAAAAAAAACTGCCAAAAACACAGTCTGTAAAATTCAAACGTAAGAAAGGTGGGAAACTGTCTTTTCTTCAATAATTCCTAAAGGCAATGAGCCCGGATGCTGATTTCTCCGTATGTGTATCAGGGACTCCTGGCTGATCCAGGGTGCTGAGTTTCAGATCTGTGCAACCTTTGGAAAGGTCAAAGGTCAGCCACTGTGGTGTATTTTTTGTAATAATTCCTAAAGGCATTGAGTCAGGAGTCTGATTTTTCCGTATGTGTATCAGGGACTAAAGCTTATCCCGGTTGCCGAGTTTCAGACCTGTGCAACTTTCGAAAAAGGTCAATGGTTAGCCGTTCGGGTGTGTTTTTTGTAATAATTCCTAAAGGCATTTAGCCACGAGTCTGATTTTTCTGTATGTGTATCAGGGACTAAGGCTAATCCAGGGTGCCGAGTTTCAGACCCGTGCAACCTTTGGAAAGGTCAAAGGTCAGCCGTTCGGGTGTGTTTTTTGTAATAATTCCTAAAGGCATTGAGCCAGGAGTCTGATTTTTCCGTGTGTGTATAGGGACTAAGGCTGATCCAGGGTGCCGAGTTTCAGACCTGTGCAACCTTCGGAAAGGTCAATGGTCAGCCGTTCGGTTGTGTTTTTTGTAATAATTCCTAAAGGCATCGAGCCAGGAGTCTGATTTTTCCGTATGTGTATCAGGGACTAAGGCTAATTTAGGGTGCCGAGTTTCAGACCTGTGTAACCTTCGGAAAGGTCAAAGGTCAGCCGTTCGGGTGTGTTTTTTGTAATAATTCCTAAAGGCATTAAGCCAGGAGTCTGATTTTTCCGTATGTGTATCAGGGACTAAGGCTGATCGAGGGTATTTTAATCTTTTTTCTACTGTCCTATAATATGAAGTTAACATCTTATAAGGTATATTGATGTACCCTCAGTGTTTAAATTTATAATGATTTCACTGTTTGGATGTGTTTTTCTATTTGTGTCTGTTTTTGTGCGCATTCAGCAGGGATACGGCTGTTTTCGCAATTTTTTTCATTTTTCTACTGTCCCATAACATAAACCTCACAAATAAAGTTAAAATCTTATAAGATATAGTTATATACCTTCAGTGTTTGATTTTGCAATGATTTCACTGTTTGAATGTGTTTTTCTATTTTTGTCTGTTTTTGTGCGCATTCAGCTGGAATACGACTGTTTTCTGATTTTTTTTTCATTTTTCTACTGTCCCATAACATAAACCTCAGAAATAAAGTTAACATCTTATAAGATATTGTTATATACCTTCAGTGTTTGATTTTGCAATGATTTCGCTGTTTGACTGTGTTTTTCTATTTTTGTCTGTTTTTGTGCGCATTCAGCTGGAATACGACTGTTTTCTGATTTTTTTTCATTTTTCTACTGTCCCATAACATAAACCTCACAAATAAAGTTAACATCTTATAAGATATACTAATGTACCCTCGTCGTTCCGCTCGTCTTGGGACCCCAAACGACATATGAAATATTCACACTCCTGCGACCTGTAGAAATGTAGTTCCTCCAAAACTTCCACTCTGGCCAAAGAGTCTAAGACTGTATAGAGTCTGACATGACCTGATTTTCAGTTTTTGGACACAGGACTTTGGGCTTTTTTCCCCCTGGCCAAAAAAAACTGCCAAAAACACAGTCTGTAAAATTCAAACGTAAGAAAGGTGGGAAACTGTCTTTTCTTCAATAATTCCTAAAGGCAATGAGCCCGGATGCTGATTTCTCCGTATGTGTATCAGGGACTCCTGGCTGATCCAGGGTGCTGAGTTTCAGATCTGTGCAACCTTTGGAAAGGTCAAAGGTCAGCCACTGTGGTGTATTTTTTGTAATAATTCCTAAAGGCATTGAGTCAGGAGTCTGATTTTTCCGTATGTGTATCAGGGACTAAAGCTTATCCCGGTTGCCGAGTTTCAGACCTGTGCAACTTTCGAAAAAGGTCAATGGTTAGCCGTTCGGGTGTGTTTTTTGTAATAATTCCTAAAGGCATTTAGCCACGAGTCTGATTTTTCTGTATGTGTATCAGGGACTAAGGCTAATCCAGGGTGCCGAGTTTCAGACCCGTGCAACCTTTGGAAAGGTCAAAGGTCAGCCGTTCGGGTGTGTTTTTTGTAATAATTCCTAAAGGCATTGAGCCAGGAGTCTGATTTTTCCGTGTGTGTATAGGGACTAAGGCTGATCCAGGGTGCCGAGTTTCAGACCTGTGCAACCTTCGGAAAGGTCAATGGTCAGCCGTTCGGTTGTGTTTTTTGTAATAATTCCTAAAGGCATCGAGCCAGGAGTCTGATTTTTCCGTATGTGTATCAGGGACTAAGGCTAATTTAGGATGCCGAGTTTCAGACCTGTGTAACCTTCGGAAAGGTCAAAGGTCAGCCGTTCGGGTGTGTTTTTTGTAATAATTCCTAAAGGCATTAAGCCAGGAGTCTGATTTTTCCGTATGTGTATCAGGGACTAAGGCTGATCGAGGGTATTTTAATCTTTTTTCTACTGTCCTATAATATGAAGTTAACATCTTATAAGGTATATTGATGTACCCTCAGTGTTTGAATTTATAATGATTTTGCTGTTTGGATGTGTTTTTCTATTTGTGTCTGTTTTTGTGCGCATTCAGCAGGGATACGGCTGTTTTCGCAATTTTTTTCATTTTTCTACTGTCCCATAACATAAACCTCACAAATAAAGTTAAAATCTTATAAGATATAGTTATATACCTTCAGTGTTTGATTTTGCAATGATTTCACTGTTTGGATGTGTTTTTCTATTTGTCTCTGTTTTTGTGTGCATTCAGCAGGGATACGGCTGTTTTCTGATTTTTTTTCATTTTTCTACTGTCCCATAACATAAACCTCACAAATAAATTTAACATCTTATAAGATATAGTTATATACCTTCAGTGTTTGATTTTGCAATGATTTCACTGTTTGAATGTGTTTTTCTATTTTTGTCTGTTTTTGTTTGCAGTAAGCTGGAATACGACTGTTTTCTGATTTTTTTTTCATTTTTCTACTGTCCCATAACATAAACCTCACAAATAAAGTTAACATCTTATAAGATATTCTTCGGTACCCTCAGTGTTTGATTTTGCAATAGTTTCACTGTTTGGATGTGTTTTTCTATTTGTGTCTGTTTTTGTGCGCATTCAGCTGGAATACGACTGTTTTCTGATTTTTTTTCATTTTCTACTGTCCCATAACATAAACCTCACAAATAAAGTTAACATCTTATAAGATATACTAATGTACCCTCGTCGTTCCGCTCGTCTTGGGACCCCAAACGACATATGAAATATTCACACTCCTGCGACCTGTAGAAATGTAGTTCCTCCAAAACTTCCACTCTGGCCAAAGAGTCTAAGACTGTATAGAGTCTGACATGACCTGATTTTCAGTTTTTGGACACAGGACTTTTGGCTTTTTTCCCCCTGGCCAAAAAAAACTGCCAAAAACACAGTCTGTAAAATTCAAACGTAAGAAAGGTGGGAAACTGTATTTTCTTCAATAATTCCTAAAGGCAATGAGCCCGGATGCTGATTTCTCCGTATGTGTATCAGGGACTCCTGGCTGATCCAGGGTGCCGAGTTTCAGACCCGTGCAACCTTTGGAAAGGTCAAAGGTCAGCCGCTCTGGTGTGTTTTTTGTAATAATTCCTAAAGGCATTGAGCCAGGAGTCTGATTTTTCCGTGTGTGTATAGGGACTAAGGCTGATCCAGGGTGCCGAGTTTCAGACCTGTGTAACCTTCGGAAAGGTCAAAGGTCAGCCGTTTAGGTGTGTTTTTTGTAATAATTCCTAAAGGCATTAAGCCAGGAGTCTGATTTTTCCGTATGTGTATCAGGGACTAAGGCTGATCGAGGGTATTTTAATCTTTTTTCTACTGTCCTATAATATGAAGTTAACATCTTATAAGGTATATTGATGTACCCTCAGTGTTTAAATTTATAATGATTTCACTGTTTGGATGTGTTTTTCTATTTGTGTCTGTTTTTGTGCGCATTCAGCAGGGATACGGCTGTTTTCGCAATTTTTTTCATTTTTCTACTGTCCCATAACATAAACCTCACAAATAAAGTTAAAATCTTATAAGATATAGTTATATACCTTCAGTGTTTGATTTTGCAATGATTTCACTGTTTGAATGTGTTTTTCTATTTTTGTCTGTTTTTGTGCGCATTCAGCTGGAATACGACTGTTTTCTGATTTTTTTTTCATTTTTCTACTGTCCCATAACATAAACCTCAGAAATAAAGTTAACATCTTATAAGATATTGTTATATACCTTCAGTGTTTGATTTTGCAATGATTTCGCTGTTTGACTGTGTTTTTCTATTTTTGTCTGTTTTTGTGCGCATTCAGCTGGAATACGACTGTTTTCTGATTTTTTTTCATTTTTCTACTGTCCCATAACATAAACCTCACAAATAAAGTTAACATCTTATAAGATATACTAATGTACCCTCGTCGTTCCGCTCGTCTTGGGACCCCAAACGACATATGAAATATTCACACTCCTGCGACCTGTAGAAATGTAGTTCCTCCAAAACTTCCACTCTGGCCAAAGAGTCTAAGACTGTATAGAGTCTGACATGACCTGATTTTCAGTTTTTGGACACAGGACTTTGGGCTTTTTTCCCCCTGGCCAAAAAAAACTGCCAAAAACACAGTCTGTAAAATTCAAACGTAAGAAAGGTGGGAAACTGTCTTTTCTTCAATAATTCCTAAAGGCAATGAGCCCGGATGCTGATTTCTCCGTATGTGTATCAGGGACTCCTGGCTGATCCAGGGTGCTGAGTTTCAGATCTGTGCAACCTTTGGAAAGGTCAAAGGTCAGCCACTGTGGTGTATTTTTTGTAATAATTCCTAAAGGCATTGAGTCAGGAGTCTGATTTTTCCGTATGTGTATCAGGGACTAAAGCTTATCCCGGTTGCCGAGTTTCAGACCTGTGCAACTTTCGAAAAAGGTCAATGGTTAGCCGTTCGGGTGTGTTTTTTGTAATAATTCCTAAAGGCATTTAGCCACGAGTCTGATTTTTCTGTATGTGTATCAGGGACTAAGGCTAATCCAGGGTGCCGAGTTTCAGACCCGTGCAACCTTTGGAAAGGTCAAAGGTCAGCCGTTCGGGTGTGTTTTTTGTAATAATTCCTAAAGGCATTGAGCCAGGAGTCTGATTTTTCCGTGTGTGTATAGGGACTAAGGCTGATCCAGGGTGCCGAGTTTCAGACCTGTGCAACCTTCGGAAAGGTCAATGGTCAGCCGTTCGGTTGTGTTTTTTGTAATAATTCCTAAAGGCATCGAGCCAGGAGTCTGATTTTTCCGTATGTGTATCAGGGACTAAGGCTAATTTAGTATGCCGAGTTTCAGACCTGTGTAACCTTCGGAAAGGTCAAAGGTCAGCCGTTCGGGTGTGTTTTTTGTAATAATTCCTAAAGGCATTAAGCCAGGAGTCTGATTTTTCCGTATGTGTATCAGGGACTAAGGCTGATCGAGGGTATTTTAATCTTTTTTCTACTGTCCTATAATATGAAGTTAACATCTTATAAGGTATATTGATGTACCCTCAGTGTTTGAATTTATAATGATTTTGCTGTTTGGATGTGTTTTTCTATTTGTGTCTGTTTTTGTGCGCATTCAGCAGGGATACGGCTGTTTTCGCAATTTTTTTCATTTTTCTACTGTCCCATAACATAAACCTCACAAATAAAGTTAAAATCTTATAAGATATAGTTATATACCTTCAGTGTTTGATTTTGCAATGATTTCACTGTTTGGATGTGTTTTTCTATTTGTCTCTGTTTTTGTGTGCATTCAGCAGGGATACGGCTGTTTTCTGATTTTTTTTCATTTTTCTACTGTCCCATAACATAAACCTCACAAATAAATTTAACATCTTATAAGATATAGTTATATACCTTCAGTGTTTGATTTTGCAATGATTTCACTGTTTGAATGTGTTTTTCTATTTTTGTCTGTTTTTGTTTGCAGTAAGCTGGAATACGACTGTTTTCTGATTTTTTTTTCATTTTTCTACTGTCCCATAACATAAACCTCACAAATAAAGTTAACATCTTATAAGATATTCTTCGGTACCCTCAGTGTTTGATTTTGCAATAGTTTCACTGTTTGGATGTGTTTTTCTATTTGTGTCTGTTTTTGTGCGCATTCAGCTGGAATACGACTGTTTTCTGATTTTTTTTCATTTTCTACTGTCCCATAACATAAACCTCACAAATAAAGTTAACATCTTATAAGATATACTAATGTACCCTCGTCGTTCCGCTCGTCTTGGGACCCCAAACGACATATGAAATATTCACACTCCTGCGACCTGTAGAAATGTAGTTCCTCCAAAACTTCCACTCTGGCCAAAGAGTCTAAGACTGTATAGAGTCTGACATGACCTGATTTTCAGTTTTTGGACACAGGACTTTTGGCTTTTTTCCCCCTGGCCAAAAAAAACTGCCAAAAACACAGTCTGTAAAATTCAAACGTAAGAAAGGTGGGAAACTGTATTTTCTTCAATAATTCCTAAAGGCAATGAGCCCGGATGCTGATTTCTCCGTATGTGTATCAGGGACTCCTGGCTGATCCAGGGTGCCGAGTTTCAGACCCGTGCAACCTTTGGAAAGGTCAAAGGTCAGCCGCTCTGGTGTGTTTTTTGTAATAATTCCTAAAGGCATTGAGCCAGGAGTCTGATTTTTCCGTGTGTGTATAGGGACTAAGGCTGATCCAGGGTGCCGAGTTTCAGACCTGTGTAACCTTCGGAAAGGTCAAAGGTCAGCCGTTTAGGTGTGTTTTTTGTAATAATTCCTAAAGGCATTAAGCCAGGAGTCTGATTTTTCCGTATGTGTATCAGGGACTAAGGCTGATCGAGGGTATTTTAATCTTTTTTCTACTGTCCTATAATATGAAGTTAACATCTTATAAGGTATATTGATGTACCCTCAGTGTTTAAATTTATAATGATTTCACTGTTTGGATGTGTTTTTCTATTTGTGTCTGTTTTTGTGCGCATTCAGCAGGGATACGGCTGTTTTCGCAATTTTTTTCATTTTTCTACTGTCCCATAACATAAACCTCACAAATAAAGTTAAAATCTTATAAGATATAGTTATATACCTTCAGTGTTTGATTTTGCAATGATTTCACTGTTTGAATGTGTTTTTCTATTTTTGTCTGTTTTTGTGCGCATTCAGCTGGAATACGACTGTTTTCTGATTTTTTTTTCATTTTTCTACTGTCCCATAACATAAACCTCAGAAATAAAGTTAACATCTTATAAGATATTGTTATATACCTTCAGTGTTTGATTTTGCAATGATTTCGCTGTTTGACTGTGTTTTTCTATTTTTGTCTGTTTTTGTGCGCATTCAGCTGGAATACGACTGTTTTCTGATTTTTTTTCATTTTTCTACTGTCCCATAACATAAACCTCACAAATAAAGTTAACATCTTATAAGATATACTAATGTACCCTCGTCGTTCCGCTCGTCTTGGGACCCCAAACGACATATGAAATATTCACACTCCTGCGACCTGTAGAAATGTAGTTCCTCCAAAACTTCCACTCTGGCCAAAGAGTCTAAGACTGTATAGAGTCTGACATGACCTGATTTTCAGTTTTTGGACACAGGACTTTGGGCTTTTTTCCCCCTGGCCAAAAAAAACTGCCAAAAACACAGTCTGTAAAATTCAAACGTAAGAAAGGTGGGAAACTGTCTTTTCTTCAATAATTCCTAAAGGCAATGAGCCCGGATGCTGATTTCTCCGTATGTGTATCAGGGACTCCTGGCTGATCCAGGGTGCTGAGTTTCAGATCTGTGCAACCTTTGGAAAGGTCAAAGGTCAGCCACTGTGGTGTATTTTTTGTAATAATTCCTAAAGGCATTGAGTCAGGAGTCTGATTTTTCCGTATGTGTATCAGGGACTAAAGCTTATCCCGGTTGCCGAGTTTCAGACCTGTGCAACTTTCGAAAAAGGTCAATGGTTAGCCGTTCGGGTGTGTTTTTTGTAATAATTCCTAAAGGCATTTAGCCACGAGTCTGATTTTTCTGTATGTGTATCAGGGACTAAGGCTAATCCAGGGTGCCGAGTTTCAGACCCGTGCAACCTTTGGAAAGGTCAAAGGTCAGCCGTTCGGGTGTGTTTTTTGTAATAATTCCTAAAGGCATTGAGCCAGGAGTCTGATTTTTCCGTGTGTGTATAGGGACTAAGGCTGATCCAGGGTGCCGAGTTTCAGACCTGTGCAACCTTCGGAAAGGTCAATGGTCAGCCGTTCGGTTGTGTTTTTTGTAATAATTCCTAAAGGCATCGAGCCAGGAGTCTGATTTTTCCGTATGTGTATCAGGGACTAAGGCTAATTTAGGGTGCCGAGTTTCAGACCTGTGTAACCTTCGGAAAGGTCAAAGGTCAGCCGTTCGGGTGTGTTTTTTGTAATAATTCCTAAAGGCATTAAGCCAGGAGTCTGATTTTTCCGTATGTGTATCAGGGACTAAGGCTGATCGAGGGTATTTTAATCTTTTTTCTACTGTCCTATAATATGAAGTTAACATCTTATAAGGTATATTGATGTACCCTCAGTGTTTAAATTTATATTGATTTCACTGTTTGGATGTGTTTTTCTATTTGTGTCTGTTTTTGTGCGCATTCAGCAGGGATACGGCTGTTTTCGCAATTTTTTTCATTTTTCTACTCTCCCATAACATAAACCAGACAAATAAAGTTAAAATCTTATGAGATATAGTTATATACCTTCAGTGTTTGATTTTGCAATGATCTCACTGTTTGAATGTGTTTTTCTATTTTTGTCTGTTTTTGTGCGCATTCAGCTGGAATACGACTGTTTTCTGATTTTTTTTCATTTTTTAACTGTCCCATAACATAAACCTCACAAATAAAGTTAACATCTTATAAGATATACTAATGTACCCTCGTCGTTCCGCTCGTCTTGGGACCCCAAACGACATATGAAATATTCACACTCCTGCGACCTGTAGAAATGTAGTTCCTCCAAAACTTCCACTCTGGCCAAAGAGTCTAAGACTGTATAGAGTCTTCAGTTTTTGGACACAGGACTGTGGGCTTTTTTCCCCCTGGCCAAAAAAAACTGCCAAAAACACAGTCTGTAAAATTCAAATGTAAGAAACGTGGGAAACTGTCTTTTCTTCAATAATTCCTAAAGGCAATGAGCTCGGATGCTGATTTCTCCGTATGTGTATCAGGGACTCCTGGCTGATCCAGGGTGCTGAGTTTCAGACCCGTGCAACCTTTGGAAAGGTCAAAGGTCAGCCGCTGTGGTGTGTTTTTTGTAATAATTCCTAAAGGCATTAAGCCAGGAGTCTGATTTTTCCGTATGTGTATCAGGGACTAAGGCTGATCGAGGGTATTTTAATCTTTTTTCTACCGTCCTATAATATGAAGTTAACATCTTATAAGGTATATTGATGTACCCTCAGTGTTTGATTTTGCAATGATTTCACTGTTTGGATGTGTTTTTCTATTTGTCTCTGTTTTTGTGCGCATTCAGCATGGATACGGCTGTTTTCGCAATTTTTTTCATTTTTCTACTGTCCCATAACATAAACCTCACAAATAAAGTTATCATCTCATAAGATATAGTTATATACCTTCAGTGTTTGATTTTGCAATGATTTCACTGTTTGGATGTGTTTTTCTATTTGTCTCTGTTTTTGTGCGCATTCAGCAGGGATACGGCTGTTTTCTGATTTTTTTCATTTTTCTACTGTCCCATAACATAAACCTCACAAAGGGTGATTTAGATTTCTCTTTTGATTATTCACTGCATTTTGTTGATTGATGATTGATTCATTTTTTTCACAACTGCCTAAAACCTTTGCACAGTACTGTGGACAGTAGAAAAAAATCCGAAACAGCCTTATCTCGGCTGGATGCGCACACAAACAGACACCAATAGAAAAACACATCCCAACAGTGAAATCATTGCAAAATCAAACACTGAGGGTACAGAAGTATATCTTATATGATGTTAACTTCATTAGTGAGGTTTATATTATGGGACAGTAGAAAAAAGAAAAAAATCGGAAAACAGCCTAACCTCAGCTGAATACGTCCAGTGAAAGTTAAATCATAAACTACTGATAAAAAATAAGGATTTTATACTTCATCAAAAAATGTTACCCTATTGTTTGTTGCAAAAAGTGAACTTTGACCCTATATTCCTCCAAAACGTATACAGTAAAAGTACTCCATACTACTAGTATATGAAGTATAAGTGGTACTGAGTTCAGTGAAAGTGAAATCATACACTACTAATACAAATTATGGATTTTAAACTTCATCAAAAACGGATGATCACACAGGTCATACAAAACATCTAGCTTATGTTTGATTTGATGTAATTATTTTACATGTAATCACTATAATATGATAGGGTTAGGGTTAGTTTTGATAAATTATTTAACCTTTTTCTTTTTCAGTACATTGTGACTGATGTTGATGAGGTCGAGGTCTTCAGCGTGGCGAGGCTGTGTCTTTGACAGTCAGGATGAATTGAGCCCCAAACAAAGTGAAACATTGTGTTTACCTGTAATTGCACCTGTGTAAACAAAACCAGACTTTTGTTTGGGTTCACGTAGAGGGCAAGTCTTTGAAGTCCCTCAAGATGCCTGTTTCTTTTTTTTACTCAAAGGAGTGAATGTGTGTATGAGCCTCTTTGTAGGTGTAGGTGCCTGTGTATCATGTCGATTTGAACTTGATGTGAGAACAAGAAGTGCCTGGAGTTGCACATACACACAGACACACAGACACAGACACACACACACACATTTATTCCTAAACCCACATTCACACCATACTATGATATCCCTAAAATACACCCACATCATTTTAGCTTCAGATATTGATTGAATAGTGTGTTATATGATAATGAAAAATGTTGATATTCCCTGACAGTGGAAAATAACTTCACCTACACCAAATTTGAAGCAATTTGGTGTAAGATATCCTCAAAAAAAAATCCAAACGCACAAAGAATGCAGAGGATTAATCTGTTATGTTTTTATTACAAAAAATCTTGGAAGCGAACATTTCTGCCATGCATGTGTGGTGAAACAAAGGGGCAGTTTATTTCAACTACTACTGTAGCTTTAAGATAATTATCGACCATCGTCACACTCCAACGCAACGTAGTTCCCCACCACAGCAGCAGCGGATTAATATCCAAAACGTGAACAGGTTAGTGTCTGCTCAGCAGGTGGATGAACATGTAATGGAGTTGCAGCATCAGTCGCTGACCAAGGAATTACTGGGGAAGTTGGTGGTAGAGGGAGGCTATTGACATGTCACAGGAAGATGCTCAAAAATGTAGAGGTAAGTGAAATTTTACATTATTATAATGAGCTAAACAGCAGGCCATTGCTAAAATGTGTTCGTTAATTACAGTAACTACGTCTTTTCACTACATACATACACATGCATTTAAACACACACGCATTAATCGAAATATAGTTAATACTAATATATGCACATGTAAATGTTCCATGCTCTTTTTTTTCTTTTTCGCTTTGCTGTTTTTTTCGAAAGTTTAGTGTTTAAATGCAGTCAGTATCCTATCTCTGAGATGGTGTTGTCTGCGACGTTACACGGGAGCCAGACTTGCTGTCTGAACAGTTCCACTGTGAGAACCGATGTCCTCTCACCCGGACCCGCAGCTGCAAAGCTCCCGTTTTCGCGGAACCGCTTGCTGTGTTTCGGCTGCGTCTTCGGTTGTGAGGACTGTGGGTCACATTGCTGATCTGTTCAGAGAGCTTCGCTGGTGCTGCTGCTGCACTGTCCTGTCTATTTAACAAGTAGGCTATACACTAAATCTATCCCTCTATTCTTAAAAATTAGGTCCACTCTGAATGTTGATACAGTGTGGGTGTTGTAATTATTATTTTTTTTTTATGACAGTCTTTTCCATTCTTACAACGCACAGTTAACGTGACTGGATTCTGCTTCATCCGGGGAAAGAGGCTGACCCTCAGGCTTTGGACACCTACAGTATTTAGTTGATGACAAACTGTTTCCTTAACCCTCAGGCTTCATTATGATTCATTTCCACTGTGTTAGTGCATATGGCACACTTTCTTGTAAGAAGGTCTCTTGGCAAATTGGAATTCAAATGAAAACATTTTATTAATAGATCAATAGAACACTGAACATTGTTTTCACCATACACTTGAGTATATGGCAGGAATGTTCACTCCCAAGAATTGTTGTCATAAAAGATTAATACTTTTGTCCTGCATCAGTCCTCCTCAAAACCACCAAATATTCAATCATTTCCATATTACAAATGTCCTCTTTTCAAATTAAGAGGGGAGGGAGTACATGTTTTAGCTGATGCTACACAAAACTAACAATGCTTCAAAGTTAATATTGTGGGTAATCTTTGACATATTCAAGACTGATTAAAAAAAAATCTCCCAGCCACCCAACATTTGTCATATCTGTTGCCAGTACAACCCATGAAATGCTCATTTGTACTTGTCAGGAAGTCACTGCAGCTCTGACCTTGTAACCTAAATATGTTTCTGCTTCAAAATCACTTTGTTTCATACATGAGGCTAATGTCTGGCAGATTATACCAATCTTAGCCAATCTTCATCACTAAGTTTTATGTTAAATCCTGATTCCCATCTTTTTTTTAATGTATTTTGTAGCATTTTTTTTATATAGTCCCAATATAATTCTAATTGTGGTTTCTTTGTATGCGTTGATTATGATGATCTGGATCACACTATTCACTTCTCAGGAGGGGTCCATCCTGATCTCTTTCATATAGTAGTCTCTAAGTTGCAGGAATCCACAGAATTCATGATTGATTATCTAAATCCTTTTTTTCTGTCATATTTTGGAAACTCTCAAGCTGTCCATCTTTCACCAAAACACACCATGCTGTGATTCCCTTGGTTGTCCACTGTTTAAATCCTATATCGTACCTAGTCGGTGTAAAATTGCTATCATATTCAATAAATTAGTGTCTTTCTGTATCTTATATTTTTTTATTATGCTGAACCATATTTTGTATGTGAACATCGTGATTGTGTCTATTTGGTTTTGAATCTTCTTGTATGTTTCTTTATCCCCAATTATATTCTGTACTGGGTTTTCTCCAAACTCTTTTTCTATTTCATTTCACTGTGTCTGGTTTGCACCAACCTACAATATATCTCAATTGGGCCGCATGGTAGTATTCCTTTAATTTTGGAAGTCTCATCCCTCCTTCTTCTTTTGGCAGCTGGAGAGTTTCCAGTCTTATCGTGGGTCTTTTGCCACCCCAACTAAACTTTGATATCATTTTATTCCAGCTCATAAATTGGGGCTTGGGGGACCTCTACTGGTAGGGCTTGGAATAGGTATAAGGGTCAGGGTCAGCGAGTTGGCAGCACCCCGCTTTACCCGCAGGCTGTAGCAGAGAGCCCCCCTTACAGCAACAACTTTGGCAACAACTTATTTTAAAATAAATATATATAAATATATATATATATATATATTATAAAATCACGACAAACCCACACCATAACCCCCCAAACATTTATGACCTTCCCCAAAGTTTCATCTTGGAATGCCCATGGCATCCAATCAAATTCTTTTAGAGCCCAACAAATTAAATTCTTGTTGAAAACTGACTTTGACATATTATGTTGTCAAGAACTGAGACTGAACACAAGTAAAGAGTAACGGTATCCAGCATGTGGAACAAAGGTCTAAGTGTAATTTCTATTGGCGAAAGTAAAGCTGATGGTGGGATCTTTTTTCTAAAACTGGTGATGTCACTATTATTCGTAAAACGAATGATTTCCTAATTTAATTCCTTGTAGATTGCTCATGTTGGATTGTTTTTACCGAGGAGAAAAAATACGAACGATACACGTGTACACCTCTCATGAGAGAACAAACATTTTTCAACTTTTTAAAAGACTTAAAGAACCCCTATTGGTCGGATACAAAATTATTTTATGTGGCGACTTTAACACTGTCATCGATGTAAACGACAGAGTGAGCTCTAAAGTCTTGAAACTCAGCTCTGATGGTAATCGCTTGACTCAATTATGTAGACTAATTGTGATCTTAACAAGTCCTGGCAAATTAAAGTAGGCACAAGCACCATGACGTCCAATCTGAAGCAGCATCCTGCAATTTGTCTTCTTATGTCATCACTTTTTTTCAAAGGATGTATGTTACAGTATTTTAAATAAAATACACATAATGGAAATATATTGGTACAAAATCTGAAGGAATTTTTCATCATCTCCAGAAAAGAGCATATTTCGTATTTTAAATATGTATTTTTTTTAATACATGTATCAGAAATACTTCCCATCCCTGCTTGGAGACATTACGTGAAGGTTGAAAATTGTGTTGCTTTAAATAAAACCCATAACATGAGAATGTGCTTAAATTGAAGCACAATATATAATGATTATGTATAGAAAATGCACTCTGATTTTCGCAGTTGAAGCACAAGAATCTGGATCTTTACAAAACAAATGTTATCTATCCGCAATTCCTATACTCCTATTCCAAATATGTTTGTGATTTAAACAGCATTTGTCTAGTGTAACATTAGTGATACTTTTGCAGTAGTATATTTATTGTGAGACACAATTATACATTTTTCCCAAATCTGTCCATGCCTCATCCATCTCTTCCTCTCCCTTCTTGTCTTCCTCCTCAGCACATGGAGAAGATCTCCATGCTGGCTTTCCATCCAGTTAAGATGCACAGCTGCTATGAGAAGGTGGTGAACCTGAGCCTTGAGGGTCTGCAGCAACAGTTTGACGTGAGCAGCCCGTCAGTGTTTGTCCAAAGGGCCCAGATCCCCATGAGAGAGGTGAAACCTCAACTACTGACTAACCAGTCTGATATAGGTTATTGGTTAACTGGTTAACACAATGGGAAGTTTCTATGAGAGCTAATCATTTTATTGACACTCATTATATTGCTTGATCATTTTCCTACACTGTAGCTCCTGTTTGACTAGAGTTTGTCAAATAGTTGAATGATGAGGTTCTGACTGTGGCATTGATCAAGGACACAGTAGAACTAAAGGCGAACATCTTTTGGCGGTTTGATAACTCAGTGGACAGTTAAACAGTTAAACATGCCACAATACAGACTATGGACCTGGGTCCACATGTGATAAATAACATTATCACATTATTTCATGGGATATTCCTATATGAGTCAGTTTGTCTGGTGTTACATGCATGTATGTCACAAAGTTAGGTACAAAACTACAAATTGTGTTTTACTAGATGTTTGAGCAGATCCTTCATCAGAGTCTCGAGTCTCAGGGTACAGAGGAGCTGTGTAAGATCATCCAGCACTGCCAGGACAGAGTCATTAGGGTAATACACAAAGAAAACAGGCTTGTGCATCAAATTATTGCATCACATCTACATTAATATCTAATAATATTACACCTGGCATACTCCAGCCCTGGGAGTGAAACTTTTGGTCTGGCCTTGTTTTAGTGTTAAGGAAAATTCAGGTTCAACTTTATCAATTTATTAATTTTTGAGCAAGAGTCCAGGATACCGGGCTATTGCCCAGCTTAATCCCTTCTGTGCATCTTCCTCTGATATTTTCAAGCCTCAACTTGCCAGCTCCATGTTTATTTTTATTATATCAGAAAGTATGAGTGTGTGGATGAGCTAACTCATGCTTTTGAAGCATGATGATGGTCGCCACAGCGGTCGTCTTCCAGATAGAGATTAGATAGAAAATAAAAACTCCAAACTCAAGGAATAAACACTTGACTTTTGCGAGAACAGGTGAACGTCACATAGTGTACCCTGAGACATTATTGCTCTGGACCATAATCAAGTGGACTGATAAGAGATTACCGGCATCTTGTGAAATGTGCCAGTACACAAATAAAAGTGCCGTTTCTGTGTACTGGACAGTACCGGGCCACTTCTAGTTAATAATTGTACTGTAGTGACAGTGATGGTATTTTATGTACACTTAATGTCTCTTATGTGATGTTATTCTTTAACAAACAAGTGCACAATAAAAATTCACTGGGAATTCTAAACAGCACATTGCAATTTATTCAATTATTATCGGAGTATTGATCAGTAATACAGTGAAAATGAGAGGAAATGTTTAAGGTGTGCGCCCCTAAATGTTCTGCTTGCTCTCCTAAAACATTCAGTTATAGGGGGGGCTACTGTGCTCCTAGTAAAAAGTTAGTCTGGTGCCCTGCATACATTGTTCTAAAGGGTTTATGGTCTTAGTTCCTCTTCAGTAGAGCTGCATGTCCACAATGTAAATTTAATTTTACATTTAAATGCAGAGCTGTCAGTGTGTGATTGACAGCTCTGCATTTCATGTTTGCAAAGTTGCAGTTATAGGTGGATTTGTAGTGGACAAGCTATCAGTATCCATCCCTTCTCTTATAACTATGGTTGTTTCTGGTTTCAAAAACTAACATGGTGTTGCCCAAAATACTAAACTCCTACATTTAAACAAGGGAGTCTAGTGGCAACCCAAATAGTTGACACATCCCAACCTTATGAGAACCTGCCTCTCAAAATGGGTTATGGATTCATATTTTATCTCTGACAAATGGAATGTGAACTATGATGAGGAAGGCATGACAATATTATAGCTATATCATGACATGAGACAAGATATGATCTTAGAATTTTGATATTGTCATATCGTGATCGGGTATTTGTGATGAATTTTCCTGGTTTGAGAATTTTGGAGAAAATCAAGCTCAAAAGTCAAGATTTTGACAATTATTTTGCAACAATTTGTGACTTTGCACTGCCCTCTAGTGGCCTAATATGATTTCACATGAAATATGTCACCTGCTTTGCATGCTACAGCTCCTTATTTTTCCAGTGATCCCCTATATGTCCATATCTACTTTGGACTATAGGAGAAAGTCCATCTCAAATATGAATGCTGACTGAATTCTATTGCAACCATTCCTGAATTTGCACTTCTCCCTACTGGCCGAAACGTGCATTTTTTTTTAAGGTGGAATCGAAACTTAATGAAAATCGGAAGCGAATGCTGAAGGTGGCCCTACATCATCATCATGTCATTGTTCCCAATAGAATGAGTGCGCGAGTTTTTGTTTTTTTATGTTAATATAATGTCAATGTATTAATGATATAAATATAATGATGATAACAATAATAATATTAACAGCGATAATAATAATAATATTAATAATAATGATATGATTACAACAATAATGTGTGCTGTGAAAGCAACATTTGTTGAAAAAAACATTGTAGAAATATTTTTTTGAAGTTTGATTATGACAAATAACCATACAGTTAACTGAACAAATGAAATGTACATCTTATAAGATATACTTCTGTACTCTCAGTGTTTGATTTTGCAATGATTTCACGGATGTGTTTTTCTATTGGTGTCTGTTTGTAAGCGCATTCTGCTGAGATATGGCTGTTTCCGGATTTTTTTAAATTTTTCTGCTGTCCCATAATATAAACCTCACAAATGAAGTTCACATCTTAAAAGATTTAGTTCTGTACCCTCAGTGTTTGATTTTGCAATGATTTCACTGTTTGGATGTGTTATTCTACAAGTGTCTGTTTGTGTGCGCATTCAGCTGAGATAAGGCTGTTTTCGGATTTTTTTCATTTTTCTACTTTCCCATAATATAAACCTAACAAATGAACTTAACATCTTAAAAGATATACTTCTTTACCCTCAGTGTTTAATTTTGCAAAGATTTCACTGTTTGGATGTGTTTTTCTATTGAAGTCTGTTTGTGTGCGCATTCAGCTGAGATAAGGCTGTTTCCGGATTTTTTTAATTTTTCTGCTGTCCCATAACATAAACCTCACAAATGAAGTTAACATCTTAAAATATTTAGTTCTGTACCCTCAGTGTTTCATTTTGCAATGGTTTCACTGTTGGGATGTGTTTTTCTACAAGTGTCTGTTTGTGTGCGCATTCAGCTTAGATAAGGCTGTTTACGGATCTTTTTAATTTTTCTGCTGTCCCATAACATAAACCTCACAAATGAAGTTAACATCTTAAAAGATTTAGTTCTGTACACTCACTGTTTGATTTTGCATTGATTTCACTGTTTGGATGTGTTTTTCTATTGGTGTCTGTTGTGTGCGCATACAGCTGAGATAAGGCTGTTTTCGGATTTTTTTCATTTTTCTACTTTCCCATAATATAAACCTAACAAATGAACTTAACATCTTATAAGATATACTTCTTTACCCTCAGTGTTTAATTTTGCAAAGATTTCACTGTTTGGGATGTGTTTTTCTACAAGTGTCTGTTTGTGTGCGCATTCAGCTGAGATAAGGCTGTTTACGGATTTTTTTAATTTTTCTGCTGTCCCATAACATAAACCTCACAAATGAAGTTAACATCTTAAAAGATTTAGTTCTGTACACTCACTGTTTGATTTTGCATTGATTTCACTGTTTGGATGTGTTTTTCTATTGGTGTCTGTTTGTGTGCGCATACAGCTGAGATAAGGCTGTTTTCGGATTTTTTTCATTTTTCTACTTTCCCATAATATAAACCTAACAAATGAAGTTAACATCTTATAAGATATACTTCTTTACCCTCAGTGTTTAATTTTGCAAAGATTTCACTGTTTGGGATGTGTTTTTCTACAAGTGTCTGTTTGTGTGCGCATTCAGCTGAGATAAGGCTGTTTACGGATTTTTTTCATTTTTCTGCTGTCCCATAAGATAAACCTCACAAATGAAGTTAACATCTTAAAATATTTAGTTCTGTACCCTCAGTGTTTGATTTTGCAATGGTTTCACTGTTGGGATGTGTTTTTCTACAAGTGTCTGTTTGTGTGCGCAATTAGCTGAGATAAGGCTGTTTACGGATTTTTTTAATTTTTCTGCTGTCCCATAAGATAAACCTCACAAATGAAGTTAACATCTTAAAAGATTTAGTTCTGTACACTCACTGTTTGATTTTGCATTGATTTCACTGTTTGGATGTGTTTTTCTATTGGTGTCTGTTTGTGTGCGCATACAGCTGAGATAAGGCTGTTTTCGGATTTTTTTCATTTTTCTACTTTCCCATAATATAAACCTAACAAATGAAGTTAACATCTTATAAGATATACTTCCTTACCCTCAGTGTTTAATTTTGGAAAGATTTCACTGTTTGGATGTGTTTTTCTATTGGTGTCTGTTTGTGTGCGCATACAGCTGAGATAAGGCTGTTTTCGGATTTTTTTCATTTTTCTACTTTCCCATAATATAAACCTAACAAATGAACTTAACATCTTATAAGATATACTTCTTTACCCTCAGTGTTTGATTTTGCAATGGTTTCACTGTTGGGATGTGTTTTTCTACAAGTGTCTGTTTGTGTGCGCATTCAGCTGAGATAAGGCTGTTTACGGATTTTTTTAATTTTTCTGCTGTCCCATAACATAAACCTCACAAATGAAGTTAACTTCTTAAAAGATTTAGTTCTGTACACTCACTGTTTGATTTTGCATTGATTTCACTGTTTGGATGTGTTTTTCTATTGGTGTCTGTTTGTGTGCGCATGTGCTTCATAGGCTGTTTTCGGATTTTTTTCATTTTTCTACTTTCCCATAATATAAACCTAACAAATGAACTTAACATCTTATAAGATATACTTCTTTACCCTCAGTGTTTAATTTTGCAAATATTTCACTGTTTGGATGTGCTTTTCTATTGGTGTCTGTTTGTGTGGGCATTCAGCTGAGATAAGGCTGTTTACGGATTTTTTTAATTTTTCTGCTGTCCCATAACATAAACCTCACAAATGAAGTTAACATCTTAAAAAGATTTAGTTCTGTACACTCACTGTTTGATTTTGCAAAGATTTCACTGTTTGGATGTGTTTTTCTATTGGTGTCTGTTTGTGTGCGCATTCAGCTGAGATAAGGCTGTTTACGGATTTTTTTAATTTTTCAGCTGTCCCATAACATAAACCTCACAAATGAAGTTAACATCTTAAAAGATTTAGTTCTGTACACTCACTGTTTGATTTTGCATTGATTTCACTGTTTGGATGTGTTTTTCTATTGGTGTCTGTTGTGTGCGCATACAGCTGAGATAAGGCTGTTTTCGGATTTTTTTCATTTTTCTACTTTCCCATAATATAAACCTAACAAATGAACTTAACATCTTATAAGATATACTTCTTTACCCTCAGTGTTTAATTTTGCAAAGATTTCACTGTTTGGGATGTGTTTTTCTACAAGTGTCTGTTTGTGTGCGCATTCAGCTGAGATAAGGCTGTTTACGGATTTTTTTAATTTTTCTGCTGTCCCATAACATAAACCTCACAAATGAAGTTAACATCTTAAAAGATTTAGTTCTGTACACTCACTGTTTGATTTTGCATTGATTTCACTGTTTGGATGTGTTTTTCTATTGGTGTCTGTTTGTGTGCGCATACAGCTGAGATAAGGCTGTTTTCGGATTTTTTTCATTTTTCTACTTTCCCATAATATAAACCCAACAAATGAAGTTAACATCTTATAAGATATACTTCTTTACCCTCAGTGTTTAATTTTGCAAAAATTCACTGTTTGGATGTGTTTTTCTATTGGTGTCTGTTTGTGTGCGCATACAGCTGAGATAAGGCTGTTTTCGGATTTTTTTCATTTTTCTACTTTCCCATAATATAAACCTAACAAATGAACTTAACATCTTATAAGATATACTTCTTTACCCTCAGTGTTTAATTTTGCAAAGATTTCACTGTTTGGATGTGTTTTTCTACAAGTGTCTGTTTGTGTGCGCATTCAGCTGAGATAAGGCTGTTTACGGATTTTTTTAATTTTTCTGCTGTCCCATAACATAAACCTCACAAATGAACTTAACATCTTATAAGATATACTTCTTTACCCTCAGTGTTTAATTTTGCAAAGATTTCACTGTTTGGGATGTGTTTTTCTACAAGTGTCTGTTTGTGTGCGCATTCAGCTGAGATAAGGCTGTTTACGGATTTTTTTCATTTTTCTGCTGTCCCATAAGATAAACCTCACAAATGAAGTTAACATCTTAAAAGACTTAGTTCTGTACCCTCAGTGTTTGATTTTGCAATGATTTCACTGTCGGGATGTGTTTTTTTACAAGTGTCTGTTTGTGTGCGCATTCAGCTGAGATAAGGCTGTTTACGGATTTTTTTCATTTTTCTGCTGTCCCATAACATAAACATCACAAATGAAGTTAACATCTTAAAATATTTAGTTCTGTACCCTCAGTGTTTGATTTTGCAATGGTTTCACTGTTGGGATGTGTTTTTCTACAAGTGTCTGTTTGTGTACGCATTCAGCTGAGATAAGGCTGTTTACGGATTTTTTTAATTTTTCTGCTGTCCCATAACATAAACCTCACAAATGAAGTTAACATCTTCAAATATTTAGTTCTGTACCCTCAGTGTTTGATTTTGCAATGGTTTCACTGTTGGGATGTGTTTTTCTACAAGTGTCTGTTTGTGTGCGCATTCAGCTGAGATAAGGCTGTTTCCGGATTTTTTTCATTTTTCTGCTGTCCCATAACATAAACCTCACAAATGAAGTTAACATCTTAAAAGATTTAGTTCTGTACCCTCAGTGTTTGATTTTGCAATGATTTCACTGTTGGGATGTGTTTTTTTTATTGAAGTCTGTTTGTGTGCGCATTCAGCTGAGATAAGGCTGTTTACGGATTTTTTTCATTTTTCTGCTGTCCCATAACATAAACCTCACAAATGAAGTTAACATCTTAAAAGATTTAGTTCTGTACACTCACTGTTTGATTTTGCATTTATTTCACTGTTTGGATGTGTTTTTCTATTGGTGTCTGTTTGTGTGCGCATTCAGCTGAGATAAGGCTGTTTTCGGATTTTTTTCATTTTTCTACTTTCCCATAATATAAACCTAACAAATGAACTTAACATCTTATAAGATATACTTCTTTACCCTCAGTGTTTAATTTTGCAAAGATTTCACTGTTTGGATGTGTTTTTCTACAAGTGTCTGTTTGTGTGCGCATTCAGCTGAGATAAGGCTGTTTACGGATTTTTTTAATTTTTCTGCTGTCCCATAACATAAACCTCACAAATGAAGTTAACATCTTAAAAGATTTAGTTCTGTACACTCACTGTTTGATTTTGCAATGATTTCACTGTTTGGATGTGTTTTTCTATTGGTGTTTGTTTTGTGTGCGCATTCAGCTGAGATAAGGCTGTTTACGGATTTTTTTAATTTTTCTGCTGTCCCATAACATAAACCTCACAAATGAAGTTAACATCTTAAAAGATTTAGTTCTGTACAATCACTGTTTGATTTTGCAATGATTTTGTTTGGATGTGTTTTTCTATTGGTGTCTGTTTGTGTGCGCATTCAGCTGAGATAAGGCTGTTTACGGATTTTTTTCATTTTTCTGCTGTCCCATAACATAAACCTCACAAATGAACTTAACATCTTATAAGATATACTTCTGTAACCTCAGTGTTTGATTTTGCAATGATTTCACTGTTTGGATGTGTTTTTCTATTGGTGTCTGTTTGTGTGCGCATACAGCTGAGATAAGGCTGTTTCCGGATTTTTTTCATTTTTCTGCTGTCCCATAACATAAACCTCACAAATGAAGTTAACATCTTAAAATATTTAGTTCTGTACCCTCAGTGTTTGATTTTGCAATGATTTCACTGTTGGGAAGTGTTTTTCTACAAGTGTCTGTTTGTGTGCGCATTCAGCTGAGATAAGGCTGTTTACGGATTTCTTTCATTTTTCTGCTGTCCCATAACATAAACCTCACAAATGAAGTTAACATCTTAAAATATTTAGTTCTGTACCCTCAGTGTTTGATTTTGCAAAAATTTCACTGTTGGGATGTGTTTTTCTATTGGTGTCTGTTTGTGTGCGCATTCAGCTGAGATAAGGCTGTTTCCGGATTTTTTTCATTTTTCTACTTTCCCATAATATAAACCTAACAAATGAACTTAACATATTATAAGATATACTTCTGTAACCTCAGTGTTTGATTTTGCAATGATTTCACTGTTTGGATGTGTTTTTCTATTGGTGTCTGTTTGTGTGCGCATACAGCTGAGATAAGGCTGTTTACGGATTTTTTTCATTTTTCTGCTGTCCCATAACATAAGCCTCACAAATGAAGTTAACATCTTAAAATATTTAGTTCTGTACCCTCAGTGTTTGATTTTGCAATGATTTCACTGTTGGGATGTGTTTTTCTACAAGTGTCTGTTTGTGTGCGCATTCAGCTGAGATAAGGCTGTTTCCGGATTTTTTTAATTTTTCTGCTGTCCCATAACATAAACCTCACAAATGAAGTTAACATCTTAAAAGATTTAGTTCTGTACACTTACTGTTTCATTTTGCATTGATTTCACTGTTTGGATGTGTTTTTCTATTGGTGTCTGTTTTTGTGTGCGCATTCAGCTGAGATAAGGCTGTTTCCGGATTTTTTTAATTTTTCTGCTGTCCCATAACATAAACCTCACAAATGAAGTTAACATCTTAAAAGATTTAGTTCTGTACACTCACTGTTTGATTTTGCATTTATTTCACTGTTTGGATGTGTTTTTCTATTGGTGTCTGTTTGTGTGCGCATACAGCTGAGATAAGGCTGTTTTCGGATTTTTTTCATTTTTCTACTTTCCCATAATATAAACCTAACAAATGAACTTAACATCTTATAAGATATACTTCTTTACCCTCAGTGTTTAATTTTGCAAAGATTTCACTGTTTGGATGTGTTTTTCTACAAGTGTCTGTTTGTGTGCGCATTCAGCTGAGATTAGGCTGTTTACGGATTTTTTTAATTTTTCTGCTGTCCCATAACATAAACCTCACAAATGAAGTTAACATCTTAAAAGATTTAGTTCTGTACACTCACTGTTTGATTTTGCAATGATTTCACTGTTTGGATGTGTTTTTCTATTGGTGTTTGTTTGTGTGCGCATTCAGCTGAGATAAGGCTGTTTACGGATTTTTTTAATTTTTCTGCTGTCCCATAACATAAACCTCACAAATGAAGTTAACATCTTAAAAGATTTAGTTCTGTACACTCACTGTTTGATTTTGCAATGATTTCACTGTTTGGATGTGTTTTTCTATTGGTGTCTGTTTGTGTGCGCATTCAGCTGAGATAAGGCTGTTTACGGATTTTTTTAATTTTTCTGCTGTCCCATAACATAAACCTCACAAATGAAGTTAACATCTTAAAAGATTTAGTTCTGTACACTCACTGTTTGATTTTCCAATGATTTCACTGTTTGGATGTGTTTTTCTATTGGTGTCTGTTTGTGTGCGCATTCAGCTGAGATAAGGCTGTTTCCGGATTTTTTTCATTTTTCTGCTGTCCCATAACATAAACCTCACAAATGAAGTTAACATCTTAAAAGATTTAGTTCTGTACCCTCAGTGTTTGATTTTGCAATGATTTCACTGTTGGGATGTGTTTTTCTACAAGTGTCTGTTTGTGTGCGCATTCAGCTGAGATAAGGCTGTTTCCGGATTTTTTTAATTTTTCTGCTGTCCCATAACATAAACCTCACAAATGAAGTTAACATCTTAAAAGATTTAGTTCTGTACACTTACTGTTTCATTTTGCATTGATTTCACTGTTTGGATGTGTTTTTCTATTGGTGTCTGTTTTGTGTGCGCATTCAGCTGAGATAAGGCTGTTTCCGGATTTTTTTAATTTTTCTGCTGTCCCATAACATAAACCTCACAAATGAAGTTAACATCTTAAAATATTTAGTTCTGTACACTCACTGTTTGATTTTGCATTGATTTCACTGTTTGGATGTGTTTTTCTATTGGTGTCTGTTTGTGTGCGCATACAGCTGAGATAAGGCTGTTATCGGATTTTTTTCATTTTTCTACTTTCCCATAATATAAACCTAACAAATGAACTTAACATCTTATAAGATATACTGCTTTACCCTCAGTGTTTAATTATGCAAATATTTCACTGTTGGGATGTGTTTTTCTACAAGTGTCTGTTTGTGTGCGCATTCAGCTGAGATAAGGCTGTTTCCGGATTTTTTTAATTTTTCTGCTGTCCCATAACATAAACCTCACAAATGAAGTTAACATCTTAAAATATTTAGTTCTGTACACTCACTGTTTGATTTTGCAATGATTTCACTGTTTGGATGTGTTTTTCTACAAGTGTCTGTTTGTGTTCGCATTCAGCTGAGATAAGGCTGTTTTCTGATTTTTTTTCATTTTCTACTGTCCCATAACATAAACCTCACAAATAAAGTTAACATCTTATAAGATATACTAATGTACCATCGTCGTTCCGCTCGTCTTGGGACCCCAAACGACATATGAAATATTCACACTCCTGCGACCTGTAGTTCCTCTTTCACTCTGGCCAAAAGGGTCTAACCGTGGATTTCCACTGGACGCGGAACGGCCGCGGAACGGCCGCGGAACGGTAGCCGTTGCTAATCGCTTCCATTCTAATCAATGTGAGCATTCCCACCGGCCGCACTGCGGCCCGGATCAGCAGCGGCCCAGAAGCGGCTTGCCGCGCCGCAGCGCTATCGATAGGAATCAGTTCTATTTTTTCCGTTGCCGCTGCTGAACCTCGTAAATTTCAACGAAGCAGATCGCACAAGACAGGAAGTCCGACACAGTATCAAAGTAAAACACTTTCCGCCCCCCTTTCAAAATAAAACACAATACGCAGGTCACAACTTCACCTCAACGTCACGGTGCTCCCAGGTCAACAGTCATTTGATCCGAGGGTCTCGGAGACAATGGACGACGAGAGACTGATTATGGAAGTGGAGAAATGAAAGAAGCTGTGTTGTTGTTGTTGTTTTCTTTATACACACAGTCTATCGCGGGATCTCGCGTCCGTTCGAGATTATCGCGCGATCTTCCGTGAATACCGCTGGCTCCCAAGGCTCCGCGCCGCTGCCGTAACGCGCCCGGTGGGGATTGACGTTTGGGAGAGGACGAAGCAGAACCGCGCCGCGGCCGTTCCGCGTCCAGTGGAAATCCAGGGTAAGACTGTATAGAGTCTGACATGACCTGATTTTCAGTTTTTGGATACAGGACTTTGGGCTTTTTTCCCCCGGCCAAAAAAAACTGCCAAAAACACAGTCTGTAAAATTCAAACGTAAGAAAGGTGGGAAACTGTCTTTTCTTCAATAATTCCTAAAGGCAATGAGCCCGGAGGCTGATTTCTCCGTATGTGTATCAGGGACTCCTGGCTGATCCAGGGTGCCGAGTTTCAGACCTGTGCAACCTTTGGAAAGGTCAAAGGTCAGCCGCTCTGGTGTGTTTTTTGTAATAATTCCTAAAGGCATTGAGCCAGGAGTCTGATTTTTCCGTATGTGTATCAGGGATTTAGGCTTATCCCGGGTGCCGAGTTTCAGACCTGTGCAACCTTGGGAAAGGTCAATGGTCAGCCGTTCGGGTGTGTTTTTTGTAATAATTCCTAAAGGCATTGAGCCAGGAGTCTGATTTTTCCGTATGTGTATCAGGGATTTAGGCTTATCCCGGCGGCAGAGTTTCAGGCCTGTGCAACCTTCGGAAAGGTCAATGGTCAGCCGTTCGGGTGTGTTTTTTGTAATAATTCCTAAAGGCATTGAGTCAGGAGTCTGATCTTTCCGTATGTGTATCAGGGATTTAGGCTTATCCCCGGTGCAGAGTTTCAGACCTGTGCAACCTTCGGAAAGGTCAATGGTCAGCCGTTCGGGTGTGTTTTTTGTAATAAAGCAATGTAATAATAATTCCTAAAGGCATTGAGCCAGGAGTCTGATTTTTCCGTATGTGCATCAGGGACTAAGGCTAAGAGAGGAACCTCTTTTGAGCTTTTCTTAATCGTGCATTAATATTTGTAGTATCTCCTTATAAGCAGGTTTGAGGATCTAATGGGAGATGTAGTCCTAGGAGTTTTGTCATGATGCCAGAGAAATCATGCCAGAATGTGTTAAGTTTTGTGCATAACCAAGTGCAGTGTAGGAATAAACCCTCTTCTATACTACATCTAAAGCACAGGTTGGATATCTCAGGTTTATATTTATGTAATTTCTGTGGCGTAAGATAGGTTTGATGAAGAAAGTTATAATAAGTCAGCCTGTATCTAGAATTAAGAGTGGCAGTTAGACTTTTTTGACACAATTCAGCCCAGAGCTCTGTACCCATTGTCACACCCAAGTCAGACTCCCATTTCTCCCTTGATTTATGTAAACCTGGTTTTGGAGCATCATCCATCAAGAGGGAGTAGACTTTTGCAATAAGACGGGGTGCGTTACCCTCCTGAAGCAGTTTTTCCAGATCGCTGAGCATGGGTAAAGTCATTTCAGATCCCAAAACAGATTTAAGAAATGATCTTAACTGTAAATAACAAAAAAAGTTTCTACTGGACAGATCATATTTCCTCCTTAGGTCCTCAAAAGACATCAGGCATCCATCCTTATAACAGTCCTCCAAATGATGAATCCCTTTCTGGTGCCACGTTTCCAGGATCTTATTATCCACTGACATAGGTATGAGTTCGTTCTGTTTCAATGGTGTCCTGGGTGAAATATATTTTTTAGTCCAGTATTTTTCCGGACTTCATGCCATGTTTTGATGATATGGGTCAAAACAGGGTTGTCAGTTCTTCTGGAGATGGTTGTAGGTGTCCATTTATAGCTGAAGTCTGCAGGAACCTTTTCTTTAACAGCATACATTCCAATTGAAACCCAAGGTGGGACATTTTCCCTTTCAAATAAAAAAGAAACAAGTCGCATCTGGGCAGCCAAATAATGCTTTTCAAGGTTAGGCAGTCGAAGACCCCCCAGTTTATAATCCCATGTAAGTTTTTCCATTGAAACCCTTGGAGTCTTACCATTCCATATGAATTGTCTAATATGTTTATTCAGGTTTTTAAAAAAGCTGGATGGCACTGGGATTGGTAAGGACTGAAAGAGGTACTGCAGCCTTGGTAATATATTCATTTTAATGCAATTTATTCGGCCGATCAAAGTGATAGGTAAGCTCATCCATTTCTGTAAATCCTCTATTATTCGACTAACTAGTGGTGAGTAGTTGAGTTTGTACACATTTTTAAGGTTGTTATCCACCATAATTCCAAGGTATCTTATCCCGCTTGGAGACCATTTAAATGGACCTCTTTGCTGATGTTCAGTGTAGTCAAAATTTGAAAGTGGAAGAATTTCACATTTATCGTAATTTACCTTATATCCAGAGACAAATCCAAATGCATGCAAAACGGTTTTCAATTTAGCAAGGGAATCAGATGGTTTTGTTAAATACAGAATTATATCATCTGCCATCAGATTGATTTTATGTATCGTCTGGTCCACTTTCACACCTTTTATCTCTGAATCGTGTCTGATTGTCTCGGCCAGAGGTTCAATAGCTATAACGAAAAGCCCAGGGGATAAGGGACACCCTTGTCTGCTCGATCTACTGAGGGGGAAGACAGTGGACATTTGTCCATTAGTAATTATTCTGGCCTGTGGATTCTTATACAGCATTCTGACCCAATTAATAAAATAGGAGCCAAATCCAAATTTAGATAGAACCTTGAATAGATAGGGCCACTCAAGCCTATCAAAGGCCTTTTCCGCGTCCAGCGTAACGGCTATACTAGGTTCAGTACTGGAGGTTGCCATATGAATAACGTTAAGTAACCTACACATGTTATTGGCAGAGGATCTCTTCTGGATAAAGCCAACCTGGTCTCGGTTTATCAATTTTGGTAAGAATTCACTCAACCTGTTTGCTATAGCTTTAGAAAACAATTTATAATCCGCATTCAAGAGTGAAATTGGTCGGAAAGAGGAGCATTTTAAGGGGTCTTTGTTTTTTTTATGGATCACTGTAATTATAGCCATTGAAAATGAATCAGGGAGGCTTTGTGTTTTAGATGCTAGATTAATTACATCCATAAGGAGAGGTATAAGCAAATCCTTAAACTCTTTATAAAATTCGGGGGGAAACCCATCCTCCCCTGGTGATTTATTAGATTGCAGCGTTGCTAGAGCGTTTTCGATCTCTTTGGAGGTAAATGGTGAATCTAAATACCTCTGGTCGTCTTGACTCAGTTTAGGCAAATCAATATTATTTAAGAATGTATCTATTGTGGACAGATCTTCTGGTGATTCCGACTTGTATAAATTAACATAAACTTTTTAAAAGTTTCATTTATTTCTTTTGGGTTCTGTGTAATACAGCCATGTTCGTCTTCAATTTGGTTAATTGTTTTTGAACTCTCCTCTTTCTTTAATTGCCAGGATAGGACTTTATGAGCCTTCTCCCCCAGTTCGTAGTACCTTTGTTTCGTTCTCAAAATGTCTTTCTCAGCCCTATAAGTGCATAGTGTATTATACTTGAGTTTTCTTTTTACCAATAAACTGTATATCTTCTTATCCCTATGTTGCTGAAAGTCTTTTTCCAGCCCAAGAATTTCTTTTTCAAATTTTTCCACTTCTGCTACATATGATTTTTAAGTCCTTTTGTATATGAGATTATTTGTCCTCTTAAATAAGCTTTTAATGTATCCCATAGTATGAAACTATTAGGGGAAGAAGGACAGTTTGTTTCACAGAATAGTTTGATTTGATCCCTGACAAATTTACAGAAGTCAGGGACCTGTGTATCAGGGATTTAGGCTTATCCCGGGTGCAGAGTTTCAGGCCTGTGCAACCTTCGGAAAGGTCAATGGTCAGCCGTTCCGGTGTGTTTTTTGTAATAATTCCTAAAGGCATTGAGTCAGGAGTCTGATCTTTCCGTATGTGTATCAGGGATTTAGGCTTATCCCCGGTGCAGAGTTTCAGAACTGTGCAACCTTCGGAAAGGTCAATGGTCAGCCGTTCAGGTGTGTTTTTTGTAATAATTCCTAAAGGCATTGAGCCAGGAGTCTGATTTTTCCGTATGTGTATCAGGGATTTAGGCTTATCCCGGATGCAGAGTTTCAGACCTGTGTAACCTTCGGAAAGGTCAATGGTCAGCCGTTCGGGTGTGTTTTTTGTAATAATTCCTAAAGGCATTGAGTCAGGAGTCTGTTTTCTCCGTATGTGTATCAGGGACTAAAGCTTATCCCGGTTGCCGAGTTTCAGACCTGTGCAACCTTCGGAAAGGTCAATGGTCAGCCGTTCGGGTGTGTTTTTTGTAATAATTCCTAAAGGCATTGAGCCAGGAGTCTGATTTTTCCGTATGTGTATCAGGGATTTAGGCTTATCCCGGGTGCAGAGTTTCAGGCCTGTGCAACCTTCGGAAAGGTCAATGGTCAGCCGTTCGGGTGTGTTTTTTGTAATAATTCCTAAAGGCATTGAGCCAGGAGTCTGATTTTTCCGTATGTGTATCAGGGATTTAGGCTTATCCCGGATGCAGAGTTTCAGACCTGTGTAACCTTCGGAAAGGTCAATGGTCAGCCGTTCGGGTGTGTTTTTTGTAATAATTCCTAAAGGCATTGAGTCAGGAGTCTGTTTTCTCCGTATGTGTATCAGGGACTAAAGCTTATCCCGGTTGCCGAGTTTCAGACCTGTGCAACCTTCGGAAAGGTCAATGGTCAGCCGTTCGGGTGTGTTTTTTGTAATAATTCCTAAAGGCATTGAGCCAGGAGTCTGATTTTTCCGTATGTGTAACAGGGATTTAGGCTTATCCCGGGTGCAGAGTTTCAGGCCTGTGCAACCTTCGGAAAGGTCAATGGTCAGCCGTTCGGGTGTGTTTTTTGTAATAATTCCTAAAGGCATTGAGTCAGGAGTCTGATCTTTCCGTATGTGTATCAGGGACTAAAGATTATCCCGGTAGCCGAGTTTCAGACCTGTGCAACCTTCGGAAAGGTCAATGGTCAGCCATTCGGGTGTGTTTTTTGTAATAATTCCTAAAGGCATTGAGCCAGGAGTCTGATTTTTCCGTATGTGTATCAGGGACTAAGGCTAATCTAGGGTGCCGAGTTTCAGACCTGTGTAACCTTCGGAAAGGTCAAAGGTCAGCCGTTTAGATTCAAGATTCAAGATTCAAGATTCAAGATTTCTTCATTGTCATACTAACACACATTAGACATGAGGTCAGAACGAAAATCAGTCTCTCCAGAACCCGGTCGGCCCAGCAATAAGAAGAATAAGAAAATAAGAAATAAGAACCAACAGTTTAACTTAACAAAATATAAATTAAAAGAGATCAAAACTTTAAACCTCTGGAGGTAAGGTGCTGTGCAAAAAAGAATTTGGTGCAAGGGTGTGTACGGTACTGGAGGCATGTGCAAAGTACAGTACGTGGGGGGTGGGGGCAGCAGGGCTATGGGGTTACAGAGAGTTAAGGAGTCTGACAGCTCCAGGGAAGAAGCTGTTCCTCAGTCTCGTAGTGCTGCTCTTGATGCTCCGTAGCCTCCTGCCTGAGGGGAGGGGGGTGAACAGTGTGTGTGCCGGGTGAGTGGGATCTCTCATGATGCAGGTAGCCCAGGGCATCTGGAGGTGAAGATGTCCGTGATGGTGGGGAGGCTGCTGCCCACGGTTCTCTGTGCAGCTTTCACCACTCTGCTGCAGAGCAGCTGCCGTGCCACACAGTGATGCAGGAGCACAGGACACTCTCCACTACACATCTGTAGAAGGTGATAAGGGCTGACCTTCCTAGTCCAGCGCGTCTCAGCCTCCTGAGGAAGTAGAGGCGCTGGTGTGCCTTCCGGACCAGGCTGGAAGTGTTGCTGCTCCAGGTGAGGTCGTCCTTGAGATGCACGCCCAGGTACCTGAAGCTGGAGACCACTTCCACCGCTGTTCCTCCGATGTGCAGGGGAGAATGGGGGGGATGTCTGCTCTGATGTTTAGGTGTGTTTTTTGTAATAATTCCTAAAGGCATTAAGCCAGGAGTCTGATTTTTCCGTATGTGTATCAGGGACTAAGGCTGATCAAGGGTATTTTAATCTTTTTTCTACTGTCCTATAATATGAAGTTAACATCTTATAAGGTATATTGATGTACCCTCAGTGTTTGAATTTATAATGATTTCACTGTTCGGATGTGTTTTTATATTTGTGTCTGTTTTTGTGCGCATTCAGACACACCCGAACGGCTGACCTTTGACCTTTCCAAAGGTTGCACGGGTCTGAAACTGTTTCTACTGTCCCATAACATAAAACTCACAAATAAAGTTAACATCTTATAAGATATAGTTATATACCTTCAGTGTTTGATTTTGCAATGATTTCACTGTTTAAATGTGTTTTTCTATTTTTGTCTGTTTTTGTGCGCATTCAGCTGGAATACGACTGTTTTCTGATTTTTTTTCATTTTTCTACTGTCCCATAACATAAACCTCACAAATAAAGTTAACATCTTATAAGATATACTAATGTACCCTCGTCGTTCCGCTCGTCTTGGGACCCCAAACGACATATGAAATATTCACACTCCTGCGACCTGTAGAAATGTAGTCCCTCCAAAACTTCCACTCTGGCCAAAGAGTCTAAGACTGTATAGAGTCTGACATGACCTGATTTTCAGTTTTTGGACACAGGACTTTGGGCTTTTTTCCCCCGGGCCAAATACTGCCAAAAACACAGTCTGTAAAATTCAAACGTAAGAAAGGTGGGAAACTGTCTTTTCTTCAATAATTCCTAAAGGCAATGAGCCCGGATGCTGATTTCTCCGTATGTGTATCAGGGACTCCTGGCTGATCCAGGGTGCCGAGTTTCAGACCCGTGCAACCTTTGGAAAGGTCAAAGGTCAGCCGCTGTGGTGTGTTTTTTGTAATAATTCCTAAAGGCATTGAGCCAGGAGTCTGATTTTTCCGTGTGTGTATAGGGACTAAGGCTGATCCAGGGTGCCGAGTTTCAGACCTGTGCAACCTTCGGAAAGGTCAATGGTCAGCCGTTCGGGTGTGTTTTTTGTAATAATTCCTAAAGGCATTAAGCCAGGAGTCTGATTTTTCCGTATGTGTATCAGGGACTAAGGCTAATCTAGGGTGCCGAGTTTCAGACCTGTGTAACCTTCGGAAAGGTCAAAGGTCAGCCGTTTAGGTGTGTTTATTGTAATAATTCCTAAAGGCATTGAGTCAGGAGTCTGATTTTTCCGTATGTGTATCAGGGACTAAAGCTTATCACGGTTGCCGAGTTTCAGACCTGTGCAACTTTCGGAAAAGGTCAATGGTCAGCCGTTCGGGTGTGTTTTTTGTAATAATTCCTAAAGGCATTAAGCCAGGAGTCTGATTTTTCCGTATGTGTATCAGGGACTAAGGCTAATCCAGGGTGCCGAGTTTCAGACCCGTGCAAGCTTTGGAAAGGTCAAAGGTCAGCCGTTCGGGTGTGTTTTTTGTAATAATTCCTAAAGGCATTGAGCCAGGAGTCTGATTTTTCCGTGTGTGTATCAGGGACTAAGGCTGATCCCGGTTGCCGAGTTTCAGACCTGTGCAACCTTCGGAAAGGTCAATGGTCAGCCGTTCGGGTGTGTTTTTTGTAATAATTCCTAAAGGCATTAAGCCAGGAGTCTGATTTTTCCGTATGTGTATCAGGGACTAAGGCTAATCTAGGGTGCCGAGTTTCAGACCTGTGTAACCTTCGGAAAGGTCAAAGGTCAGCCGTTTAGGTGTGTTTATTGTAATAATTCCTAAAGGCATTGAGTCAGGAGTCTGATTTTTCCGTATGTGTATCAGGGACTAAAGCTTATCACGGTTGCCGAGTTTCAGACCTGTGCAACTTTCGGAAAAGGTCAATGGTCAGCCGTTCGGGTGTGTTTTTTGTAATAATTCCTAAAGGCATTAAGCCAGGAGTCTGATTTTTCCGTATGTGTATCAGGGACTAAGGCTAATCCAGGGTGCCGAGTTTCAGACCCGTGCAAGCTTTGGAAAGGTCAAAGGTCAGCCGTTCGGGTGTGTTTTTTGTAATAATTCCTAAAGGCATTGAGCCAGGAGTCTGATTTTTCCGTGTGTGTATCAGGGACTAAGGCTGATCCAGGGTGCCGAGTTTCAGACCTGTGCAACCTTCGGAAAGGTCAAAGGTCAGCCGCTGTGGTGTGTTTTTTGTAATAATTCCTAAAGGCATTGAGCCAGGAGTCTGATTTTTCCGTATGTGTATCAGGGACTAAGGCTGATCTAGGGTGCCGAGTTTCAGACCTGTGCAACCTTCGGAAAGGTCAAAGGTCAGCCGCTGTGGTGTGTTTTTTGTAATAATTCCTAAAGGCATTGAGCCAGGAGTCTGATTTTTCCGTATGTGTATCAGGGACTAAGGCTAATCTAGGGTGCCGAGTTTCAGACCTGTGTAACCTTCGGAAAGGTCAAAGGTCAGCCGTTTAGGTGTGTTTTTTGTAATAATTCCTAAAGGCATTAAGCCAGGAGTCTGATTTTTCCGTATGTGTATCAGAGACTAAGGCTGATCGAGGGTATTTTAATCTTTTTTCTACTGTCCTATAATATGAAGTTAACATCTTATAAGGTATATTGATGTACCCTCAGTGTTTGAATTTATAATGATTTTACTGTTTGGATGTGTTTTTCTATTTGTGTCTGTTTTTGTGCGCATTCAGCAGGGATACGGCTGTTTTCGCAATTTTTTTCATTTTTCTACTGTCCCATAACATAAAACTCACAAATAAAGTTAAAATCTTATAAGATATAGTTATATACCTTCAGTGTTTGATTTTGCAATGATTTCACTGTTTGGATGTGTTTTTCTATTTGTCTCTGTTTTTGTGTGCATTCAGCAGGGATACGGCTGTTTTCTGATTTTTTTTCATTTTTCTACTGTCCCATAACATAAACCTCACAAATAAATTTAACATCTTATAAGATATAGTTATATACCTTCAGTGTTTGATTTTGCAATGATTTCACTGTTTGAATGTGTTTTTCTATTTTTGTCTGTTTTTGTGTGCAGTAAGCTGGAATATGACTGTTTTCTGATTTTTTTTTCATTTTTCTACTGTCCCATAACATAAACCTCACAAATAAAGTTAACATCTTATAAGATATTCTTCGGTACCCTCACTGTTTGATTTTGCAATGATTTCACTGTTTGGATGTGTTTTTCTATTTGTGTCTGTTTTTGTGCGCATTCAGCAGGGATACGGCTGTTTTCGCAATTTTTTTCATTTTTCTACTGTCCCATAACATAAAACTCACAAATAAAGTTAACATCTTATAAGATATAGTTATATACCTTCAGTGTTTGATTTTGCAATGATTTCACTGTTTAAATGTGTTTTTCTATTTTTGTCTGTTTTTGTGCGCATTCAGCTGGAATACGACTGTTTTCTGATTTTTTTTCATTTTTCTACTGTCCCATAACATAAACCTCACAAATAAAGTTAACATCTTATAAGATATACTAATGTACCCTCGTCGTTCCGCTCGTCTTGGGACCCCAAACGACATATGAAATATTCACACTCCTGCGACCTGTAGAAATGTAGTCCCTCCAAAACTTCCACTCTGGCCAAAGAGTCTAAGACTGTATAGAGTCTGACATGACCTGATTTTCAGTTTTTGGACACAGGACTTTGGGCTTTTTTCCCCCGGGCCAAATACTGCCAAAAACACAGTCTGTAAAATTCAAACGTAAGAAAGGTGGGAAACTGTCTTTTCTTCAATAATTCCTAAAGGCAATGAGCCCGGATGCTGATTTCTCCGTATGTGTATCAGGGACTCCTGGCTGATCCAGGGTGCCGAGTTTCAGACCCGTGCAACCTTTGGAAAGGTCAAAGGTCAGCCGCTGTGGTGTGTTTTTTGTAATAATTCCTAAAGGCATTGAGCCAGGAGTCTGATTTTTCCGTGTGTGTATAGGGACTAAGGCTGATCCAGGGTGCCGAGTTTCAGACCTGTGCAACCTTCGGAAAGGTCAATGGTCAGCCGTTCGGGTGTGTTTTTTGTAATAATTCCTAAAGGCATTAAGCCAGGAGTCTGATTTTTCCGTATGTGTATCAGGGACTAAGGCTAATCTAGGGTGCCGAGTTTCAGACCTGTGTAACCTTCGGAAAGGTCAAAGGTCAGCCGTTTAGGTGTGTTTATTGTAATAATTCCTAAAGGCATTGAGTCAGGAGTCTGATTTTTCCGTATGTGTATCAGGGACTAAAGCTTATCACGGTTGCCGAGTTTCAGACCTGTGCAACTTTCGGAAAAGGTCAATGGTCAGCCGTTCGGGTGTGTTTTTTGTAATAATTCCTAAAGGCATTAAGCCAGGAGTCTGATTTTTCCGTATGTGTATCAGGGACTAAGGCTAATCCAGGGTGCCGAGTTTCAGACCCGTGCAAGCTTTGGAAAGGTCAAAGGTCAGCCGTTCGGGTGTGTTTTTTGTAATAATTCCTAAAGGCATTGAGCCAGGAGTCTGATTTTTCCGTGTGTGTATCAGGGACTAAGGCTGATCCCGGTTGCCGAGTTTCAGACCTGTGCAACCTTCGGAAAGGTCAATGGTCAGCCGTTCGGGTGTGTTTTTTGTAATAATTCCTAAAGGCATTAAGCCAGGAGTCTGATTTTTCCGTATGTGTATCAGGGACTAAGGCTAATCTAGGGTGCCGAGTTTCAGACCTGTGTAACCTTCGGAAAGGTCAAAGGTCAGCCGTTTAGGTGTGTTTATTGTAATAATTCCTAAAGGCATTGAGTCAGGAGTCTGATTTTTCCGTATGTGTATCAGGGACTAAAGCTTATCACGGTTGCCGAGTTTCAGACCTGTGCAACTTTCGGAAAAGGTCAATGGTCAGCCGTTCGGGTGTGTTTTTTGTAATAATTCCTAAAGGCATTAAGCCAGGAGTCTGATTTTTCCGTATGTGTATCAGGGACTAAGGCTAATCCAGGGTGCCGAGTTTCAGACCCGTGCAAGCTTTGGAAAGGTCAAAGGTCAGCCGTTCGGGTGTGTTTTTTGTAATAATTCCTAAAGGCATTGAGCCAGGAGTCTGATTTTTCCGTGTGTGTATCAGGGACTAAGGCTGATCCAGGGTGCCGAGTTTCAGACCTGTGCAACCTTCGGAAAGGTCAAAGGTCAGCCGCTGTGGTGTGTTTTTTGTAATAATTCCTAAAGGCATTGAGCCAGGAGTCTGATTTTTCCGTATGTGTATCAGGGACTAAGGCTAATCTAGGGTGCCGAGTTTCAGACCTGTGTAACCTTCGGAAAGGTCAAAGGTCAGCCGTTTAGGTGTGTTTATTGTAATAATTCCTAAAGGCATTGAGTCAGGAGTCTGATTTTTCCGTATGTGTATCAGGGACTAAAGCTTATCACGGTTGCCGAGTTTCAGACCTGTGCAACTTTCGGAAAAGGTCAATGGTCAGCCGTTCGGGTGTGTTTTTTGTAATAATTCCTAAAGGCATTGAGCCAGGAGTCTGATTTTTCCGTGTGTGTATCAGGGACTAAGGCTGATCTAGGGTGCCGAGTTTCAGACCTGTGCAACCTTCGGAAAGGTCAAAGGTCAGCCGCTGTGGTGTGTTTTTTGTAATAATTCCTAAAGGCATTGAGCCAGGAGTCTGATTTTTCCGTATGTGTATCAGGGACTAAGGCTAATCTAGGGTGCCGAGTTTCAGACCTGTGTAACCTTCGGAAAGGTCAAAGGTCAGCCGTTTAGGTGTGTTTTTTGTAATAATTCCTAAAGGCATTAAGCCAGGAGTCTGATTTTTCCGTATGTGTATCAGAGACTAAGGCTGATCGAGGGTATTTTAATCTTTTTTCTACTGTCCTATAATATGAAGTTAACATCTTATAAGGTATATTGATGTACCCTCAGTGTTTGAATGTATAATGATTTTACTGTTTGGATGTGTTTTTCTATTTGTGTCTGTTTTTGTGCGCATTCAGCAGGGATACGGCTGTTTTCGCAATTTTTTTCATTTTTCTACTGTCCCATAACATAAACCTCACAAATAAAGTTAAAATCTTATAAGATATAGTTATATACCTTCAGTGTTTGATTTTGCAATGATTTCACTGTTTGGATGTGTTTTTCTATTTGTCTCTGTTTTTGTGTGCATTCAGCAGGGATACGGCTGTTTTCTGATTTTTTTTCATTTTTCTACTGTCCCATAACATAAACCTCACAAATAAATTTAACATCTTATAAGATATAGTTATATACCTTCAGTGTTTGATTTTGCAATGATTTCACTGTTTGAATGTGTTTTTCTATTTTTGTCTGTTTTTGTGTGCAGTAAGCTGGAATATGACTGTTTTCTGATTTTTTTTCATTTTTCTACTGTCCCATAACATAAACCTCACAAATAAAGTTAACATCTTATAAGATATTCTTCGGTACCCTCACTGTTTGATTTTGCAATGATTTCACTGTTTGGATGTGTTTTTCTATTTGTGTCTGTTTTTGTGCGCATTCAGCTGGAATACGACTGTTTTCTGATTTTTTTTCATTTTCTACTGTCCCATAACATAAACCTCACAAATAAAGTTAACATCTTATAAGATATACTAATGTACCCTCGTCGTTCCGCTCGTCTTGGGACCCCAAACGACATATGAAATATTCACACTCCTGCGACCTGTAGAAATGTAGTTCCTCCAAAACTTCCACTCTGGCCAAAGAGTCTAAGACTGTATAGAGTCTGACATGACCTGATTTTCAGTTTTTGGACACAGGACTTTGGGCTTTTTTCCCCCTGGCCAAAAAAAACTGCCAAAATCACAGTCTGTAAAATTCAAACGTAAGAAAGGTGGGAAACTGTCTTTTCTTCAATAATTCCTAAAGGCAATGAACCCGGATGCTGATTTCTCCGTATGTGTATCAGGGACTCCTGGCTGATCCAGGGTGCAGAGTTTCAGGCCTGTGCAACCTTCGGAAAGGTCAATGGTCAGCCGTTCGGGTGTGTTTTTTGTAATAATTCCTAAAGGCATTGAGTCAGGAGTCTGATCTTTCCGTATGTGTATCAGGGACTAAAGATTATCCCGGTAGCCGAGTTTCAGACCTGTGCAACCTTCGGAAAGGTCAATGGTCAGCCATTCGGGTGTGTTTTTTGTAATAATTCCTAAAGGCATTGAGCCAGGAGTCTGATTTTTCCGTATGTGTATCAGGGACTAAGGCTAATCTAGGGTGCCGAGTTTCAGACCTGTGTAACCTTCGGAAAGGTCAAAGGTCAGCCGTTTAGATTCAAGATTCAAGATTCAAGATTCAAGATTTCTTCATTGTCATACTAACACACATTAGACATGAGGTCAGAACGAAAATCAGTCTCTCCAGAACCCGGTCGGCCCAGCAATAAGAAGAATAAGAAAATAAGAAATAAGAACCAACAGTTTAACTTAACAAAATATAAATTAAAAGAGATCAAAACTTTAAACCTCTGGAGGTAAGGTGCTGTGCAAAAAAGAATTTGGTGCAAGGGTGTGTACGGTACTGGAGGCATGTGCAAAGTACAGTACGTGGGGGGTGGGGGCAGCAGGGCTATGGGGTTACAGAGAGTTAAGGAGTCTGACAGCTCCAGGGAAGAAGCTGTTCCTCAGTCTCGTAGTGCTGCTCTTGATGCTCCGTAGCCTCCTGCCTGAGGGGAGGGGGGTGAACAGTGTGTGTGCCGGGTGAGTGGGATCTCTCATGATGCAGGTAGCCCAGGGCATCTGGAGGTGAAGATGTCCGTGATGGTGGGGAGGCTGCTGCCCACGGTTCTCTGTGCAGCTTTCACCACTCTGCTGCAGAGCAGCTGCCGTGCCACACAGTGATGCAGGAGCACAGGACACTCTCCACTACACATCTGTAGAAGGTGATAAGGGCTGACCTTCCTAGTCCAGCGCGTCTCAGCCTCCTGAGGAAGTAGAGGCGCTGGTGTGCCTTCCGGACCAGGCTGGAAGTGTTGCTGCTCCAGGTGAGGTCGTCCTTGAGATGCACGCCCAGGTACCTGAAGCTGGAGACCACTTCCACCGCTGTTCCTCCGATGTGCAGGGGAGAATGGGGGGGATGTCTGCTCTGATGTTTAGGTGTGTTTTTTGTAATAATTCCTAAAGGCATTAAGCCAGGAGTCTGATTTTTCCGTATGTGTATCAGGGACTAAGGCTGATCAAGGGTATTTTAATCTTTTTTCTACTGTCCTATAATATGAAGTTAACATCTTATAAGGTATATTGATGTACCCTCAGTGTTTGAATTTATAATGATTTCACTGTTCGGATGTGTTTTTATATTTGTGTCTGTTTTTGTGCGCATTCAGACACACCCGAACGGCTGACCTTTGACCTTTCCAAAGGTTGCACGGGTCTGAAACTGTTTCTACTGTCCCATAACATAAAACTCACAAATAAAGTTAACATCTTATAAGATATAGTTATATACCTTCAGTGTTTGATTTTGCAATGATTTCACTGTTTAAATGTGTTTTTCTATTTTTGTCTGTTTTTGTGCGCATTCAGCTGGAATACGACTGTTTTCTGATTTTTTTTCATTTTTCTACTGTCCCATAACATAAACCTCACAAATAAAGTTAACATCTTATAAGATATACTAATGTACCCTCGTCGTTCCGCTCGTCTTGGGACCCCAAACGACATATGAAATATTCACACTCCTGCGACCTGTAGAAATGTAGTCCCTCCAAAACTTCCACTCTGGCCAAAGAGTCTAAGACTGTATAGAGTCTGACATGACCTGATTTTCAGTTTTTGGACACAGGACTTTGGGCTTTTTTCCCCCGGGCCAAATACTGCCAAAAACACAGTCTGTAAAATTCAAACGTAAGAAAGGTGGGAAACTGTCTTTTCTTCAATAATTCCTAAAGGCAATGAGCCCGGATGCTGATTTCTCCGTATGTGTATCAGGGACTCCTGGCTGATCCAGGGTGCCGAGTTTCAGACCCGTGCAACCTTTGGAAAGGTCAAAGGTCAGCCGCTGTGGTGTGTTTTTTGTAATAATTCCTAAAGGCATTGAGCCAGGAGTCTGATTTTTCCGTGTGTGTATAGGGACTAAGGCTGATCCAGGGTGCCGAGTTTCAGACCTGTGCAACCTTCGGAAAGGTCAATGGTCAGCCGTTCGGGTGTGTTTTTTGTAATAATTCCTAAAGGCATTAAGCCAGGAGTCTGATTTTTCCGTATGTGTATCAGGGACTAAGGCTAATCTAGGGTGCCGAGTTTCAGACCTGTGTAACCTTCGGAAAGGTCAAAGGTCAGCCGTTTAGGTGTGTTTATTGTAATAATTCCTAAAGGCATTGAGTCAGGAGTCTGATTTTTCCGTATGTGTATCAGGGACTAAAGCTTATCACGGTTGCCGAGTTTCAGACCTGTGCAACTTTCGGAAAAGGTCAATGGTCAGCCGTTCGGGTGTGTTTTTTGTAATAATTCCTAAAGGCATTAAGCCAGGAGTCTGATTTTTCCGTATGTGTATCAGGGACTAAGGCTAATCCAGGGTGCCGAGTTTCAGACCCGTGCAAGCTTTGGAAAGGTCAAAGGTCAGCCGTTCGGGTGTGTTTTTTGTAATAATTCCTAAAGGCATTGAGCCAGGAGTCTGATTTTTCCGTGTGTGTATCAGGGACTAAGGCTGATCCCGGTTGCCGAGTTTCAGACCTGTGCAACCTTCGGAAAGGTCAATGGTCAGCCGTTCGGGTGTGTTTTTTGTAATAATTCCTAAAGGCATTAAGCCAGGAGTCTGATTTTTCCGTATGTGTATCAGGGACTAAGGCTAATCTAGGGTGCCGAGTTTCAGACCTGTGTAACCTTCGGAAAGGTCAAAGGTCAGCCGTTTAGGTGTGTTTATTGTAATAATTCCTAAAGGCATTGAGTCAGGAGTCTGATTTTTCCGTATGTGTATCAGGGACTAAAGCTTATCACGGTTGCCGAGTTTCAGACCTGTGCAACTTTCGGAAAAGGTCAATGGTCAGCCGTTCGGGTGTGTTTTTTGTAATAATTCCTAAAGGCATTAAGCCAGGAGTCTGATTTTTCCGTATGTGTATCAGGGACTAAGGCTAATCCAGGGTGCCGAGTTTCAGACCCGTGCAAGCTTTGGAAAGGTCAAAGGTCAGCGGTTCGGGTGTGTTTTTTGTAATAATTCCTAAAGGCATTGAGCCAGGAGTCTGATTTTTCCGTGTGTGTATCAGGGACTAAGGCTGATCCAGGGTGCCGAGTTTCAGACCTGTGCAACCTTCGGAAAGGTCAAAGGTCAGCCGCTGTGGTGTGTTTTTTGTAATAATTCCTAAAGGCATTGAGCCAGGAGTCTGATTTTTCCGTATGTGTATCAGGGACTAAGGCTAATCTAGGGTGCCGAGTTTCAGACCTGTGTAACCTTCGGAAAGGTCAAAGGTCAGCCGTTTAGGTGTGTTTATTGTAATAATTCCTAAAGGCATTGAGTCAGGAGTCTGATTTTTCCGTATGTGTATCAGGGACTAAAGCTTATCACGGTTGCCGAGTTTCAGACCTGTGCAACTTTCGGAAAAGGTCAATGGTCAGCCGTTCGGGTGTGTTTTTTGTAATAATTCCTAAAGGCATTGAGCCAGGAGTCTGATTTTTCCGTGTGTGTATCAGGGACTAAGGCTGATCCAGGGTGCCGAGTTTCAGACCTGTGCAACCTTCGGAAAGGTCAAAGGTCAGCCGCTGTGGTGTGTTTTTTGTAATAATTCCTAAAGGCATTGAGCCAGGAGTCTGATTTTTCCGTATGTGTATCAGGGACTAAGGCTAATCTAGGGTGCCGAGTTTCAGACCTGTGTAACCTTCGGAAAGGTCAAAGGTCAGCCGTTTAGGTGTGTTTTTTGTAATAATTCCTAAAGGCATTAAGCCAGGAGTCTGATTTTTCCGTATGTGTATCAGAGACTAAGGCTGATCGAGGGTATTTTAATCTTTTTTCTACTGTCCTATAATATGAAGTTAACATCTTATAAGGTATATTGATGTACCCTCAGTGTTTGAATTTATAATGATTTTACTGTTTGGATGTGTTTTTCTATTTGTGTCTGTTTTTGTGCGCATTCAGCAGGGATACGGCTGTTTTCGCAATTTTTTTCATTTTTCTACTGTCCCATAACATAAACCTCACAAATAAAGTTAAAATCTTATAAGATATAGTTATATACCTTCAGTGTTTGATTTTGCAATGATTTCACTGTTTGGATGTGTTTTTCTATTTGTCTCTGTTTTTGTGTGCATTCAGCAGGGATACGGCTGTTTTCTGATTTTTTTTCATTTTTCTACTGTCCCATAACATAAACCTCACAAATAAATTTAACATCTTATAAGATATAGTTAAATACCTTCAGTGTTTGATTTTGCAATGATTTCACTGTTTGAATGTGTTTTTCTATTTTTGTCTGTTTTTGTGTGCAGTAAGCTGGAATATGACTGTTTTCTGATTTTTTTTTCATTTTTCTACTGTCCCATAACATAAACCTCACAAATAAAGTTAACATCTTATAAGATATTCTTCGGTACCCTCACTGTTTGATTTTGCAATGATTTCACTGTTTGGATGTGTTTTTCTATTTGTGTCTGTTTTTGTGCGCATTCAGCTGGAATACGACTGTTTTCTGATTTTTTTTCATTTTCTACTGTCCCATAACATAAACCTCACAAATAAAGTTAACATCTTATAAGATATACTAATGTACCCTCGTCGTTCCGCTCGTCTTGGGACCCCAAACGACATATGAAATATTCACACTCCTGCGACCTGTAGAAATGTAGTTCCTCCAAAACTTCCACTCTGGCCAAAGAGTCTAAGACTGTATAGAGTCTGACATGACCTGATTTTCAGTTTTTGGACACAGGACTTTGGGCTTTTTTCCCCCTGGCCAAAAAAAACTGCCAAAATCACAGTCTGTAAAATTCAAACGTAAGAAAGGTGGGAAACTGTCTTTTCTTCAATAATTCCTAAAGGCAATGAACCCGGATGCTGATTTCTCCGTATGTGTATCAGGGACTCCTGGCTGATCCAGGGTGCAGAGTTTCAGGCCTGTGCAACCTTCGGAAAGGTCAATGGTCAGCCGTTCGGGTGTGTTTTTTGTAATAATTCCTAAAGGCATTGAGTCAGGAGTCTGATCTTTCCGTATGTGTATCAGGGACTAAAGATTATCCCGGTAGCCGAGTTTCAGACCTGTGCAACCTTCGGAAAGGTCAATGGTCAGCCATTCGGGTGTGTTTTTTGTAATAATTCCTAAAGGCATTGAGCCAGGAGTCTGATTTTTCCGTATGTGTATCAGGGACTAAGGCTAATCTAGGGTGCCGAGTTTCAGACCTGTGTAACCTTCGGAAAGGTCAAAGGTCAGCCGTTTAGATTCAAGATTCAAGATTCAAGATTCAAGATTTCTTCATTGTCATACTAACACACATTAGACATGAGGTCAGAACGAAAATCAGTCTCTCCAGAACCCGGTCGGCCCAGCAATAAGAAGAATAAGAAAATAAGAAATAAGAACCAACAGTTTAACTTAACAAAATATAAATTAAAAGAGATCAAAACTTTAAACCTCTGGAGGTAAGGTGCTGTGCAAAAAAGAATTTGGTGCAAGGGTGTGTACGGTACTGGAGGCATGTGCAAAGTACAGTACGTGGGGGGTGGGGGCAGCAGGGCTATGGGGTTACAGAGAGTTAAGGAGTCTGACAGCTCCAGGGAAGAAGCTGTTCCTCAGTCTCGTAGTGCTGCTCTTGATGCTCCGTAGCCTCCTGCCTGAGGGGAGGGGGGTGAACAGTGTGTGTGCCGGGTGAGTGGGATCTCTCATGATGCAGGTAGCCCAGGGCATCTGGAGGTGAAGATGTCCGTGATGGTGGGGAGGCTGCTGCCCACGGTTCTCTGTGCAGCTTTCACCACTCTGCTGCAGAGCAGCTGCCGTGCCACACAGTGATGCAGGAGCACAGGACACTCTCCACTACACATCTGTAGAAGGTGATAAGGGCTGACCTTCCTAGTCCAGCGCGTCTCAGCCTCCTGAGGAAGTAGAGGCGCTGGTGTGCCTTCCGGACCAGGCTGGAAGTGTTGCTGCTCCAGGTGAGGTCGTCCTTGAGATGCACGCCCAGGTACCTGAAGCTGGAGACCACTTCCACCGCTGTTCCTCCGATGTGCAGGGGAGAATGGGGGGGATGTCTGCTCTGATGTTTAGGTGTGTTTTTTGTAATAATTCCTAAAGGCATTAAGCCAGGAGTCTGATTTTTCCGTATGTGTATCAGGGACTAAGGCTGATCAAGGGTATTTTAATCTTTTTTCTACTGTCCTATAATATGAAGTTAACATCTTATAAGGTATATTGATGTACCCTCAGTGTTTGAATTTATAATGATTTCACTGTTCGGATGTGTTTTTATATTTGTGTCTGTTTTTGTGCGCATTCAGACACACCCGAACGGCTGACCTTTGACCTTTCCAAAGGTTGCACGGGTCTGAAACTGTTTCTACTGTCCCATAACATAAAACTCACAAATAAAGTTAACATCTTATAAGATATAGTTATATACCTTCAGTGTTTGATTTTGCAATGATTTCACTGTTTAAATGTGTTTTTCTATTTTTGTCTGTTTTTGTGCGCATTCAGCTGGAATACGACTGTTTTCTGATTTTTTTTCATTTTTCTACTGTCCCATAACATAAACCTCACAAATAAAGTTAACATCTTATAAGATATACTAATGTACCCTCGTCGTTCCGCTCGTCTTGGGACCCCAAACGACATATGAAATATTCACACTCCTGCGACCTGTAGAAATGTAGTCCCTCCAAAACTTCCACTCTGGCCAAAGAGTCTAAGACTGTATAGAGTCTGACATGACCTGATTTTCAGTTTTTGGACACAGGACTTTGGGCTTTTTTCCCCCGGGCCAAATACTGCCAAAAACACAGTCTGTAAAATTCAAACGTAAGAAAGGTGGGAAACTGTCTTTTCTTCAATAATTCCTAAAGGCAATGAGCCCGGATGCTGATTTCTCCGTATGTGTATCAGGGACTCCTGGCTGATCCAGGGTGCCGAGTTTCAGACCCGTGCAACCTTTGGAAAGGTCAAAGGTCAGCCGCTGTGGTGTGTTTTTTGTAATAATTCCTAAAGGCATTGAGCCAGGAGTCTGATTTTTCCGTGTGTGTATAGGGACTAAGGCTGATCCAGGGTGCCGAGTTTCAGACCTGTGCAACCTTCGGAAAGGTCAATGGTTAGCCGTTCGGGTGTGTTTTTTGTAATAATTCCTAAAGGCATTAAGCCAGGAGTCTGATTTTTCCGTATGTGTATCAGGGACTAAGGCTAATCTAGGGTGCCGAGTTTCAGACCTGTGTAACCTTCGGAAAGGTCAAAGGTCAGCCGTTTAGGTGTGTTTATTGTAATAATTCCTAAAGGCATTGAGTCAGGAGTCTGATTTTTCCGTATGTGTATCAGGGACTAAAGCTTATCACGGTTGCCGAGTTTCAGACCTGTGCAACTTTCGGAAAAGGTCAATGGTCAGCCGTTCGGGTGTGTTTTTTGTAATAATTCCTAAAGGCATTAAGCCAGGAGTCTGATTTTTCCGTATGTGTATCAGGGACTAAGGCTAATCCAGGGTGCCGAGTTTCAGACCCGTGCAAGCTTTGGAAAGGTCAAAGGTCAGCCGTTCGGGTGTGTTTTTTGTAATAATTCCTAAAGGCATTGAGCCAGGAGTCTGATTTTTCCGTGTGTGTATCAGGGACTAAGGCTGATCCCGGTTGCCGAGTTTCAGACCTGTGCAACCTTCGGAAAGGTCAATGGTCAGCCGTTCGGGTGTGTTTTTTGTAATAATTCCTAAAGGCATTAAGCCAGGAGTCTGATTTTTCCGTATGTGTATCAGGGACTAAGGCTAATCTAGGGTGCCGAGTTTCAGACCTGTGTAACCTTCGGAAAGGTCAAAGGTCAGCCGTTTAGGTGTGTTTATTGTAATAATTCCTAAAGGCATTGAGTCAGGAGTCTGATTTTTCCGTATGTGTATCAGGGACTAAAGGTTATCACGGTTGCCGAGTTTCAGACCTGTGCAACTTTCGGAAAAGGTCAATGGTCAGCCGTTCGGGTGTGTTTTTTGTAATAATTCCTAAAGGCATTAAGCCAGGAGTCTGATTTTTCCGTATGTGTATCAGGGACTAAGGCTAATCCAGGGTGCCGAGTTTCAGACCCGTGCAAGCTTTGGAAAGGTCAAAGGTCAGCGGTTCGGGTGTGTTTTTTGTAATAATTCCTAAAGGCATTGAGCCAGGAGTCTGATTTTTCCGTGTGTGTATCAGGGACTAAGGCTGATCCAGGGTGCCGAGTTTCAGACCTGTGCAACCTTCGGAAAGGTCAAAGGTCAGCCGCTGTGGTGTGTTTTTTGTAATAATTCCTAAAGGCATTGAGCCAGGAGTCTGATTTTTCCGTATGTGTATCAGGGACTAAGGCTAATCTAGGGTGCCGAGTTTCAGACCTGTGTAACCTTCGGAAAGGTCAAAGGTCAGCCGTTTAGGTGTGTTTATTGTAATAATTCCTAAAGGCATTGAGTCAGGAGTCTGATTTTTCCGTATGTGTATCAGGGACTAAAGCTTATCACGGTTGCCGAGTTTCAGACCTGTGCAACTTTCGGAAAAGGTCAATGGTCAGCCGTTCGGGTGTGTTTTTTGTAATAATTCCTAAAGGCATTGAGCCAGGAGTCTGATTTTTCCGTGTGTGTATCAGGGACTAAAGCTGATCCAGGGTGCCGAGTTTCAGACCTGTGCAACCTTCGGAAAGGTCAAAGGTCAGCCGCTGTGGTGTGTTTTTTGTAATAATTCCTAAAGGCATTGAGCCAGGAGTCTGATTTTTCCGTATGTGTATCAGGGACTAAGGCTAATCTAGGGTGCCGAGTTTCAGACCTGTGTAACCTTCGGAAAGGTCAAAGGTCAGCCGTTTAGGTGTGTTTTTTGTAATAATTCCTAAAGGCATTAAGCCAGGAGTCTGATTTTTCCGTATGTGTATCAGAGACTAAGGCTGATCGAGGGTATTTTAATCTTTTTTCTACTGTCCTATAATATGAAGTTAACATCTTATAAGGTATATTGATGTACCCTCAGTGTTTGAATTTATAATGATTTTACTGTTTGGATGTGTTTTTCTATTTGTGTCTGTTTTTGTGCGCATTCAGCAGGGATACGGCTGTTTTCGCAATTTTTTTCATTTTTCTACTGTCCCATAACATAAACCTCACAAATAAAGTTAAAATCTTATAAGATATAGTTATATACCTTCAGTGTTTGATTTTGCAATGATTTCACTGTTTGGATGTGTTTTTCTATTTGTCTCTGTTTTTGTGTGCATTCAGCAGGGATACGGCTGTTTTCTGATTTTTTTTCATTTTTCTACTGTCCCATAACATAAACCTCACAAATAAATTTAACATCTTATAAGATATAGTTATATACCTTCAGTGTTTGATTTTGCAATGATTTCACTGTTTGAATGTGTTTTTCTATTTTTGTCTGTTTTTGTGTGCAGTAAGCTGGAATATGACTGTTTTCTGATTTTTTTTTCATTTTTCTACTGTCCCATAACATAAACCTCACAAATAAAGTTAACATCTTATAAGATATTCTTCGGTACCCTCACTGTTTGATTTTGCAATGATTTCACTGTTTGGATGTGTTTTTCTATTTGTGTCTGTTTTTGTGCGCATTCAGCTGGAATACGACTGTTTTCTGATTTTTTTTCATTTTCTACTGTCCCATAACATAAACCTCACAAATAAAGTTAACATCTTATAAGATATACTAATGTACCCTCGTCGTTCCGCTCGTCTTGGGACCCCAAACGACATATGAAATATTCACACTCCTGCGACCTGTAGAAATGTAGTTCCTCCAAAACTTCCACTCTGGCCAAAGAGTCTAAGACTGTATAGAGTCTGACATGACCTGATTTTCAGTTTTTGGACACAGGACTTTGGGCTTTTTTCCCCCTGGCCAAAAAAAACTGCCAAAATCACAGTCTGTAAAATTCAAACGTAAGAAAGGTGGGAAACTGTCTTTTCTTCAATAATTCCTAAAGGCAATGAACCCGGATGCTGATTTCTCCGTATGTGTATCAGGGACTCCTGGCTGATCCAGGGTGCAGAGTTTCAGACCCGTGCAACCTTTGGAAAGGTCAAAGGTCAGCCGCTGTGGTGTGTTTTTTGTAATAATTCCTGAAGGCATTGAGTCAGGAGTCTGATTTTTCCGTATGTGTATCAGGGACTAAAGCTTATCCCGGTTGCCGAGTTTCAGACCTGTGCAACTTTCGGAAAAGGTCAATGGTCAGCCGTTCGGGTGTGTTTTTTGTAATAATTCCTAAAGGCATTTAGCCAGGAGTCTGATTTTTCTGTATGTGTATCAGGGACTAAGGCTAATCCAGGATGCCGAGTTTCAGACCCGTGCAACCTTTGGAAAGGTCAAAGGTCAGCCGTTCGGGTGTGTTTTTTGTAATAATTCCTAAAGGCATTAAGCCAGGAGTCTGATTTTTCCGTATGTGTATCAGGGACTAAGGCTAATCCAGGGTGTCGAGTTTCAGACCCGTGCAACCTTTGGAAAGGTCAAAGGTCAGCCGTTCGGGTGTGTTTTTTGTAATAATTCCTAAAGGCATTGAGCCAGGAGTCTGATTTTTCCGTGTGTGTATCAGGGACTAAGGCTGATCTAGGGTGCCGAGTTTCAGACCTGTGCAACCTTCTGAAAGGTCAAAGGTCAGCCGTTCGGGTGTGTTTTTTGTAGAGCTGGGCATAGATTAATTTTTTTAATCTAGATTAATCTCACTGCAATCTTGGAGTTAATCTAGATTAATCTAGATTAAAATGGCTCATTTGAATTCTGATGAAGGCATTCAAAATATGTGTGCGCTACTTAAATAATGACCAGAAGTAAGTCCTTGAGAACGGGTTTCTCAGGCCAGCTGGTCCATTAGACCAGAAGCCCATCTCCTGTTTGGAAAATGCATCAAAAACTGCTTGATAAAGTTATTGGTAATGAAATATGAAATAATGTTCAGTAAAATGTATGTGTTTATGTAATTGTTTATTCAGATAAACACAAAATAACCAGTAGGCAATTTAACCAGTACAGGCAATTTGAACAACCCCCATTTCTGGGATAATATGACATTAATTGAACAACTGTAGGCCTACATGAGAGGTTACATAACGTAACGTTACCTAGGGCGAAAGAGTGAAGCTCCCAGCTGGCATCGATGAGGTGTACAGTAACACCAAGGTAGTTTTCATTGTTAACAGACGACCAATGATCCCCAGTCAGTGCCACACAAGTTGCCCCAGCCAACTTCTCCTCTTTCGCCGCTTTCTGTGCGGCGTGCTGTTCATTGATTCTCCGTACGATGGTTCGCCTCGCAGGAAGTTTATAAGATGGGTCACCTGTGGCCGCCTGGAGAAGAAGCTCCAGCCCCTCATCTTCAACCACACTGATAGGCCGGCAGTTGAGGGCAATCCACTGAGCTAAGAGGCCCGTTAGTTTAGCTGACAGAGCTGTGCTGACGGGCTTGCCTCGGTTGCATTCAAACATTGTAGTCTGACGAACACGACTTTTCTCGGCTTCAGTGCTTGCTCCGGCACCTTTCACATCAGCAAAGGGATGCTTTGCGTTTAGGTGGTACTTCAGACTTGACGAACTTCTACAGTAAACTAACTCGGCGTTGCACAAAGTGCATACAACCCTAGTTTTATCGAGGTTTCCATTGGGAAGCTTCTTGAAAATAAATTTCCCCTGAAGCAACCCGGCGGGCTTCGCAGCAGCGTCCATGTCAGCTGACGTTTGATGCACACGGTTCGGACTCACGCGGCACGCCCCAGCCCCCACAGCGTAATTCGGCCAGGTATACATCCGCGCTCAGCCAGGTCAGAGCCTTCTGGGCCAGGTATACATCCGCGCTAACATATCAAAGTGAAATTCATAGCTTGCTCACTATGTGGACCCAGGTCCCAGACCCAACTTTGAGAATAGATTAACGGCGATAATTTTCTTATCGCGCGATAAGAGTCTCGCGTTAACGCAGCACGTTAACGCCGTTAACGGCCCAGCACTAGTTTTTTGTAATAATTCCTAAAGGCATTAAGCCAGGAGTCTGATTTTTCCGTATGTGTATCAGGGACTAAGGCTGATCGAGGGTATTTTAATCTTTTTTCTACTGTCCTATAATATGAAGTTAACATCTTATTAGGTATATTGATGTACCCTCAGTGTTTAAATTTATATTGATTTCACTGTTTGGATGTGTTTTTCTATTTGTGTCTGTTTTTGTGCGCATTCAGCAGGGATACGGCTGTTTTCGCAATTTTTTTCATTTTTCTACTCTCCCATAACATAAACCTCACAAATAAAGTTAAAATCTTATAAGATATAGTTATATACCTTCAGTGTTTGATTTTGCAATGATTTCACTGTTTGGATGTGTTTTTCTATTTGTCTCTGTTTTTGTGTGCATTCAGCAGGGATACGGCTGTTTTCTGATTTTATTCATTTTTTTATTGTCCCATAACATAAACCTCACAAATAAAGTTAACATCTCATAAGATATAGTTATATACCTTCAGTGTTTGATTTTGCAATGATTTCACTGTTTGAATGTGTTTTTCTATTTTTGTCTGTTTTTGTGTGCAGTAAGCTGGAATACGACTGTTTTCTGATTTTTTTTTCATTTTTCTACTGTCCCATAACATAAACCTCACAAATAAAGTTAACATCTTATAAGATATTCTTCGGTACCCTCACTGTTTGATTTTGCAATGATTTCACTGTTTGGATGTGTTTTTCTATTTGTGTCTGTTTTTGTGCGCATTCAGCTGGAATACGACTGTTTTCTGATTTTTTTTCATTTTCTACTGTCCCATAACATAAACCTCACAAATAAAGTTAACATCTTATAAGATATACTAATGTACCCTCGTCGTTCCGCTCGTCTTGGGACCCCAAACGACATATGAAATATTCACACTCCTGCGACCTGTAGAAATGTAGTTCCTCCAAAACTTCCACTCTGGCCAAAGAGTCTAAGACTGTATAGAGTCTGACATGACCTGATTTTCAGTTTTTGGACACAGGACTTTGGGCTTTTTTCCCCCTGGCCAAAAAAAACTGCCAAAAACACAGTCTGTAAAATTCAAACGTAAGAAAGGTGGGAAACTGTCTTTTCTTCAATAATTCCTAAAGGCAATGAACCCGGATGCTGATTTCTCCGTATGTGTATCAGGGACTCCTGGCTGATCCAGGGTGCAGAGTTTCAGACCCGTGCAACCTTTGGAAAGGTCAAAGGTCAGCCGCTGTGGTGTGTTTTTTGTAATAATTCCTAAAGGCATTGAGTCAGGAGTCTGATTTTTCCGTATGTGTATCAGGGACTAAAGCTTATCCCGGTTGCCGAGTTTCAGACCTGTGCAACTTTCGGAAAAGGTCAATGGTCAGCCGTTCGGGTGTGTTTTTTGTAATAATTCCTAAAGGCATTTAGCCACGAGTCTGATTTTTCTGTATGTGTATCAGGGACTAAGGCTAATCCAGGATGCCGAGTTTCAGACCCGTGCAACCTTTGGAAAGGTCAAAGGTCAGCCGTTCGGGTGTGTTTTTTGTAATAATTCCTAAAGGCATTAAGCCAGGAGTCTGATTTTTCCGTATGTGTATCAGGGACTAAGGCTAATCCAGGGTGTCGAGTTTCAGACCCGTGCAACCTTTGGAAAGGTCAAAGGTCAGCCGTTCGGGTGTGTTTTTTGTAATAATTCCTAAAGGCATTGAGCCAGGAGTCTGATTTTTCCGTGTGTGTATCAGGGACTAAGGCTGATCTAGGGTGCCGAGTTTCAGACCTGTGCAACCTTCTGAAAGGTCAAAGGTCAGCCGTTCGGGTGTGTTTTTTGTAGAGCTGGGCATAGATTAATTTTTTTAATCTAGATTAATCTCACTGCAATCTTGGAGTTAATCTAGATTAATCTAGATTAAAATGGCTCATTTGAATTCTGATGAAGGCATTCAAAATATGTGTGCGCTACTTAAATAATGACCAGAAGTAAGTCCTTGAGAACGGGTTTCTCAGGCCAGCTGGTCCATTAGACCAGAAGCCCATCTCCTGTTTGGAAAATGCATCAAAAACTGCTTGATAAAGTTATTGGTAATGAAATATGAAATAATGTTCAGTAAAATGTATGTGTTTATGTAATTGTTTATTCAGATAAACACAAAATAACCAGTAGGCAATTTAACCAGTACAGGCAATTTGAACAACCCCCATTTCTGGGATAATATGACATTAATTGAACAACTGTAGGCCTACATGAGAGGTTACATAACGTAACGTTACCTAGGGCGAAAGAGTGAAGCTCCCAGCTGGCATCGATGAGGTGTACAGTAACACCAAGGTAGTTTTCATTGTTAACAGACGACCAATGATCCCCAGTCAGTGCCACACAAGTTGCCCCAGCCAACTTCTCCTCTTTCGCCGCTTTCTGTGCGGCGTGCTGTTCATTGATTCTCCGTACGATGGTTCGCCTCGCAGGAAGTTTATAAGATGGGTCACCTGTGGCCGCCTGGAGAAGAAGCTCCAGCCCCTCATCTTCAACCACACTGATAGGCCGGCAGTTGAGGGCAATCCACTGAGCTAAGAGGCCCGTTAGTTTAGCTGACAGAGCTGTGCTGACGGGCTTGCCTCGGTTGCATTCAAACATTGTAGTCTGACGAACACGACTTTTCTCGGCTTCAGTGCTTGCTCCGGCACCTTTCACATCAGCAAAGGGATGCTTTGCGTTTAGGTGGTACTTCAGACTTGACGAACTTCTACAGTAAACTAACTCGGCGTTGCACAAAGTGCATACAACCCTAGTTTTATCGAGGTTTCCATTGGGAAGCTTCTTGAAAATAAATTTCCCCTGAAGCAACCCGGCGGGCTTCGCAGCAGCGTCCATGTCAGCTGACGTTTGATGCACACGGTTCGGACTCACGCGGCACGCCCCAGCCCCCACAGCGTAATTCGGCCAGGTATACATCCGCGCTCAGCCAGGTCAGAGCCTTCTGGGCCAGGTATACATCCGCGCTAACATATCAAAGTGAAATTCATAGCTTGCTCACTATGTGGACCCAGGTCCCAGACCCAACTTTGAGAATAGATTAACGGCGATAATTTTCTTATCGCGCGATAAGAGTCTCGCGTTAACGCAGCACGTTAACGCCGTTAACGGCCCAGCACTAGTTTTTTGTAATAATTCCTAAAGGCATTAAGCCAGGAGTCTGATTTTTCCGTATGTGTATCAGGGACTAAGGCTGATCGAGGGTATTTTAATCTTTTTTCTACTGTCCTATAATATGAAGTTAACATCTTATTAGGTATATTGATGTACCCTCAGTGTTTAAATTTATATTGATTTCACTGTTTGGATGTGTTTTTCTATTTGTGTCTGTTTTTGTGCGCATTCAGCAGGGATACGGCTGTTTTCGCAATTTTTTTCATTTTTCTACTCTCCCATAACATAAACCTCACAAATAAAGTTAAAATCTTATAAGATATAGTTATATACCTTCAGTGTTTGATTTTGCAATGATTTCACTGTTTGGATGTGTTTTTCTATTTGTCTCTGTTTTTGTGTGCATTCAGCAGGGATACGGCTGTTTTCTGATTTTATTCATTTTTTTATTGTCCCATAACATAAACCTCACAAATAAAGTTAACATCTCATAAGATATAGTTATATACCTTCAGTGTTTGATTTTGCAATGATTTCACTGTTTGAATGTGTTTTTCTATTTTTGTCTGTTTTTGTGCGCATTCAGCTGGAATACGACTGTTTTCTGATTTTTTTTCATTTTTCTACTGTCCCATAACATAAACCTCACAAATAAAGTTAACATCTTATAAGATATACTAATGTACCCTCGTCGTTCCGCTCGTCTTGGGACCCCAAACGACATATGAAATATTCACACTCCTGCGACCTGTAGAAATGTAGTTCCTCCAAAACTTCCACTCTGGCCAAAGAGTCTAAGACTGTATTCAAGATTCAAGATTCAAGATTCAAGATTCTTTATTGTCATTATGCAAGCATAACAAAATTTCCTCCCGAGACTCTCAGCAAACATTGAAATACGCATGAACAAAACAGAAAACAAGAAAGGTTATTGCAGGTGAAATGTGCAAAAAGTGAACAGTGCAGGGAAATGTATGTACAGGGGGAAAAAGGGGCAGTTGTATTATAAATATAAATATAAAGTGCAGAACTTAGTGCCAGACCTGTGTCATCCACTACAGAGGGGGGAGGGGGGGGAGGGGGTTATTGATTTCACAGCCCTGGGGAAGAAGCTGTCCCTGAGTCTTTTGGTGGAGGATCTGATGATCCTGTACCGTTTTCCTGATGGAAGTGGTGCAAAAAGAGCGTTGCCTGGGTGGGTGGGGTCTGTTGCTATCCGTCTGGCCCTCCTCTGGAGTCGTGCGGTGTAAACAGAATCCAGATCAGGTAGACGGCGGCCCACAATCCCCTGTGCAGTTCTCACCACCCGGGCTAAGTCCTTCCTGTTTTGTGACGTGCAGCTGCCGTACCACACCGTCACACTGAGACACAGGATGCTCTCTATCGTGGCTCTGTAAAAAAAAGCCAGGAGTCTGATTTTTCCGTATGTGTATCAGGGACTAAGGCTGATCGAGGGTATTTTAATCTTTTTTCTACTGTCCTATAATATGAAGTTAACATCTTATTAGGTATATTGATGTACCCTCAGTGTTTAAATTTATATTGATTTCACTGTTTGGATGTGTTTTTCTATTTGTGTCTGTTTTTGTGCGCATTCAGCAGGGATACGGCTGTTTTCTGATTTTATTCATTTTTTTATTGTCCCATAACATAAACCTCACAAATAAAGTTAACATCTCATAAGATATAGTTATATACCTTCAGTGTTTGATTTTGCAATGATTTCACTGTTTGAATGTGTTTTTCTATTTTTGTCTGTTTTTGTGCGCATTCAGCTGGAATACGACTGTTTTCTGATTTTTTTTCATTTTTCTACTGTCCCATAACATAAACCTCACAAATAAAGTTAACATCTTATAAGATATACTAATGTACCCTCGTCGTTCCGCTCGTCTTGGGACCCCAAACGACATATGAAATATTCACACTCCTGCGACCTGTAGAAATGTAGTCCCTCCAAAACTTCCACTCTGGCCAAAGAGTCTAAGACTGTATAGAGTCTGACATGACCTGATTTTCAGTTTTTGGACACAGGACTTTGGGCTTTTTTCCCCCGGGCCAAATACTGCCAAAAACACAGTCTGTAAAATTCAAACGTAAGAAAGGTGGGAAACTGTCTTTTCTTCAATAATTCCTAAAGGCAATGAGCCCGGATGCTGATTTCTCCGTATGTGTATCAGGGACTCCTGGCTGATCCAGGGTGCTGAGTTTCAGACCCGTGCAACCTTTGGAAAGGTCAAAGGTCAGCCGCTGTGGTGTGTTTTTTGTAATAATTCCTAAAGGCATTGAGCCAGGAGTCTGATTTTTCCGTATGTGTATCAGGGACTAAAGCTTATCCCGGTTGCCGAGTTTCAGACCTGTGCAACTTTCGGAAAAGGTCAATGGTTAGCCGTTCGGGTGTGTTTTTTGTAATAATTCCTAAAGGCATTGAGCCAGTAGTCTGATTTTTCCGTATGTGTATCAGGGACTAAGGCTAATCTAGGGTGCCGAGTTTCAGACCTGTGTAACCTTGGAAAGGTCAAAGGTCAGCCGTTTAGGTGTGTTTTTTGTAATAATCCCTAAAGGCATTAAGCCAGGAGTCTGATTTTTCCGTATGTGTATCAGGGACTAAGGCTGATCCAGGGTGTCGAGTTTCAGACCCGTGCAACCTTTGGAAAAGTCAAAGGTCAGCCGTTCGGGTGTGTTTTTTGTAATAATTCCTAAAGGCATTGAGCCAGGAGTCTGATTTTTCCGTGTGTGTATCAGGGACTAAGGCTGATCTAGGGTGCCGAGTTTCAGACCTGTGCAACCTTCGGAAAGGTCAAAGGTCAGCCGTTCGGGTGTGTTTTTTGTAATAATTCCTAAAGGCATTAAGCCAGAAGTCTGATTTTTCCGTATGTGTATCTAGGGTGCCGAGTTTAAGACCCGTGCAACCTTTGGAAAGGTCAAAGGTCAGCCATTTGGGTGTGTTTTTTGTAATAATTCCTAAAGGCATTAAGCCAGGAGTCTGATTTTTCCGTATGTGTATCAGGGACTAAGGCTGATCGAGGGTATTTTAATCTTTTTTCTACTGTCCTATAATATGAAGTTAACATCTTATAAGGTATATTGATGTACCCTCAGTGTTTAAATTTATAATGATTTCACTGTTTGGATGTGTTTTTCTATTTGTGTCTGTTTTTGTGCGCATTCAGAAGGAATACGGCTGTTTTCACAATTTTTTTCATTTTTCTACTGTCCCATAACATAAACCTCACAAATAAAGTTAAAATCTTATAAGATATAGTTATATACCTTCAGTGTTTGATTTTGCAATGATTTCACTGTTTGAATGTGTTTTTCTATTTTTGTCTGTTTTTGTGCGCATTCAGCTGGAATACGACTGTTTTCTGATTTTTTTTCATTTTTCTACTGTCCCATAACATAAACCTCACAAATAAAGTTAACATCTTATAAGATATTCTTCGGTACCCTCACTGTTTGATTTTGCAATGATTTCACTGTTTGGATGTGTTTTTCTATTTGTGTCTGTTTTTGTGAGCATTCAGCTGGAATACGACTGTTTTCTGATTTTTTTTCATTTTCTACTGTCCCATTACATAAACCTCACAAATAAAGTTAACATCTTATAAGATATACTAATGTACCCTCGTCGTTCCGCTCGTCTTGGGACCCCAAACGACATATGAAATATGAATATGGATAAAAGACTTCCTCACGAACCGTCCACAGACTGTTAAACTTGGTAACCACATCTCCTCCACCCGCACACTCAGCACCGGCTCTCCACAGGGGTGTGTGCTGAGCCCACTACTGTACTCCCTCTACACCCATGACTGTAGCCCAACCCACCTTGGTAACACCTTCGTCAAGTTTGCAGACGACACCACTGTGGTTGGACTAATCTCAGGGGGAGATGAGTCTGCTTACAGGGATGAGATCCTAAAGTTGACAACGTGGTGTTCAGCGAACAACCTGGCACTGAATGCCACAAAGACAAAGGAAATCGTCATCGACTTCAGGAGGCACCGCGCAGACCCAGCTCCCCTCTACATCAACGGTGTCTGTGTAGAGAGGGTCCAGACCTTCAAGTTCCTGGGCACCGTCATCTCGGCTGACCTCTCCTGGACCCCGAACATCACGGAGATCACCAAGAAGGCCCAACAACGCCTGCACTTCCTGAGAGTGCTCAGGAAAAACAACCTGGATGAGAGAGAAGCTGCTGGTGAACTTCTACCGCTCTTCCATAGAGAGCCTGCTGCTGTACTGCATCACAGTGTGGTACGCCAGCTGCACTGAAGCAGACAGGAAGGGTCTTCAGAGAGTCATCAACGCAGCACAGAGGATCATCGGCTGCACTCTCCCCTCCCTAAAGGACATTTACCACTCTCGCTGCCTGAACAGAGCGAGGAACATTGTTAAGGACAGTTCCCACCCCGGCTTTCATCTGTTCGACATGCTGCCCTCTGGCAGACGCTACAGGTGTGTCCGAGCTCGGACAAATAGACTTAAGGACAGCTTCTTCCCCAGAGCCATAACCACACTGAACATGGACATGCACTGACCATCCTACCTCTACCACATACTCTCACACATTCTGGCATGTGCAATACTCTACATTTCATGCTGAAATGCTTATTTATTTAATAATTTACTCCACACTATGCAATACTTATATACTGTGCACTACTTATATTGTATATACAGATTTTTATCCTGCTTAAATTACATTCCAACTGTGCAATATCTGTATTTTTAAATGGTACCCTGCTAAAATCACCTTCATACTGTGTAAATGTTTATATTTCTATTTTTATATACTGCAAAATTACATTTCACCATGTGATATTTATATTTCTATATTTCATATACTGTTAAAAAAAAAAAAAAAAAAAAAAAAAAATACACTTCATACTGTGGAAATAGTCTTATTTACTATTTTTTATACCCTGCTATGGGTCACGTCTCATAGAAATGCACTTTTTATATTTAAACCCTGCTACAGACCTGCTATTTCATATTGTGCAATAAGAATTTGATGGCTGTATATCCTTTTAATGTAGTACGCTGCAACTGAAAACCCACCTCACGTTAACTAGGGTCACTTTTTCTTTTTAATGTCCTTGACCCATACACTGGTTGTTGTTGTTGTTGTTGTTATTGTTCTTCGTTGTTAGCTGTATGCACTTTCAAGGTGAAGTCAAGTAAATCTCGTTGTACAACTTGTATAATGACAATAAAAGGCATTCTATTCTATTCTATTCTATTCACACTCCTGCGACCTGTAGAAATGTAGTTCCTCCGAAACTTCCACTCTGGCCAAAGAGTCTAAGACTGTATAGAGTCTTACATGACCTGATTTTCAGTTTTTGAACACAGGACTTTGGGCTTTTTTCCCCCTGGCCAAAAAAAACTGCCAAAAACACAGTCTGTAAAATTCAAACGTAAGAAAGGTGGGAAACTGTCTTTTCTTCAATAATTCCTAAAGGCAATGAGCCCGGATGCTGATTTCTCCGTATGTGTATCAGGGACTCCTGGCTGATCCAGGGTGCCGAGTTTCAGACCCGTGCAACCTTTGGAAAGGTCAAAGGTCAGCCGCTGTGGTGTGTTTTTTGTAATAATTCCTAAAGGCATTGAGCCAGGAGTCTGATTTTTCCGTATGTGTATCAGGGACTAAGGCTGATCGAGGGTATTTTAATCTTTTTTCTACTGTCCTATAATATGAAGTTAACATCTTATTAGGTATATTGATGTACCCTCAGTGTTTAAATTTATATTGATTTCACTGTTTGGATGTGTTTTTCTATTTGTGTCTGTTTTTGTGCGCATTCAGCAGGGATACGGCTGTTTTCGCAATTTTTTTCATTTTTCTACTCTCCCATAACATAAACCTCACAAATAAAGTTAAAATCTTATAAGATATAGTTATATACCTTCAGTGTTTGATTTTGCAATGATTTCACTGTTTGGATGTGTTTTTCTATTTGTCTCTGTTTTTGTGTGCATTCAGCAGGGATACGGCTGTTTTCTGATTTTATTCATTTTTTTATTGTCCCATAACATAAACCTCACAAATAAAGTTAACATCTCATAAGATATAGTTATATACCTTCAGTGTTTGATTTTGCAATGATTTCACTGTTTGAATGTGTTTTTCTATTTTTGTCTGTTTTTGTGCGCATTCAGCTGGAATACGACTGTTTTCTGATTTTTTTTCATTTTTCTACTCTCCCATAACATAAACCTCACAAATAAAGTTAAAATCTTATAAGATATAGTTATATACCTTCAGTGTTTGATTTTGCAATGATTTCACTGTTTGGATGTGTTTTTCTATTTGTCTCTGTTTTTGTGTGCATTCAGCAGGGATACGGCTGTTTTCTGATTTTATTCATTTTTTTATTGTCCCATAACATAAACCTCACAAATAAAGTTAACATCTCATAAGATATAGTTATATACCTTCAGTGTTTGATTTTGCAATGATTTCACTGTTTGAATGTGTTTTTCTATTTTTGTCTGTTTTTGTGCGCATTCAGCTGGAATACGACTGTTTTCTGATTTTTTTTCATTTTTCTACTGTCCCATAACATAAACCTCACAAATAAAGTTAACATCTTATAAGATATACTAATGTACCCTCGTCGTTCCGCTCGTCTTGGGACCCCAAACGACATATGAAATATTCACACTCCTGCGACCTGTAGAAATGTAGTCCCTCCAAAACTTCCACTCCGGCCAAAGAGTCTAAGAATGTATAGAGTCTGACATGACCTGATTTTCAGTTTTTGGACACAGGACTTTGGGCTTTTTTCCCCCGGGCCAAATACTGCCAAAAACACAGTCTGTAAAATTCAAACGTAAGAAAGGTGGGAAACTGTCTTTTCTTCAATAATTCCTAAAGGCAATGAACCCGGATGCTGATTTCTCCGTATGTGTATCAGGGACTCCTGGCTGATCCAGGGTGCCGAGTTTCAGACCCGTGCAACCTTTGGAAAGGTCAAAGGTCAGCCGCTGTGGTGTGTTTTTTGTAATAATTCCTAAAGGCATTGAGCCAGGAGTCTGATTTTTCCGTGTGTGTATAGGGACTAAGGCTGATCCAGGGTGCCGAGTTTCAGACCTGTGCAACCTTCGGAAAGGTCAATGGTCAGCCGTTAGGGTGTGTTTTTTGTAATAATTCATAAAGGCATCGAGCCAGGAGTCTGATTTTTCCGTATGTGTATCAGGGACAAAGGCTAATCTAGGGTGCCGAGTTTCAGACCTGTGTAACCTTCGGAAAGGTCAAAGGTCAGCCGTTTAGGTGTGTTTTTTGTAATAATTCCTAAAGGCATTAAGCCAGGAGTCTGATTTTTCCGTATGTGTATCAGGGACTAAGGCTGATCGAGGGTATTTTAATCCTTTTTCTACTGTCCTATAATATGAAGTTAACATCTTATAAGGTATATTGATGTACCCTCACTGTTTGAATTTATAATGATTTTACTGTTTGGATGTGTTTTTCTATTTGTCTCTGTTTTTGTGTGCATTCAGCAGGGATACGGCTGTTTTCTGATTTTATTCATTTTTTTATTGTCCCATAACATAAACCTCACAAATAAAGTTAACATCTCATAAGATATAGTTATATACCTTCAGTGTTTGATTTTGCAATGATTTCATTGTTTGAATGTGTTTTTCTATTTTTGTCTGTTTTTGTGCGCATTCAGCTGGAATACGACTGTTTTCTGATTTTTTTTAATTTTTCTACTGTCCCATAACATAAACCTCAGAAATAAAGTTAACATCTTATAAGATATTGTTATATACCTTCAGTGTTTGATTTTGCAATGATTTCACTGTTTGAATGTGTTTTTCTATTTTTGTCTGTTTTTGTGCGCATTCAGCTGGAATACGACTGTTTTCTGATTTTTTTTCATTTTTCTACTGTCCCATAACATAAACCTCACAAATAAAGTTAACATCTTATAAGATATACTAAGTACCCTCGTCGTTCCGCTCGTCTTGGGACCCCAAACGACATATGAAATATTCACACTCCTGCGACCTGTAGAAATGTAGTTCCTCCAAAACTTCCACTCTGGCCAAAGAGTCTAAGACTGTATAGAGTCTTCAGTTTTTGGACACAGGACTGTGGGCTTTTTTCCCCCTGGCCAAAAAAAACTGCCAAAAACACAGTCTGTAAAATTCAAACGTAAGAAAGGTGGGAAACTGTCTTTTCTTCAATAATTCCTAAAGGCAATGAGCCCGGATGCTGATTTCTCCGTATGTGTATCAGGGACTAAAGCTTATCCCGGTTGCCGAGTTTCAGACCTGTGCAACTTTCGGAAAAGGTCAATGGTTAGCCGTTCGGGTGTGTTTTTTGTAATAATTCCTAAAGGCATTAAGCCAGGAGTCTGGCCAAAGAGTCTAAGACTGTATAGAGTCTGACATGACCTGATTTTCAGTTTTGGACACAGGACTTTGGGCTTTTTTCCCCCTGGCCAAAAAAAACTGCCAAAAACACAGTCTGTAAAATTCAAACGTAAGAAAGGTGGGAAACTATCTTTTCTTCAATAATTCCTAAAGGCAATGAGCCCGGATGCTGATTTCTCCGTATGTGTATCAGGGACTCCTGGCTGATCCAGGGTGCTGAGTTTCAGATCTGTGCAACCTTTGGAAAGGTCAAAGGTCAGCCACTGTGGTGTATTTTTTGTAATAATTCCTAAAGGCATTGAGTCAGGAGTCTGATTTTTCCGTATGTGTATCAGGGACTAAAGCTTATCCCGGTTGCCGAGTTTCAGACCTGTGCAACTTTCGGAAAGGTCAATGGTCAGCCGTTCGGGTGTGTTTTTTGTAATAATTCCTAAAGGCATTTAGCCAGGAGTCTGATTTTTCTGTATGTGTATCAGGGACTAAGGCTAATCCAGGGTGCCGAGTTTCAGACCCGTGCAACCTTTGGAAAGGTCAAAGGTCAGCCGTTCGGGTGTGTTTTTTGTAATAATTCCTAAAGGCATTAAGCCAGGAGTCTGATTTTTCCGTATGTGTATCAGGGACTAAGGCTAATCCAGGGTGTCGAGTTTCAGACCCGTGCAACCTTTGGAAAGGTCAAAGGTCAGCCGCTGTTGTGTGTTTTTTGTAATAATTCCTAAAGGCATTAAGCCAGGAGTCTGATTTTTCCGTATGTGTATCAGGGACTAAGGCTGATCGAGGGTATTTTAATCCTTTTTCTACTGTCCTATAATATGAAGTTAACATCTTATAAGGTATATTGATGTACCCTCACTGTTTGAATTTATAATGATTTTACTGTTTGGATGTGTTTTTCTATTTGTCTCTGTTTTTGTGTGCATTCAGCAGGGATACGGCTGTTTTCTGATTTTATTCATTTTTTTATTGTCCCATAACATAAACCTCACAAATAAAGTTAACATCTCATAAGATATAGTTATATACCTTCAGTGTTTGATTTTGCAATGATTTCATTGTTTGAATGTGTTTTTCTATTTTTGTCTGTTTTTGTGCGCATTCAGCTGGAATACGACTGTTTTCTGATTTTTTTTAATTTTTCTACTGTCCCATAACATAAACCTCAGAAATAAAGTTAACATCTTATAAGATATTGTTATATACCTTCAGTGTTTGATTTTGCAATGATTTCACTGTTTGAATGTGTTTTTCTATTTTTGTCTGTTTTTGTGCGCATTCAGCTGGAATACGACTGTTTTCTGATTTTTTTTCATTTTTCTACTGTCCCATAACATAAACCTCACAAATAAAGTTAACATCTTATAAGATATACTAAGTACCCTCGTCGTTCCGCTCGTCTTGGGACCCCAAACGACATATGAAATATTCACACTCCTGCGACCTGTAGAAATGTAGTTCCTCCAAAACTTCCACTCTGGCCAAAGAGTCTAAGACTGTATAGAGTCTTCAGTTTTTGGACACAGGACTGTGGGCTTTTTTCCCCCTGGCCAAAAAAAACTGCCAAAAACACAGTCTGTAAAATTCAAACGTAAGAAAGGTGGGAAACTGTCTTTTCTTCAATAATTCCTAAAGGCAATGAGCCCGGATGCTGATTTCTCCGTATGTGTATCAGGGACTAAAGCTTATCCCGGTTGCCGAGTTTCAGACCTGTGCAACTTTCGGAAAAGGTCAATGGTTAGCCGTTCGGGTGTGTTTTTTGTAATAATTCCTAAAGGCATTAAGCCAGGAGTCTGGCCAAAGAGTCTAAGACTGTATAGAGTCTGACATGACCTGATTTTCAGTTTTGGACACAGGACTTTGGGCTTTTTTCCCCCTGGCCAAAAAAAACTGCCAAAAACACAGTCTGTAAAATTCAAACGTAAGAAAGGTGGGAAACTATCTTTTCTTCAATAATTCCTAAAGGCAATGAGCCCGGATGCTGATTTCTCCGTATGTGTATCAGGGACTCCTGGCTGATCCAGGGTGCTGAGTTTCAGATCTGTGCAACCTTTGGAAAGGTCAAAGGTCAGCCACTGTGGTGTATTTTTTGTAATAATTCCTAAAGGCATTGAGTCAGGAGTCTGATTTTTCCGTATGTGTATCAGGGACTAAAGCTTATCCCGGTTGCCGAGTTTCAGACCTGTGCAACTTTCGGAAAGGTCAATGGTCAGCCGTTCGGGTGTGTTTTTTGTAATAATTCCTAAAGGCATTTAGCCAGGAGTCTGATTTTTCTGTATGTGTATCAGGGACTAAGGCTAATCCAGGGTGCCGAGTTTCAGACCCGTGCAACCTTTGGAAAGGTCAAAGGTCAGCCGTTCGGGTGTGTTTTTTGTAATAATTCCTAAAGGCATTAAGCCAGGAGTCTGATTTTTCCGTATGTGTATCAGGGACTAAGGCTAATCCAGGGTGTCGAGTTTCAGACCCGTGCAACCTTTGGAAAGGTCAAAGGTCAGCCGCTGTTGTGTGTTTTTTGTAATAATTCCTAAAGGCATTAAGCCAGGAGTCTGATTTTTCCGTATGTGTATCAGGGACTAAGGCTGATCGAGGGTATTTTAATCTTTTTTCTACTGTCCTATAATATGAAGTTAACATCTTATAAGGTATATTGATGTACCCTCAGTGTTTGAATTTATATTGATTTCACTGTTTGGATGTGTTTTTCTATTTGTCTCTGTTTTTGTGTGCATTCAGCAGGGATACGGCTGTTTTCTGATTTTATTCATTTTTTTATTGTCCCATAACATAAACCTCACAAATAAAGTTAACATCTCATAAGATATAGTTATATACCTTCAGTGTTTGATTTTGCAATGATTTCACTGTTTGAATGTGTTTTTCTATTTTTGTCTGTTTTTGTGCGCATTCAGCTGGAATACGACTGTTTTCTGATTTTTTTTCATTTTTCTACTGTCCCATAACATAAACCTCACAAATAAAGTTAACATCTTATAAGATATACTAATGTACCCTCGTCGTTCCGCTCGTCTTGGGACCCCAAACGACATATGAAATATTCACACTCCTGCGACCTGTAGAAATGTAGTTCCTCCAAAACTTCCACTCTGGCCAAAGAGTCTAAGACTGTATAGAGTCTTCAGTTTTTGGACACAGGACTGTGGGCTTTTTTCCCCCTGGCCAAAAAAAACTGCCAAAAACACAGTCTGTAAAATTCAAATGTAAGAAAGGTGGGAAACTGTCTTTTCTTCAATAATTCCTAAAGGCAATGAGCCCGGATGCTGATTTCTCCGTATGTGTATCAGGGACTCCTGGCTGATCCAGGGTGCCGAGTTTCAGACCCGTGCAACCTTTGGAAAGGTCAAAGGTCAGCCGCTGTGGTGTGTTTTTTGTAATAATTCCTAAAGGCATTAAGCCAGGAGTCTGATTTTTCCGTATGTGTATCAGGGACTAAGGCTAATCCAGGGTGCCAAGTTTCAGACCCGTGCAAGCTTTGGAAAGGTCAAAGGTCAGCCGTTCGGGTGTGTTTTTTGTAATAATTCCTAAAGGCATTGAGCCAGGTGTCTGATTTTTCCGTGTGTGTATCAGGGACTAAGGCTGATCCAGTGTGCCGAGTTGCAGACCTGTGCAACCTTCGGAAAGGTCAATGGTCAGCCGTTCGGGTGTGTTTTTTGTAATAATTCCTAAAGGCATTGAGCCAGGAGTCTGATTTTTCCGTATGTGTATCAGGGACTAAAGCTTATCCCGGTTGCCGAGTTTCAGACCTGTGCAACTTTCGAAAAAGGTCAATGGTTAGCCGTTCGGGTGTGTTTTTTGTAATAATTCCTAAAGGCATTAAGCCAGGAGTCTGATTTTTCCGTATGTGTATCAGGGACTAAGGCTGATCGAGGGTATTTTAATCTTTTTTCTACTGTCCTATAATATGAAGTTAACATCTTATAAGGTATATTGATGTACCCTCAGTGTTTAAATTTATATTGATTTCACTGTTTGGATGTGTTTTTCTATTTGTGTTTGTTTTTGTGCGCATTCAGCAGGGATACGGCTGTTTTCGCAATTTTTTTCATTTTTCTACTCTCCCATAACATAAACCTCACAAATAAAGTTAAAATCTTATAAGATATAGTTATATACCTTCAGTGTTTGATTTTGCAATGATTTCACTGTTTGGATGTGTTTTTCTATTTGTCTCTGTTTTTGTGTGCATTCAGCAGGGATACGGCTGTTTTCTGATTTTATTCATTTTTTTATTGTCCCATAACATAAACCTCACAAATAAATGTAACATCTCATAAGATATAGTTATATACCTTCAGTGTTTGATTTTGCAATGATTTCACTGTTTGAATGTGTTTTTCTATTTTTGTCTGTTTTTGTGCGCATTCAGCTGGAATACGACTGTTTTCTGATTTTTTTTCATTTTTCTACTGTCCCATAACATAAACCTCACAAATAAAGTTAACATCTTATAAGATATACTAATGTACCCTCGTCGTTCCGCTCGTCTTGGGACCCCAAACGACATATGAAATATTCACACTCCTGCGACCTGTAGAAATGTAGTTCCTCCAAAACTTCCACTCTGGCCAAAGAGTCTAAGACTGTATAGAGTCTGACATGACCTGATTTTCAGTTTTTGGACACAGGACTTTGGGCTTTTTTCCCCCGGGCCAAATACTGCCAAAAACACAGTCTGTAAAATTCAAACGTAAGAAAGGTGGGAAACTGTCTTTTCTTCAATAATTCCTAAAGGCAATGAGCCCGGATGCTGATTTCTCCGTATGTGTATCAGGGACTCCTGGCTGATCCAGGGTGCCGAGTTTCAGACCCGTGCAACCTTTGGAAAGGTCAAAGGTCAGCCGCTCTGGTGTGTTTTTTGTAATAATTCCTAAAGGCATTGAGCCAGGAGTCTGATTTTTCCGTGTGTGTATAGGGACTAAGGCTGATCCAGGGTGCCGAGTTTCAGACCTGTGTAACCTTCGGAAAGGTCAAAGGTCAGCCGTTTAGGTGTGTTTTTTGTAATAATTCCTAAAGGCATTAAGCCAGGAGTCTGATTTTTCCGTATGTGTATCAGGGACTAAGGCTGATCGAGGGTATTTTAATCTTTTTTCTACTGTCCTATAATATGAAGTTAACATCTTATAAGGTATATTGATGTACCCTCAGTGTTTGAATTTATAATGATTTTGCTGTTTGGATGTGTTTTTCTATTTGTGTCTGTTTTTGTGCGCATTCAGCAGGGATACGGCTGTTTTCGCAATTTTTTTCATTTTTCTACTGTCCCATAACATAAACCTCACAAATAAAGTTAAAATCTTATAAGATATAGTTATATACCTTCAGTGTTTGATTTTGCAATGATTTCACTGTTTGGATGTGTTTTTCTATTTGTCTCTGTTTTTGTGTGCATTCAGCAGGGATACGGCTGTTTTCTGATTTTTTTTCATTTTTCTACTGTCCCATAACATAAACCTCACAAATAAATTTAACATCTTATAAGATATAGTTATATACCTTCAGTGTTTGATTTTGCAATGATTTCACTGTTTGAATGTGTTTTTCTATTTTTGTCTGTTTTTGTTTGCAGTAAGCTGGAATACGACTGTTTTCTGATTTTTTTTTCATTTTTCTACTGTCCCATAACATAAACCTCACAAATAAAGTTAACATCTTATAAGATATTCTTCGGTACCCTCAGTGTTTGATTTTGCAATAGTTTCACTGTTTGGATGTGTTTTTCTATTTGTGTCTGTTTTTGTGCGCATTCAGCTGGAATACGACTGTTTTCTGATTTTTTTTCATTTTCTACTGTCCCATAACATAAACCTCACAAATAAAGTTAACATCTTATAAGATATACTAATGTACCCTCGTCGTTCCGCTCGTCTTGGGACCCCAAACGACATATGAAATATTCACACTCCTGCGACCTGTAGAAATGTAGTTCCTCCAAAACTTCCACTCTGGCCAAAGAGTCTAAGACTGTATAGAGTCTGACATGACCTGATTTTCAGTTTTTGGACACAGGACTTTTGGCTTTTTTCCCCCTGGCCAAAAAAAACTGCCAAAAACACAGTCTGTAAAATTCAAACGTAAGAAAGGTGGGAAACTGTCTTTTCTTCAATAATTCCTAAAGGCAATGAGCCCGGATGCTGATTTCTCCGTATGTGTATCAGGGACTCCTGGCTGATCCAGGGTGCCGAGTTTCAGACCCGTGCAACCTTTGGAAAGGTCAAAGGTCAGCCGCTCTGGTGTGTTTTTTGTAATAATTCCTAAAGGCATTGAGCCAGGAGTCTGATTTTTCCGTGTGTGTATAGGGACTAAGGCTGATCCAGGGTGCCGAGTTTCAGACCTGTGTAACCTTCGGAAAGGTCAAAGGTCAGCCGTTTAGGTGTGTTTTTTGTAATAATTCCTAAAGGCATTAAGCCAGGAGTCTGATTTTTCCGTATGTGTATCAGGGACTAAGGCTGATCGAGGGTATTTTAATCTTTTTTCTACTGTCCTATAATATGAAGTTAACATCTTATAAGGTATATTGATGTACCCTCAGTGTTTAAATTTATAATGATTTCACTGTTTGGATGTGTTTTTCTATTTGTGTCTGTTTTTGTGCGCATTCAGCAGGGATACGGCTGTTTTCGCAATTTTTTTCATTTTTCTACTGTCCCATAACATAAACCTCACAAATAAAGTTAAAATCTTATAAGATATAGTTATATACCTTCAGTGTTTGATTTTGCAATGATTTCACTGTTTGAATGTGTTTTTCTATTTTTGTCTGTTTTTGTGCGCATTCAGCTGGAATACGACTGTTTTCTGATTTTTTTTTCATTTTTCTACTGTCCCATAACATAAACCTCAGAAATAAAGTTAACATCTTATAAGATATTGTTATATACCTTCAGTGTTTGATTTGGCAATGATTTCGCTGTTTGACTGTGTTTTTCTATTTTTGTCTGTTTTTGTGCGCATTCAGCTGGAATACGACTGTTTTCTGATTTTTTTTCATTTTTCTACTGTCCCATAACATAAACCTCACAAATAAAGTTAACATCTTATAAGATATACTAATGTACCCTCGTCGTTCCGCTCGTCTTGGGACCCCAAACGACATATGAAATATTCACACTCCTGCGACCTGTAGAAATGTAGTTCCTCCAAAACTTCCACTCTGGCCAAAGAGTCTAAGACTGTATAGAGTCTGACATGACCTGATTTTCAGTTTTTGGACACAGGACTTTGGGCTTTTTTCCCCCTGGCCAAAAAAAACTGCCAAAAACACAGTCTGTAAAATTCAAACGTAAGAAAGGTGGGAAACTGTCTTTTCTTCAATAATTCCTAAAGGCAATGAGCCCGGATGCTGATTTCTCCGTATGTGTATCAGGGACTCCTGGCTGATCCAGGGTGCTGAGTTTCAGATCTGTGCAACCTTTGGAAAGGTCAAAGGTCAGCCACTGTGGTGTATTTTTTGTAATAATTCCTAAAGGCATTGAGTCAGGAGTCTGATTTTTCCGTATGTGTATCAGGGACTAAAGCTTATCCCGGTTGCCGAGTTTCAGACCTGTGCAACTTTCGAAAAAGGTCAATGGTTAGCCGTTCGGGTGTGTTTTTTGTAATAATTCCTAAAGGCATTTAGCCACGAGTCTGATTTTTCTGTATGTGTATCAGGGACTAAGGCTAATCCAGGGTGCCGAGTTTCAGACCCGTGCAACCTTTGGAAAGGTCAAAGGTCAGCCGTTCGGGTGTGTTTTTTGTAATAATTCCTAAAGGCATTGAGCCAGGAGTCTGATTTTTCCGTGTGTGTATAGGGACTAAGGCTGATCCAGGGTGCCGAGTTTCAGACCTGTGCAACCTTCGGAAAGGTCAATGGTCAGCCGTTCGGTTGTGTTTTTTGTAATAATTCCTAAAGGCATCGAGCCAGGAGTCTGATTTTTCCGTATGTGTATCAGGGACTAAGGCTAATTTAGGGTGCCGAGTTTCAGACCTGTGTAACCTTCGGAAAGGTCAAAGGTCAGCCGTTCGGGTGTGTTTTTGGTAATAATTCCTAAAGGCATTAAGCCAGGAGTCTGATTTTTCCGTATGTGTATCAGGGACTAAGGCTGATCGAGGGTATTTTAATCTTTTTTCTACTGTCCTATAATATGAAGTTAACATCTTATAAGGTATATTGATGTACCCTCAGTGTTTGAATTTATAATGATTTTGCTGTTTGGATGTGTTTTTCTATTTGTGTCTGTTTTTGTGCGCATTCAGCAGGGATACGGCTGTTTTCGCAATTTTTTTCATTTTTCTACTGTCCCATAACATAAACCTCACAAATAAAGTTAAAATCTTATAAGATATAGTTATATACCTTCAGTGTTTGATTTTGCAATGATTTCACTGTTTGGATGTGTTTTTCTATTTGTCTCTGTTTTTGTGTGCATTCAGCAGGGATACGGCTGTTTTCTGATTTTTTTTCATTTTTCTACTGTCCCATAACATAAACCTCACAAATAAATTTAACATCTTATAAGATATAGTTATATACCTTCAGTGTTTGATTTTGCAATGATTTCACTGTTTGAATGTGTTTTTCTATTTTTGTCTGTTTTTGTTTGCAGTAAGCTGGAATACGACTGTTTTCTGATTTTTTTTTCATTTTTCTACTGTCCCATAACATAAACCTCACAAATAAAGTTAACATCTTATAAGATATTCTTCGGTACCCTCAGTGTTTGATTTTGCAATAGTTTCACTGTTTGGATGTGTTTTTCTATTTGTGTCTGTTTTTGTGCGCATTCAGCTGGAATACGACTGTTTTCTGATTTTTTTTCATTTTCTACTGTCCCATAACATAAACCTCACAAATAAAGTTAACATCTTATAAGATATACTAATGTACCCTCGTCGTTCCGCTCGTCTTGGGACCCCAAACGACATATGAAATATTCACACTCCTGCGACCTGTAGAAATGTAGTTCCTCCAAAACTTCCACTCTGGCCAAAGAGTCTAAGACTGTATAGAGTCTGACATGACCTGATTTTCAGTTTTTGGACACAGGACTTTTGGCTTTTTTCCCCCTGGCCAAAAAAAACTGCCAAAAACACAGTCTGTAAAATTCAAACGTAAGAAAGGTGGGAAACTGTCTTTTCTTCAATAATTCCTAAAGGCAATGAGCCCGGATGCTGATTTCTCCGTATGTGTATCAGGGACTCCTGGCTGATCCAGGGTGCCGAGTTTCAGACCCGTGCAACCTTTGGAAAGGTCAAAGGTCAGCCGCTCTGGTGTGTTTTTTGTAATAATTCCTAAAGGCATTGAGCCAGGAGTCTGATTTTTCCGTGTGTGTATAGGGACTAAGGCTGATCCAGGGTGCCGAGTTTCAGACCTGTGTAACCTTCGGAAAGGTCAAAGGTCAGCCGTTTAGGTGTGTTTTTTGTAATAATTCCTAAAGGCATTAAGCCAGGAGTCTGATTTTTCCGTATGTGTATCAGGGACTAAGGCTGATCGAGGGTATTTTAATCTTTTTTCTACTGTCCTATAATATGAAGTTAACATCTTATAAGGTATATTGATGTACCCTCAGTGTTTAAATTTATAATGATTTCACTGTTTGGATGTGTTTTTCTATTTGTGTCTGTTTTTGTGCGCATTCAGCTGGAATACGACTGTTTTCTGATTTTTTTTTCATTTTTCTACTGTCCCATAACATAAACCTCAGAAATAAAGTTAACATCTTATAAGATATTGTTATATACCTTCAGTGTTTGATTTTGCAATGATTTCGCTGTTTGACTGTGTTTTTCTATTTTTGTCTGTTTTTGTGCGCATTCAGCTGGAATACGACTGTTTTCTGATTTTTTTTCATTTTTCTACTGTCCCATAACATAAACCTCACAAATAAAGTTAACATCTTATAAGATATACTAATGTACCCTCGTCGTTCCGCTCGTCTTGGGACCCCAAACGACATATGAAATATTCACACTCCTGCGACCTGTAGAAATGTAGTTCCTCCAAAACTTCCACTCTGGCCAAAGAGTCTAAGACTGTATAGAGTCTGACATGACCTGATTTTCAGTTTTTGGACACAGGACTTTGGGCTTTTTTCCCCCTGGCCAAAAAAAACTGCCAAAAACACAGTCTGTAAAATTCAAACGTAAGAAAGGTGGGAAACTGTCTTTTCTTCAATAATTCCTAAAGGCAATGAGCCCGGATGCTGATTTCTCCGTATGTGTATCAGGGACTCCTGGCTGATCCAGGGTGCTGAGTTTCAGATCTGTGCAACCTTTGGAAAGGTCAAAGGTCAGCCACTGTGGTGTATTTTTTGTAATAATTCCTAAAGGCATTGAGTCAGGAGTCTGATTTTTCCGTATGTGTATCAGGGACTAAAGCTTATCCCGGTTGCCGAGTTTCAGACCTGTGCAACTTTCGAAAAAGGTCAATGGTTAGCCGTTCGGGTGTGTTTTTTGTAATAATTCCTAAAGGCATTTAGCCACGAGTCTGATTTTTCTGTATGTGTATCAGGGACTAAGGCTAATCCAGGGTGCCGAGTTTCAGACCCGTGCAACCTTTGGAAAGGTCAAAGGTCAGCCGTTCGGGTGTGTTTTTTGTAATAATTCCTAAAGGCATTGAGCCAGGAGTCTGATTTTTCCGTGTGTGTATAGGGACTAAGGCTGATCCAGGGTGCCGAGTTTCAGACCTGTGCAACCTTCGGAAAGGTCAATGGTCAGCCGTTCGGTTGTGTTTTTTGTAATAATTCCTAAAGGCATCGAGCCAGGAGTCTGATTTTTCCGTATGTGTATCAGGGACTAAGGCTAATTTAGGGTGCCGAGTTTCAGACCTGTGTAACCTTCGGAAAGGTCAAAGGTCAGCCGTTCGGGTGTGTTTTTTGTAATAATTCCTAAAGGCATTAAGCCAGGAGTCTGATTTTTCCGTATGTGTATCAGGGACTAAGGCTGATCGAGGGTATTTTAATCTTTTTTCTACTGTCCTATAATATGAAGTTAACATCTTATAAGGTATATTGATGTACCCTCAGTGTTTAAATTTATATTGATTTCACTGTTTGGATGTGTTTTTCTATTTGTGTCTGTTTTTGTGCGCATTCAGCAGGGATACGGCTGTTTTCGCAATTTTTTTCATTTTTCTACTCTCCCATAACATAAACCAGACAAATAAAGTTAAAATCTTATGAGATATAGTTATATACCTTCAGTGTTTGATTTTGCAATGATCTCACTGTTTGAATGTGTTTTTCTATTTTTGTCTGTTTTTGTGCGCATTCAGCTGGAATACGACTGTTTTCTGATTTTTTTTCATTTTTTAACTGTCCCATAACATAAACCTCACAAATAAAGTTAACATCTTATAAGATATACTAATGTACCCTCGTCGTTCCGCTCGTCTTGGGACCCCAAACGACATATGAAATATTCACACTCCTGCGACCTGTAGAAATGTAGTTCCTCCAAAACTTCCACTCTGGCCAAAGAGTCTAAGACTGTATAGAGTCTTCAGTTTTTGGACACAGGACTGTGGGCTTTTTTCCCCCTGGCCAAAAAAAACTGCCAAAAACACAGTCTGTAAAATTCAAATGTAAGAAACGTGGGAAACTGTCTTTTCTTCAATAATTCCTAAAGGCAATGAGCTCGGATGCTGATTTCTCCGTATGTGTATCAGGGACTCCTGGCTGATCCAGGGTGCTGAGTTTCAGACCCGTGCAACCTTTGGAAAGGTCAAAGGTCAGCCGCTGTGGTGTGTTTTTTGTAATAATTCCTAAAGGCATTAAGCCAGGAGTCTGATTTTTCCGTATGTGTATCAGGGACTAAGGCTGATCGAGGGTATTTTAATCTTTTTTCTACCGTCCTATAATATGAAGTTAACATCTTATAAGGTATATTGATGTACCCTCAGTGTTTGATTTTGCAATGATTTCACTGTTTGGATGTGTTTTTCTATTTGTCTCTGTTTTTGTGCGCATTCAGCATGGATACGGCTGTTTTCGCAATTTTTTTCATTTTTCTACTGTCCCATAACATAAACCTCACAAATAAAGTTAACATCTCATAAGATATAGTTATATACCTTCAGTGTTTGATTTTGCAATGATTTCACTGTTTGGATGTGTTTTTCTATTTGTCTCTGTTTTTGTGCGCATTCAGCAGGGATACGGCTGTTTTCTGATTTTTTTCATTTTTCTACTGTCCCATAACATAAACCTCACAAAGGGTGATTTAGATTTCTCTTTTGTTTATTCACTGCATTTTGTTGATTGATGATTGATTCATTTTTTTCACAACTGCCTAAAACCTTTGCACAGTACTGTGGACAGTAGAAAAAAATCCGAAACAGCCTTATCTCGGCTGGATGCGCACACAAACAGACACCAATAGAAAAACACATCCCAACAGTGAAATCATTGCAAAATCAAACACTGAGGGTACAGAAGTATATCTTATATGATGTTAACTTCATTAGTGAGGTTTATATTATGGGACAGTAGAAAAAAGAAAAAAATCGGAAAACAGCCTAACCTCAGCTGAATACGTCCAGTGAAAGTTAAATCATAAACTACTGATAAAAAATAAGGATTTTATACTTATCAAAAAATGTTACCCTATTGTTTGTTGCAAAAAGTGAACTTTGACCCTATATTCCTCCAAAACGTATACAGTAAAAGTACTCCATACTACTAGTATATGAAGTATAAGTGGTACTGAGTTCAGTGAAAGTGAAATCATACACTACTAATACAAATTATGGATTTTAAACTTCATCAAAAACGGATGATCACACAGGTCATACAAAACATCTAGCTTATGTTTGATTTGATGTAATTATTTTACATGTAATCACTATAATATGATAGGGTTAGGGTTAGTTTTGATAAATTATTTAACCTTTTTCTTTTTCAGTACATTGTGACTGATGTTGATGAGGTCGAGGTCTTCAGCGTGGCGAGGCTGTGTCTTTGACAGTCAGGATGAATTGAGCCCCAAACAAAGTGAAACATTGTGTTTACCTGTAATTGCACCTGTGTAAACAAAACCAGACTTTTGTTTGGGTTCACGTAGAGGGCAAGTCTTTGAAGTCCCTCAAGATGCCTGTTTCTTTTTTTTACTCAAAGGAGTGAATGTGTGTATGAGCCTCTTTGTAGGTGTAGGTGCCTGTGTATCATGTCGATTTGAACTTGATGTGAGAACAAGAAGTGCCTGGAGTTGCACATACACACAGACACACAGACACAGACACACACACACACATTTATTCCTAAACCCACATTCACACCATACTATGATATCCCTAAAATACACCCACATCATTTTAGCTTCAGATATTGATTGAATAGTGTGTTATATGATAATGAAAAATGTTGATATTCCCTGACAGTGGAAAATAACTTCACCTACACCAAATTTGAAGCAATTTGGTGTAAGATATCCTCAAAAAAAAATCCAAACGCACAAAGAATGCAGAGGATTAATCTGTTATGTTTTTATTACAAAAAATCTTGGAAGCGAACATTTCTGCCATGCATGTGTGGTGAAACAAAGGGGCAGTTTATTTCAACTACTACTGTAGCTTTAAGATAATTATCGACCATCGTCACACTCCAACGCAACGTAGTTCCCCACCACAGCAGCAGCGGATTAATATCCAAAACGTGAACAGGTTAGTGTCTGCTCAGCAGGTGGATGAACATGTAATGGAGTTGCAGCATCAGTCGCTGACCAAGGAATTACTGGGGAAGTTGGTGGTAGAGGGAGGCTATTGACATGTCACAGGAAGATGCTCAAAAATGTAGAGGTAAGTGAAATTTTACATTATTATAATGAGCTAAACAGCAGGCCATTGCTAAAATGTGTTCGTTAATTACAGTAACTACGTCTTTTCACTACATACATACACATGCATTTAAACACACACGCATTAATCGAAATATAGGTAATACTAATATATGCACATGTAAATGTTCCATGCTCTTTTTTTTCTTTTTCGCTTTGCTGTTTTTTTCGAAAGTTTAGTGTTTAAATGCAGTCAGTATCCTATCTCTGAGATGGTGTTGTCTGCGACGTTACACGGGAGCCAGACTTGCTGTCTGAACAGTTCCACTGTGAGAACCGATGTCCTCTCACCCGGACCCGCAGCTGCAAAGCTCCCGTTTTCGCGGAACCGCTTGCTGTGTTTCGGCTGCGTCTTCGGTTGTGAGGACTGTGGGTCACATTGCTGATCTGTTCAGAGAGCTTCGCTGGTGCTGCTGCTGCACTGTCCTGTCTATTTAACAAGTAGGCTATACACTAAATCTATCCCTCTATTCTTAAAAATTAGGTCCACTCTGAATGTTGATACAGTGTGGGTGTTGTAATTATTATTATTTTTTTATGACAGTCTTTTCCATTCTTACAACGCACAGTTAACGTGACTGGATTCTGCTTCATCCGGGGAAAGAGGCTGACCCTCAGGCTTTGGACACCTACAGTATTTAGTTGATGACAAACTGTTTCCTTAACCCTCAGGCTTCATTATGATTCATTTCCACTGTGTTAGTGCATATGGCACACTTTCTTGTAAGAAGGTCTCTTGGCAAATTGGAATTCAAATGAAAACATTTTATTAATAGATCAATAGAACACTGAACATTGTTTTCACCATACACTTGAGTATATGGCAGGAATGTTCACTCCCAAGAATTGTTGTCATAAAAGATTAATACTTTTGTCCTGCATCAGTCCTCCTCAAAACCACCAAATATTCAATCATTTCCATATTACAAATGTCCTCTTTTCAAATTAAGAGGGGAGGGAGTACATGTTTTAGCTGATGCTACACAAAACTAACAATGCTTCAAAGTTAATATTGTGGGTAATCTTTGACATATTCAAGACTGATTAAAAAAAAATCTCCCAGCCACCCAACATTTGTCATATCTGTTGCCAGTACAACCCATGAAATGCTCATTTGTACTTGTCAGGAAGTCACTGCAGCTCTGACCTTGTAACCTAAATATGTTTCTGCTTCAAAATCACTTTGTTTCATACATGAGGCTAATGTCTGGCAGATTATACCAATCTTAGCCAATCTTCATCACTAAGTTTTATGTTAAATCCTGATTCCCATCTTTTTTTTAATGTATTTTGTAGCATTTTTTTTATATAGTCCCAATATAATTCTAATTGTGGTTTCTTTGTATGCGTTGATTATGATGATCTGGATCACACTATTCACTTCTCAGGAGGGGTCCATCCTGATCTCTTTCATATAGTAGTCTCTAAGTTGCAGGAATCCACAGAATTCATGATTGATTATCTAAATCCTTTTTTTCTGTCATATTTTGGAAACTCTCAAGCTGTCCATCTTTCACCAAAACACACCATGCTGTGATTCCCTTGGTTGTCCACTGTTTAAATCCTATATCGTACCTAGTCGGTGTAAAATTGCTATCATATTCAATAAATTAGTGTCTTTCTGTATCTTATATTTTTTTATTATGCTGAACCATATTTTGTATGTGAACATCGTGATTGTGTCTATTTGGTTTTGAATCTTCTTGTATGTTTCTTTATCCCCAATTATATTCTGTACTGGGTTTTCTCCAAACTCTTTTTCTATTTCATTTCACTGTGTCTGGTTTGCACCAACCTACAATATATCTCAATTGGGCCGCATGGTAGTATTCCTTTAATTTTGGAAGTCTCATCCCTCCTTCTTCTTTTGGCAGCTGGAGAGTTTCCAGTCTTATCGTGGGTCTTTTGCCACCCCAACTAAACTTTGATATCATTTTATTCCAGCTCATAAATTGGGGCTTGGGGGACCTCTACTGGTAGGGCTTGGAATAGGTATAAGGGTCAGGGTCAGCGAGTTGGCAGCACCCCGCTTTACCCGCAGGCTGTAGCAGAGAGCCCCCCTTACAGCAACAACTTTGGCAACAACTTATTTTAAAATAAATATATATAAATATATATATATATATATATTATAAAATCACGACAAACCCACACCATAACCCCCCAAACATTTATGACCTTCCCCAAAGTTTCATCTTGGAATGCCCATGGCATCCAATCAAATTCTTTTAGAGCCCAACAAATTAAATTCTTGTTGAAAACTGACTTTGACATATTATGTTGTCAAGAACTGAGACTGAACACAAGTAAAGAGTAACGGTATCCAGCATGTGGAACAAAGGTCTAAGTGTAATTTCTATTGGCGAAAGTAAAGCTGATGGTGGGATCTTTTTTCTAAAACTGGTGATGTCACTATTATTCGTAAAACGAATGATTTCCTAATTTAATTCCTTGTAGATTGCTCATGTTGGATTGTTTTTACCGAGGAGAAAAAATACGAACGATACACGTGTACACCTCTAATGAGAGAACAAACATTTTTCAACTTTTTAAAAGACTTAAAGAACCCCTATTGGTCGGATACAAAATTATTTTATGTGGCGACTTTAACACTGTCATCGATGTAAACGACAGAGTGAGCTCTAAAGTCTTGAAACTCAGCTCTGATGGTAATCGCTTGACTCAATTATGTAGACTAATTGTGATCTTAACAAGTCCTGGCAAATTAAAGTAGGCACAAGCACCATGACATCCAATCTGAAGCAGCATCCTGCAATTTGTCTTCTTATGTCATCACTTTTTTTCAAAGGATGTATGTTACAGTATTTTAAATAAAATACACATAATGGAAATATATTGGTACAAAATCTGAAGGAATTTTTCATCATCTCCAGAAAAGAGCATATTTCGTATTTTAAATATGTATTTTTTTTAATACATGTATCAGAAATACTTCCCATCCCTGCTTAGAGACATTACGTGAAGGTTGAAAATTGTGTTGCTTTAAATAAAACCCATAACATGAGAATGTGCTTAAATTGAAGCACAATATATAATGATTATGTATAGAAAATGCACTCTGATTTTCGCAGTTGAAGCACAAGAATCTGGATCTTTACAAAACAAATGTTATCTATCCGCAATTCCTATACTCCTATTCCAAATATGTTTGTGATTTAAACAGCATTTGTCTAGTGTAACATTAGTGATACTTTTGCAGTAGTATATTTATTGTGAGACACAATTATACATTTTTCCCAAATCTGTCCATGCCTCATCCATCTCTTCCTCTCCCTTCTTGTCTTCCTCCTCAGCACATGGAGAAGATCTCCATGCTGGCTTTCCATCCAGTTAAGATGCACAGCTGCTATGAGAAGGTGGTGAACCTGAGCCTTGAGGGTCTGCAGCAACAGTTTGACGTGAGCAGCCCGTCAGTGTTTGTCCAAAGGGCCCAGATCCCCATGAGAGAGGTGAAACCTCAACTACTGACTAACCAGTCTGATATAGGTTATTGGTTAACTGGTTAACACAATGGGAAGTTTCTATGAGAGCTAATCATTTTATTGACACTCATTATATTGCTTGATCATTTTCCTACACTGTAGCTCCTGTTTGACTAGAGTTTGTCAAATAGTTGAATGATGAGGTTCTGACTGTGGCATTGATCAAGGACACAGTAGAACTAAAGGCGAACATCTTTTGGCGGTTTGATAACTCAGTGGACAGTTAAACAGTTAAACATGCCACAATACAGACTATGGACCTGGGTCCACATGTGATAAATAACATTATCACATTATTTCATGGGATATTCCTATATGAGTCAGTTTGTCTGGTGTTACATGCATGTATGTCACAAAGTTAGGTACAAAACTACAAATTGTGTTTTACTAGATGTTTGAGCAGATCCTTCATCAGAGTCTCGAGTCTCAGGGTACAGAGGAGCTGTGTAAGATCATCCAGCACTGCCAGGACAGAGTCATTAAGGTAATACACAAAGAAAACAGGCTTGTGCATCAAATTATTGCATCACATCTACATTAATATCTAATAATATTACACCTGGCATACTCCAGCCCTGGGAGTGAAACTTTTGGTCTGGCCTTGTTTTAGTGTTAAGGAAAATTCAGGTTCAACTTTATCAATTTATTAATTTTTGAGCAAGAGTCCAGGATACCGGGCTATTGCCCAGCTTAATCCCTTCTGTGCATCTTCCTCTGATATTTTCAAGCCTCAACTTGCCAGCTCCATGTTTATTTTTATTATATCAGAAAGTATGAGTGTGTGGATGAGCTAACTCATGCTTTTGAAGCATGATGATGGTCGCCACAGCGGTCGTCTTCCAGATAGAGATTAGATAGAAAATAAAAACTCCAAACTCAAGGAATAAACACTTGACTTTTGCGAGAACAGGTGAACGTCACATAGTGTACCCTGAGACATTATTGCTCTGGACCATAATCAAGTGGACTGATAAGAGATTACCGGCATCTTGTGAAATGTGCCAGTACACAAATAAAAGTGCCGTTTCTGTGTACTGGACAGTACCGGGCCACTTCTAGTTAATAATTGTACTGTAGTGACAGTGATGGTATTTTATGTACACTTAATTTCTCTTATGTGATGTTATTCTTTAACAAACAAGTGCACAATAAAAATTCACTGGGAATTCTAAACAGCACATTGCAATTTATTCAATTATTATCGGAGTATTGATCAGTAATACAGTGAAAATGAGAGGAAATGTTTAAGGTGTGCGCCCCTAAATGTTCTGCTTGCTCTCCTAAAACATTCAGTTATAGGGGGGGCTACTGTGCTCATAGTAAAAAGTTAGTCTGGTGCCCTGCATACATTGTTCTAAAAGGGTTTATGGTCTTAGTTCCTCTTCAGTAGAGCTGCATGTCCACAATGTAAATTTAATTTTACATTTAAATGCAGAGCTGTCAGTGTGTGATTGACAGCTCTGCATTTCATGTTTGCAAAGTTGCAGTTATAGGTGGATTTGTAGTGGACAAGCTATCAGTATCCATCCCTTCTCTTATAACTATGGTTGTTTCTGGTTTCAAAAACTAACATGGTGTTGCCCAAAATACTAAACTCCTACATTTAAACAAGGGAGTCTAGTGGCAACCCAAATAGTTGACACATCCCAACCTTATGAGAACCTGCCTCTCAAAATGGGTTATGGATTCATATTTTATCTCTGACAAATGGAATGTGAACTATGATGAGGAAGGCATGACAATATTATAGCTATATCATGACATGAGACAAGATATGATCTAAGAATTTTGATATTGTCATATCGTGATCGGGTATTTGTGATGAATTTTCCTGGTTTGAGAATTTTGGAGAAAATCAAGCTCAAAAGTCAAGATTTTGACAATTATTTTGCAACAATTTGTGACTTTGCACTGCCCTCTAGTGGCCTAATATGATTTCACATGAAATATGTCACCTGCTTTGCATGCTACAGCTCCTTATTTTTCCAGTGATCCCCTATATGTCCATATCTACTTTGGACTATAGGAGAAAGTCCATCTCAAATATGAATGCTGACTGAATTCTATTGCAACCATTCCTGAATTTGCACTTCTCCCTACTGGCCGAAACGTGCATTTTTTTTTAAGGTGGAATCGAAACTTAATGAAAATCGGAAGCGAATGCTGAAGGTGGCCCTACATCATCATCATGTCATTGTTCCCAATAGAATGAGTGCGCGAGTTTTTGTTTTTTTATGTTAATATAATGTCAATGTATTAATGATATAAATATAATGATGATAACAATAATAATATTAACAGCGATAATAATAATAATATTAATAATAATGATATGATTACAACAATAATGTGTGCTGTGAAAGCAACATTTGTTGAAAAAAACATTGTAGAAATATTTTTTTGAAGTTTGATTATGACAAATAACCATACAGTTAACTGAACAAATGAAATGTACATCTTATAAGATATACTTCTGTACTCTCAGTGTTTGATTTTGCAATGATTTCACGGATGTGTTTTTCTATTGGTGTCTGTTTGTAAGCGCATTCTGCTGAGATATGGCTGTTTCCGGATTTTTTTAAATTTTTCTGCTGTCCCATAATATAAACCTCACAAATGAAGTTCACATCTTAAAAGATTTAGTTCTGTACCCTCAGTGTTTGATTTTGCAATGATTTCACTGTTTGGATGTGTTATTCTACAAGTGTCTGTTTGTGTGCGCATTCAGCTGAGATAAGGCTGTTTTCGGATTTTTTTCATTTTTCTACTTTCCCATAATATAAACCTAACAAATGAACTTAACATCTTAAAAGATATACTTCTTTACCCTCAGTGTTTAATTTTGCAAAGATTTCACTGTTTGGATGTGTTTTTCTATTGAAGTCTGTTTGTGTGCGCATTCAGCTGAGATAAGGCTGTTTCCGGATTTTTTTAATTTTTCTGCTGTCCCATAACATAAACCCCACAAATGAAGTTAACATCTTAAAATATTTAGTTCTGTACCCTCAGTGTTTCATTTTGCAATGGTTTCACTGTTGGGATGTGTTTTTCTACAAGTGTCTGTTTGTGTGCGCATTCAGCTTAGATAAGGCTGTTTACGGATCTTTTTAATTTTTCTGCTGTCCCATAACATAAACCTCACAAATGAAGTTAACATCTTAAAAGATTTAGTTCTGTACACTCACTGTTTGATTTTGCATTGATTTCACTGTTTGGATGTGTTTTTCTATTGGTGTCTGTTGTGTGCGCATACAGCTGAGATAAGGCTGTTTTCGGATTTTTTTCATTTTTCTACTTTCCCATAATATAAACCTAACAAATGAACTTAACATCTTATAAGATATACTTCTTTACCCTCAGTGTTTAATTTTGCAAAGATTTCACTGTTTGGGATGTGTTTTTCTACAAGTGTCTGTTTGTGTGCGCATTCAGCTGAGATAAGGCTGTTTACGGATTTTTTTAATTTTTCTGCTGTCCCATAACATAAACCTCACAAATGAAGTTAACATCTTAAAAGATTTAGTTCTGTACACTCACTGTTTGATTTTGCATTGATTTCACTGTTTGGATGTGTTTTTCTATTGGTGTCTGTTTGTGTGCGCATACAGCTGAGATAAGGCTGTTTTCGGATTTTTTTCATTTTTCTACTTTCCCATAATATAAACCCAACAAATGAAGTTAACATCTTATAAGATATACTTCTTTACCCTCAGTGTTTAATTTTGCAAAAATTCACTGTTTGGATGTGTTTTTCTATTGGTGTCTGTTTGTGTGCGCATACAGCTGAGATAAGGCTGTTTTCGGATTTTTTTCATTTTTCTACTTTCCCATAATATAAACCTAACAAATGAAGTTAACATCTTATAAGATATACTTCTTTACCCTCAGTGTTTGATTTTGCAATGGTTTCACTGTTGGGATGTGTTTTTCTACAAGTGTCTGTTTGTGTGCGCATTCAGCTGAGATAAGGCTGTTTACGGATTTTTTTAATTTTTCTGCTGTCCCATAACATAAACCTCACAAATGAAGTTAACTTCTTAAAAGATTTAGTTCTGTACACTCACTGTTTGATTTTGCATTGATTTCACTGTTTGGATGTGTTTTTCTATTGGTGTCTGTTTGTGTGCGCATGTGCTTCATAGGCTGTTTTCGGATTTTTTTCATTTTTCTACTTTCCCATAATATAAACCTAACAAATGAACTTAACATCTTATAAGATATACTTCTTTACCCTCAGTGTTTAATTTTGCAAATATTTCACTGTTTGGATGTGCTTTTCTATTGGTGTCTGTTTGTGTGGGCATTCAGCTGAGATAAGGCTGTTTACGGATTTTTTTAATTTTTCTGCTGTCCCATAACATAAACCTCACAAATGAAGTTAACATCTTAAAAAGATTTAGTTCTGTACACTCACTGTTTGATTTTGCAAAGATTTCACTGTTTGGATGTGTTTTTCTATTGGTGTCTGTTTGTGTGCGCATTCAGCTGAGATAAGGCTGTTTACGGATTTTTTTAATTTTTCAGCTGTCCCATAACATAAACCTCACAAATGAAGTTAACATCTTAAAAGATTTAGTTCTGTACACTCACTGTTTGATTTTGCATTGATTTCACTGTTTGGATGTGTTTTTCTATTGGTGTCTGTTGTGTGCGCATACAGCTGAGATAAGGCTGTTTTCGGATTTTTTTCATTTTTCTACTTTCCCATAATATAAACCTAACAAATGAACTTAACATCTTATAAGATATACTTCTTTACCCTCAGTGTTTAATTTTGCAAAGATTTCACTGTTTGGGATGTGTTTTTCTACAAGTGTCTGTTTGTGTGCGCATTCAGCTGAGATAAGGCTATTTACGGATTTTTTTAATTTTTCTGCTGTCCCATAACATAAACCTCACAAATGAAGTTAACATCTTAAAAGATTTAGTTCTGTACACTCACTGTTTGATTTTGCATTGATTTCACTGTTTGGATGTGTTTTTCTATTGGTGTCTGTTTGTGTGCGCATACAGCTGAGATAAGGCTGTTTTCGGATTTTTTTCATTTTTCTACTTTCCCATAATATAAACCCAACAAATGAAGTTAACATCTTATAAGATATACTTCTTTACCCTCAGTGTTTAATTTTGCAAAAATTCACTGTTTGGATGTGTTTTTCTATTGGTGTCTGTTTGTGTGCGCATACAGCTGAGATAAGGCTGTTTTCGGATTTTTTTCATTTTTCTACTTTCCCATAATACAAACCTAACAAATGAAGTTAACATCTTATAAGATATACTTCTTTACCCTCAGTGTTTAATTTTGCAAAGATTTCACTGTTTGGGATGTGTTTTTCTACAAGTGTCTGTTTGTGTGCGCATTCAGCTGAGATAAGGCTGTTTACGGATTTTTTTCATTTTTCTGCTGTCCCATAACATAAACCTCACAAATGAAGTTAACATCTTAAAAGATTTAGTTCTGTACACTCACTGTTTGATTTTGCATTGATTTCACTGTTTGGATGTGTTTTTCTACAAGTGTCTGTTTGTGTGCGCATTCAGCTGAGATAAGGCTGTTTACGGATTTTTTTAATTTTTCTGCTGTCCCATAACATAAACCTCACAAATGAAGTTAACATCTTAAAAGATTTAGTTCTGTACACTCACTGTTTGATTTTGCATTGATTTCACTGTTTGGATGTGTTTTTCTATTGGTGTCTGTTTGTGTGCGCATACAGCTGAGATAAGGCTGTTTTCGGATTTTTTTCATTTTTCTACTTTCCCATAATATAAACCTAACAAATGAAGTTAACATCTTATAAGATATACTTCCTTACCCTCAGTGTTTAATTTTGCAAAGATTTCACTGTTTGGATGTGTTTTTCTATTGGTGTCTGTTTGTGTGCGCATACAGCTGAGATAAGGCTGTTTTCGGATTTTTTTCATTTTTCTACTTTCCCATAATATAAACCTAACAAATGAACTTAACATCTTATAAGATATACTTCTTTACCCTCAGTGTTTGATTTTGCAATGGTTTCACTGTTGGGATGTGTTTTTCTACAAGTGTCTGTTTGTGTGCGCATTCAGCTGAGATAAGGCTGTTTACGGATTTTTTTAATTTTTCTGCTGTCCCATAACATAAACCTCACAAATGAAGTTAACTTCTTAAAAGATTTAGTTCTGTACACTCACTGTTTGATTTTGCATTGATTTCACTGTTTGGATGTGCTTTTCTATTGGTGTCTGTTTGTGTGGGCATTCAGCTGAGATAAGGCTGTTTACGGATTTTTTTAATTTTTCTGCTGTCCCATAACATAAACCTCACAAATGAAGTTAACATCTTAAAAAGATTTAGTTCAGTACACTCACTGTTTGATTTTGCAAAGATTTCACTGTTTGGATGTGTTTTTCCATTGGTGTCTGTTTGTGTGCGCATTCAGCTGAGATAAGGCTGTTTACGGATTTTTTTAATTTTTCAGCTGTCCCATAACATAAACCTCACAAATGAAGTTAACATCTTAAAAGACTTAGTTCTGTACCCTCAGTGTTTGATTTTGCAATGATTTCACTGTTGGGATGTGTTTTTTTACAAGTGTCTGTTTGTGTGCGCATTCAGCTGAGATAAGGCTGTTTCCGGATTTTTTTCATTTTTCTGCTGTCCCATAACATAAACCTCACAAATGAAGTTAACATCTTAAAATATTTAGTTCTGTACCCTTACTGTTTGATTTTGCATTGATTTCACTGTTTGGATGTGTTTTTCTATTGGTGTCTGTTTGTGTGCGCATACAGCTGAGATAAGGCTGTTTTCGGATTTTTTTCATTTTTCTACTTTCCCATAATATAAACCTAACAAATGAACTTAACATCTTATAAGATATACTTCTTTACCCTCAGTGTTTAATTTTGCAAAGATTTCACTGTTTGGATGTGTTTTTCTATTGGTGTCTGTTTGTGTGCGCATACAACTGAGATAAGGCTGTTTTTGGATTTTTTTCATTTTTCTACTTTCCCATAATATAAACCTAACAAATGAACTTAACATCTTATAAGATATACTTCTTTACCCTCAGTGTTTAATTTTGCAAAGATTTCACTGTTTGGATGTGTTTTTCTATTGGTGTCTGTTTGTGTGCGCATTCAGCTGAGATAAGGCTGTTTACGGATTTTTTTAATTTTTCAGCTGTCCCATAACATAAACCTCACAAATGAAGTTAACATCTTAAAAGACTTAGTTCTGTACCCTCAGTGTTTGATTTTGCAATGATTTCACTGTTGGGATGTGTTTTTTTACAAGTGTCTGTTTGTGTGCGCATTCAGCTGAGATAAGGCTGTTTTCTGATTTTTTTCATTTTTCTACTTTCCCATAATATAAACCTAACAAATGAACTTAACATCTTATAAGATATACTTCTTTACCCTCAGTGTTTAATTTTGCAAAGATTTCACTGTTTGGATGTGTTTTTCTATTGGTGTCTGTTTGTGTGCGCATTCAGCTGAGATAAGGCTGTTTACGGATATTTTTAATTTTTCAGCTGTCCCATAACATAAACCTCACAAATGAAGTTAACATCTTAAAAGACTTAGTTCTGTACACTCACTGTTTGATTTTGCATTGATTTCACTGTTTGGATGTGTTTTTCTATTGGTGTCTGTTTGTGTGCGCATGTGCTTCATAGGCTGTTTTCGGATTTTTTTCATTTTTCTACTTTCCCATAATATAAACCTAACAAATGAACTTAACATCTTATAAGATATACTTCTTTACCCTCAGTGTTTAATTTTGCAAATATTTCACTGTTTGGATGTGCTTTTCTATTGGTGTCTGTTTGTGTGGGCATTCAGCTGAGATAAGGCTGTTTACGGATTTTTTTAATTTTTCTGCTGTCCCATAACATAAACCTCACAAATGAAGTTAACATCTTAAAAAGATTTAGTTCTGTACACTCACTGTTTGATTTTGCAAAGATTTCACTGTTTGGATGTGTTTTTCTATTGGTGTCTGTTTGTGTGCGCATTCAGCTGAGATAAGGCTGTTTACGGATTTTTTTAATTTTTCTGCTGTCCCATAACATAAACCTCACAAATGAAGTTAACATCTTAAAATATTTAGTTCTGTACCCTTACTGTTTGATTTTGCATTGATTTCACTGTTTGGATGTGTTTTTCTATTGGTGTCTGTTTGTGTGCGCATACAGCTGAGATAAGGCTGTTTTCGGATTTTTTTCATTTTTCTACTTTCCCATAATATAAACCTAACAAATGAACTTCACATCTTATAAGATATACTTCTTTACCCTCAGTGTTTAATTTTGCAAAGATTTCACTGTTTGGATGTGTTTTTCTACAAGTGTCTGTTTGTGTGCGCATTCAGCTGAGATAAGGCTGTTTCCGGATTTTTTTCATTTTTCTGCTGTCCCATAACATAAACCTCACAAATGAAGTTAACATCTTAAAAGATTTAGTTCTGTACCCTCAGTGTTTGATTTTGCAATGATTTCACTGTTGGGATGTGTTTTTCTATTGAAGTCTGTTTGTGTGCGCATTCAGCTGAGATAAGGCTGTTTACGGATTTTTTTCATTTTTCTGCTGTCCCATAACATAAACCTCACAAATGAACTTAACATCTTATAAGATATACTTCTGTAACCTCAGTGTTTGATTTTGCAATGATTTCACTGTTTGGATGTGTTTTTCTATTGAAGTCTGTTTGTGTGCGCATTCAGCTGAGATAAGGCTGTTTCCGGATTTTTTTAATTTTTCTGCTGTCCCATAACATAAACCTCACAAATGAAGTTAACATCTTAAAAGATTTAGTTCTGTACACTCACTGTTTGATTTTGCAATGATTTCACTGTTTGGATGTGTTTTTCTATTGGTGTCTGTTTGTGTGCGCATTCAGCTGAGATAAGGCTGTTTCCGGATTTTTTTCTTTTTTCTGCTGTCCCATAACATAAACCTCACAAATGAAGTTAACATCTTAAAAGATTTAGTTCTGTACCCTCAGTGTTTGATTTTGCAATGATTTCACTGTTGGGATGTGTTTTTCTATTGGTGTCTGTTTGTGTGTGCATTCAGCTGAGATAAGGCTGTTTCCGGATTTTTTTAATTTTTCTGCTGTCCCATAACATAAACCTCACAAATGAAGTTAACATCTTAAAAGATTTAGTTCTGTACACTCACTGTTTGATTTTGCATTGATTTCACTGTTTGGATGTGTTTTTCTATTGGTGTCTGTTTGTGTGCGCATTCAGCTGAGATAAGGCTGTTTTCGGATTTTTTTCATTTTTCTACTTTCCCATAATATAAACCTAACAAATGAACTTAACATCTTATAAGATATACTTCTTTACCCTCAGTGTTTAATTTTGCAAAGATTTCACTGTTTGGATGTGTTTTTCTACAAGTGTCTGTTTGTGTGCGCATTCAGCTGAGATAAGGCTGTTTACGGATTTTTTTAATTTTTCTGCTGTCCCATAACATAAACCTCACAAATGAAGTTAACATCTTAAAAGATTTAGTTCTGTACACTCACTGTTTGATTTTGCAATGATTTCACTGTTTGGATGTGTTTTTCTATTGGTGTTTGTTTGTGTGCGCATTCAGCTGAGATAAGGCTGTTTACGGATTTTTTTAATTTTTCTGCTGTCCCATAACATAAACCTCACAAATGAAGTTAACATCTTAAAAGATTTAGTTCTGTACACTCACTGTTTGATTTTGCAATGATTTCACTGTTTGGATGTGTTTTTCTATTGGTGTCTGTTTGTGTGCGCATTCAGCTGAGATAAGGCTGTTTACGGATTTTTTTAATTTTTCTGCTGTCCCATAACATAAACCTCACAAATGAAGTTAACATCTTAAAAGATTTAGTTCTGTACACTCACTGTTTGATTTTCCAATGATTTCACTGTTTGGATGTGTTTTTCTATTGGTGTCTGTTTGTGTGCGCATTCAGCTGAGATAAGGCTGTTTCCGGATTTTTTTCATTTTTCTGCTGTCCCATAACATAAACCTCACAAATGAAGTTAACATCTTAAAAGATTTAGTTCTGTACCCTCAGTGTTTGATTTTGCAATGATTTCACTGTTGGGATGTGTTTTTCTACAAGTGTCTGTTTGTGTGCGCATTCAGCTGAGATAAGGCTGTTTACGGATTTTTTTCATTTTTCTGCTGTCCCATAACATAAACCTCACAAATGAACTTAACATCTTATAAGATATACTTCTGTAACCTCAGTGTTTGATTTTGCAATGATTTCACTGTTTGGATGTGTTTTTCTATTGGTGTCTGTTTGTGTGCGCATACAGCTGAGATAAGGCTGTTTCCGGATTTTTTTCATTTTTCTGCTGTCCCATAACATAAACCTCACAAATGAAGTTAACATCTTAAAATATTTAGTTCTGTACCCTCAGTGTTTGATTTTGCAATGATTTCACTGTTGGGATGTGTTTTTCTACAAGTGTCTGTTTGTGTGCGCATTCAGCTGAGATAAGGCTGTTTCCGGATTTTTTTAATTTTTCTGCTGTCCCATAACATAAACCTCACAAATGAAGTTAACATCTTAAAAGATTTAGTTCTGTACACTTACTGTTTCATTTTGCATTGATTTCACTGTTTGGATGTGTTTTTCTATTGGTGTCTGTTTTGTGTGCGCATTCAGCTGAGATAAGGCTGTTTCCGGATTTTTTTAATATTTCTGCTGTCCCATAACATAAACCTCACAAATGAAGTTAACATCTTAAAATATTTAGTTCTGTACACTCACTGTTTGATTTTGCATTGATTTCACTGTTTGGATGTGTTTTTCTATTGGTGTCTGTTTGTGTGCGCATACAGCTGAGATAAGGCTGTTATCGGATTTTTTTCATTTTTCTACTTTCCCATAATATAAACCTAACAAATGAACTTAACATCTTATAAGATATACTGCTTTACCCTCAGTGTTTAATTATGCAAATATTTCACTGTTGGGATGTGTTTTTCTACAAGTGTCTGTTTGTGTGCGCATTCAGCTGAGATAAGGCTGTTTCCGGATTTTTTTAATTTTTCTGCTGTCCCATAACATAAACCTCACAAATGAAGTTAACATCTTAAAATATTTAGTTCTGTACACTCACTGTTTGATTTTGCAATGATTTCACTGTTTGGATGTGTTTTTCTACAAGTGTCTGTTTGTGTTCGCATTCAGCTGAGATAAGGCTGTTTTCTGATTTTTTTTCATTTTCTACTGTCCCATAACATAAACCTCACAAATAAAGTTAACATCTTATAAGATATACTAATGTACCATCGTCGTTCCGCTCGTCTTGGGACCCCAAACGACATATGAAATATTCACACTCCTGCGACCTGTAGTTCCTCTTTCACTCTGGCCAAAAGGGTCTAACCCTGGATTTCCACTGGACGCGGAACGGCCGCGGAACGGCCGCGGAACGGTAGCCGTTGCTAATCGCTTCCATTCTAATCAATGTGAGCATTCCCACCGGCCGCACTGCGGCCCGGATCAGCAGCGGCCCAGAAGCGGCTTGCCGCGCCGCAGCGCTATCGATAGGAATCAGTTCTATTTTTTCCGTTGCTGCTGCTGAACCTCGTAAATTTCAACGAAGCAGATCGCACAAGACAGGAAGTCCGACACAGTATCAAAGTAAAACACTTTCCGCCCCCCTTTCAAAATAAAACACAATACGCAGGTCACAACTTCACCTCAACGTCACGGTGCTCCCAGGTCAACAGTCATTTGATCCGAGGGTCTCGGAGACAATGGACGACGAGAGACTGATTATGGAAGTGGAGAAATGAAAGAAGCTGTGTTGTTGTTGTTGTTTCCTTTATACACACAGTCTATCGCGGGATCTCGCGTCCGTTCGAGATTATCGCGCGATCTTCCGTGAATACCGCTGGCTCCCAAGGCTCCGCGCCGCTGCCGTAACGCGCCCGGTGGGGATTGACGTTTGGGAGAGGACGAAGCAGAACCGCGCCGCGGCCGTTCCGCGTCCAGTGGAAATCCAGGGTAAGACTGTATAGAGTCTGACATGACCTGATTTTCAGTTTTTGGATACAGGACTTTGGGCTTTTTTCCCCCGGCCAAAAAAAACTGCCAAAAACACAGTCTGTAAAATTCAAACGTAAGAAAGGTGGGAAACTGTCTTTTCTTCAATAATTCCTAAAGGCAATGAGCCCGGAGGCTGATTTCTCCGTATGTGTATCAGGGACTCCTGGCTGATCCAGGGTGCCGAGTTTCAGACCTGTGCAACCTTTGGAAAGGTCAAAGGTCAGCCGCTCTGGTGTGTTTTTTGTAATAATTCCTAAAGGCATTGAGCCAGGAGTCTGATTTTTCCGTATGTGTATCAGGGATTTAGGCTTATCCCGGGTGCCGAGTTTCAGACCTGTGCAACCTTGGGAAAGGTCAATGGTCAGCCGTTCGGGTGTGTTTTTTGTAATAATTCCTAAAGGCATTGAGCCAGGAGTCTGATTTTTCCGTATGTGTATCAGGGATTTAGGCTTATCCCGGCGGCAGAGTTTCAGGCCTGTGCAACCTTCGGAAAGGTCAATGGTCAGCCGTTCGGGTGTGTTTTTTGTAATAATTCCTAAAGGCATTGAGTCAGGAGTCTGATCTTTCCGTATGTGTATCAGGGATTTAGGCTTATCCCCGGTGCAGAGTTTCAGACCTGTGCAACCTTCGGAAAGGTCAATGGTCAGCCGTTCGGGTGTGTTTTTTGTAATAAAGCAATGTAATAATAATTCCTAAAGGCATTGAGCCAGGAGTCTGATTTTTCCGTATGTGCATCAGGGACTAAGGCTAAGAGAGTAACCTCTTTTGAGCTTTTCTTAATCGTGCATTAATATTTGTAGTATCTCCTAATAAGCAGGTTTGAGGATCTAATGGGAGATGTAGTCCTAGGAGTTTTGTCATGATGCCAGAGAAATCATGCCAGAATGTGTTAAGTTTTGTGCATAACCAAGTGCAGTGTAGGAATAAACCCTCTTCTATACTACATCTAAAGCACAGGTTGGATATCTCAGGTTTATATTTATGTAATTTCTGTGGCGTAAGATAGGTTTGATGAAGAAAGTTATAATAAGTCAGCCTGTATCTAGAATTAAGAGTGGCAGTTAGACTTTTTTGACACAATTCAGCCCAGAGCTCCGTACCCATTGTCACACCCAAGTCAGACTCCCATTTCTCCCTTGATTTATGTAAACCTGGTTTTGGAGCATCATCCATCAAGAGGGAGTAGACTTTTGCAATAAGACGGGGTGCGTTACCCTCCTGAAGCAGTTTTTCCAGATCGCTGAGCATGGGTAAAGTCATTTCAGATCCCAAAACAGATTTAAGAAATGATCTTAACTGTAAATAACAAAAAAAGTTTCTACTGGACAGATCATATTTCCTCCTTAGGTCCTCAAAAGACATCAGGCATCCATCCTTATAACAGTCCTCCAAATGATGAATCCCTTTCTGGTGCCACGTTTCCAGGATCTTATTATCCACTGACATAGGTATGAGTTTGTTCTGTTTCAATGGTGTCCTGGGTGAAATATATTTTTTAGTCCAGTATTTTTCCGGACTTCATGCCATGTTTTGATGATATGGGTCAAAACAGGGTTGTCAGTTCTTCTGGAGATGGTTGTAGGTGTCCATTTATAGCTGAAGTCTGCAGGAACCTTTTCTTTAACAGCATACATTCCAATTGAAACCCAAGGTGGGACATTTTCCCTTTCAAATAAAAAAGAAACAAGTCGCATCTGGGCAGCCAAATAATGCTTTTCAAGGTTAGGCAGTCGAAGACCCCCCAGTTTATAATCCCATGTAAGTTTTTCCATTGAAACCCTTGGAGTCTTACCATTCCATATGAATTGTCTAATATGTTTATTCAGGTTTTTAAAAAAGCTGGATGGCACTGGGATTGGTAAGGACTGAAAGAGGTACTGCAGCCTTGGTAATATATTCATTTTAATGCAATTTATTCGGCCGATCAAAGTGATAGGTAAGCTCATCCATTTCTGTAAATCCTCTATTATTCGACTAACTAGTGGTGAGTAGTTGAGTTTGTACACATTTTTAAGGTTGTTATCCACCATAATTCCAAGGTATCTTATCCCGCTTGGAGACCATTTAAATGGACCTCTTTGCTGATGTTCAGTGTAGTCAAAATTTGAAAGTGGAAGAATTTCACATTTATCGTAATTTACCTTATATCCAGAGACAAATCCAAATGCATGCAAAACGGTTTTCAATTTAGCAAGGGAATCAGATGGTTTTGTTAAATACAGAATTATATCATCTGCCATCAGATTGATTTTATGTATCGTCTGGTCCACTTTCACACCTTTTATCTCTGAATCGTGTCTGATTGTCTCGGCCAGAGGTTCAATAGCTATAACGAAAAGCCCAGGGGATAAGGGACACCCTTGTCTGCTCGATCTACTGAGGGGGAAGACAGTGGACATTTGTCCATTAGTAATTATTCTGGCCTGTGGATTCTTATACAGCATTCTGACCCAATTAATAAAATAGGAGCCAAATCCAAATTTAGATAGAACCTTGAATAGATAGGGCCACTCAAGCCTATCAAAGGCCTTTTCCGCGTCCAGCGTAACGGCTATACTAGGTTCAGTACTGGAGGTTGCCATATGAATAACGTTAAGTAACCTACACATGTTATTGGCAGAGGATCTCTTCTGGATAAAGCCAACCTGGTCTCGGTTTATCAATTTTGGTAAGAATTCACTCAACCTGTTTGCTATAGCTTTAGAAAACAATTTATAATCCGCATTCAAGAGTGAAATTGGTCGGAAAGAGGAGCATTTTAAGGGGTCTTTGTTTTTTTTATGGATCACTGTAATTATAGCCATTGAAAATGAATCAGGGAGGCTTTGTGTTTTAGATGCTAGATTAATTACATCCATAAGGAGAGGTATAAGCAAATCCTTAAACTCTTTATAAAATTCGGGGGGAAACCCATCCTCCCCTGGTGATTTATTAGATTGCAGCGTTGCTAGAGCGTTTTCGATCTCTTTGGAGGTAAATGGTGAATCTAAATACCTCTGGTCGTCTTGACTCAGTTTAGGCAAATCAATATTATTTAAGAATGTATCTATTGTGGACAGATCTTCTGGTGATTCCGACTTGTATAAATTAACATAAACTTTTTAAAAGTTTCATTTATTTCTTTTGGGTTCTGTGTAATACAGCCATGTTCGTCTTCAATTTGGTTAATTGTTTTTGAACTCTCCTCTTTCTTTAATTGCCAGGATAGGACTTTATGAGCCTTCTCCCCCAGTTCGTAGTACCTTTGTTTCGTTCTCAAAATGTCTTTCTCAGCCCTATAAGTGCATAGTGTATTATACTTGAGTTTTCTTTTTACCAATAAACTGTATATCTTCTTATCCCTATGTTGCTGAAAGTCTTTTTCCAGCCCAAGAATTTCTTTTTCAAATTTTTCCACTTCTGCTACATATGATTTTTAAGTCCTTTTGTATATGAGATTATTTGTCCTCTTAAATAAGCTTTTAATGTATCCCATAGTATGAAACTATTAGGGGAAGAAGGACAGTTTGTTTCACAGAATAGTTTGATTTGATCCCTGACAAATTTACAGAAGTCAGGGACCTGTGTATCAGGGATTTAGGCTTATCCCGGGTGCAGAGTTTCAGGCCTGTGCAACCTTCGGAAAGGTCAATGGTCAGCCGTTCCGGTGTGTTTTTTGTAATAATTCCTAAAGGCATTGAGTCAGGAGTCTGATCTTTCCGTATGTGTATCAGGGATTTAGGCTTATCCCCGGTGCAGAGTTTCAGAACTGTGCAACCTTCGGAAAGGTCAATGGTCAGCCGTTCAGGTGTGTTTTTTGTAATAATTCCTAAAGGCATTGAGCCAGGAGTCTGATTTTTCCGTATGTGTATCAGGGATTTAGGCTTATCCCGGATGCAGAGTTTCAGACCTGTGTAACCTTCGGAAAGGTCAATGGTCAGCCGTTCGGGTGTGTTTTTTGTAATAATTCCTAAAGGCATTGAGTCAGGAGTCTGTTTTCTCCGTATGTGTATCAGGGACTAAAGCTTATCCCGGTTGCCGAGTTTCAGACCTGTGCAACCTTCGGAAAGGTCAATGGTCAGCCGTTCGGGTGTGTTTTTTGTAATAATTCCTAAAGGCATTGAGCCAGGAGTCTGATTTTTCCGTATGTGTATCAGGGATTTAGGCTTATCCCGGGTGCAGAGTTTCAGGCCTGTGCAACCTTCGGAAAGGTCAATGGTCAGCCGTTCGGGTGTGTTTTTTGTAATAATTCCTAAAGGCATTGAGCCAGGAGTCTGATTTTTCCGTATGTGTATCAGGGATTTAGGCTTATCCCGGATGCAGAGTTTCAGACCTGTGTAACCTTCGGAAAGGTCAATGGTCAGCCGTTCGGGTGTGTTTTTTGTAATAATTCCTAAAGGCATTGAGTCAGGAGTCTGTTTTCTCCGTATGTGTATCAGGGACTAAAGCTTATCCCGGTTGCCGAGTTTCAGACCTGTGCAACCTTCGGAAAGGTCAATGGTCAGCCGTTCGGGTGTGTTTTTTGTAATAATTCCTAAAGGCATTGAGCCAGGAGTCTGATTTTTCCGTATGTGTAACAGGGATTTAGGCTTATCCCGGGTGCAGAGTTTCAGGCCTGTGCAACCTTCGGAAAGGTCAATGGTCAGCCGTTCGGGTGTGTTTTTTGTAATAATTCCTAAAGGCATTGAGTCAGGAGTCTGATCTTTCCGTATGTGTATCAGGGACTAAAGATTATCCCGGTAGCCGAGTTTCAGACCTGTGCAACCTTCGGAAAGGTCAATGGTCAGCCATTCGGGTGTGTTTTTTGTAATAATTCCTAAAGGCATTGAGCCAGGAGTCTGATTTTTCCGTATGTGTATCAGGGACTAAGGCTAATCTAGGGTGCCGAGTTTCAGACCTGTGTAACCTTCGGAAAGGTCAAAGGTCAGCCGTTTAGATTCAAGATTCAAGATTCAAGATTTCTTCATTGTCATACTAACACACATTAGACATGAGGTCAGAACGAAAATCAGTCTCTCCAGAACCCGGTCGGCCCAGCAATAAGAAGAATAAGAAAATAAGAAATAAGAACCAACAGTTTAACTTAACAAAATATAAATTAAAAGAGATCAAAACTTTAAACCTCCGGAGGTAAGGTGCTGTGCAAAAAAGAATTTGGTGCAAGGGTGTGTACGGTACTGGAGGCATGTGCAAAGTACAGTACGTGGGGGGTGGGGGCAGCAGGGCTATGGGGTTACAGAGAGTTAAGGAGTCTGACAGCTCCAGGGAAGAAGCTGTTCCTCAGTCTCGTAGTGCTGCTCTTGATGCTCCGTAGCCTCCTGCCTGAGGGGAGGGGGGTGAACAGTGTGTGTGCCGGGTGAGTGGGATCTCTCATGATGCAGGTAGCCCAGGGCATCTGGAGGTGAAGATGTCCGTGATGGTGGGGAGGCTGCTGCCCACGGTTCTCTGTGCAGCTTTCACCACTCTGCTGCAGAGCAGCTGCCGTGCCACACAGTGATGCAGGAGCACAGGACACTCTCCACTACACATCTGTAGAAGGTGATAAGGGCTGACCTTCCTAGTCCAGCGCGTCTCAGCCTCCTGAGGAAGTAGAGGCGCTGGTGTGCCTTCCGGACCAGGCTGGAAGTGTTGCTGCTCCAGGTGAGGTCGTCCTTGAGATGCACGCCCAGGTACCTGAAGCTGGAGACCACTTCCACCGCTGTTCCTCCGATGTGCAGGGGAGAATGGGGGGGATGTCTGCTCTGATGTTTAGGTGTGTTTTTTGTAATAATTCCTAAAGGCATTAAGCCAGGAGTCTGATTTTTCCGTATGTGTATCAGGGACTAAGGCTGATCAAGGGTATTTTAATCTTTTTTCTACTGTCCTATAATATGAAGTTAACATCTTATAAGGTATATTGATGTACCCTCAGTGTTTGAATTTATAATGATTTCACTGTTCGGATGTGTTTTTATATTTGTGTCTGTTTTTGTGCGCATTCAGACACACCCGAACGGCTGACCTTTGACCTTTCCAAAGGTTGCACGGGTCTGAAACTGTTTCTACTGTCCCATAACATAAAACTCACAAATAAAGTTAACATCTTATAAGATATAGTTATATACCTTCAGTGTTTGATTTTGCAATGATTTCACTGTTTAAATGTGTTTTTCTATTTTTGTCTGTTTTTGTGCGCATTCAGCTGGAATACGACTGTTTTCTGATTTTTTTTCATTTTTCTACTGTCCCATAACATAAACCTCACAAATAAAGTTAACATCTTATAAGATATACTAATGTACCCTCGTCGTTCCGCTCGTCTTGGGACCCCAAACGACATATGAAATATTCACACTCCTGCGACCTGTAGAAATGTAGTCCCTCCAAAACTTCCACTCTGGCCAAAGAGTCTAAGACTGTATAGAGTCTGACATGACCTGATTTTCAGTTTTTGGACACAGGACTTTGGGCTTTTTTCCCCCGGGCCAAATACTGCCAAAAACACAGTCTGTAAAATTCAAACGTAAGAAAGGTGGGAAACTGTCTTTTCTTCAATAATTCCTAAAGGCAATGAGCCCGGAAGCTGATTTCTCCGTATGTGTATCAGGGACTCCTGGCTGATCCAGGGTGCCGAGTTTCAGACCCGTGCAACCTTTGGAAAGGTCAAAGGTCAGCCGCTGTGGTGTGTTTTTTGTAATAATTCCTAAAGGCATTGAGCCAGGAGTCTGATTTTTCCGTGTGTGTATAGGGACTAAGGCTGATCCAGGGTGCCGAGTTTCAGACCTGTGCAACCTTCGGAAAGGTCAATGGTCAGCCGTTCGGGTGTGTTTTTTGTAATAATTCCTAAAGGCATTAAGCCAGGAGTCTGATTTTTCCGTATGTGTATCAGGGACTAAGGCTAATCTAGGGTGCCGAGTTTCAGACCTGTGTAACCTTCGGAAAGGTCAAAGGTCAGCCGTTTAGGTGTGTTTATTGTAATAATTCCTAAAGGCATTGAGTCAGGAGTCTGATTTTTCCGTATGTGTATCAGGGACTAAAGCTTATCACGGTTGCCGAGTTTCAGACCTGTGCAACTTTCGGAAAAGGTCAATGGTCAGCCGTTCGGGTGTGTTTTTTGTAATAATTCCTAAAGGCATTAAGCCAGGAGTCTGATTTTTCCGTATGTGTATCAGGGACTAAGGCTAATCCAGGGTGCCGAGTTTCAGACCCGTGCAAGCTTTGGAAAGGTCAAAGGTCAGCCGTTCGGGTGTGTTTTTTGTAATAATTCCTAAAGGCATTGAGCCAGGAGTCTGATTTTTCCGTGTGTGTATCAGGGACTAAGGCTGATCCCGGTTGCCGAGTTTCAGACCTGTGCAACCTTCGGAAAGGTCAATGGTCAGCCGTTCGGGTGTGTTTTTTGTAATAATTCCTAAAGGCATTAAGCCAGGAGTCTGATTTTTCCGTATGTGTATCAGGGACTAAGGCTAATCTAGGGTGCCGAGTTTCAGACCTGTGTAACATTCGGAAAGGTCAAAGGTCAGCCGTTTAGGTGTGTTTATTGTAATAATTCCTAAAGGCATTGAGTCAGGAGTCTGATTTTTCCGTATGTGTATCAGGGACTAAAGCTTATCACGGTTGCCGAGTTTCAGACCTGTGCAACTTTCGGAAAAGGTCAATGGTCAGCCGTTCGGGTGTGTTTTTTGTAATAATTCCTAAAGGCATTAAGCCAGGAGTCTGATTTTTCCGTATGTGTATCAGGGACTAAGGCTAATCCAGGGTGCCGAGTTTCAGACCCGTGCAAGCTTTGGAAAGGTCAAAGGTCAGCCGTTCGGGTGTGTTTTTTGTAATAATTCCTAAAGGCATTGAGCCAGGAGTCTGATTTTTCCGTGTGTGTATCAGGGACTAAGGCTGATCCAGGGTGCCGAGTTTCAGACCTGTGCAACCTTCGGAAAGGTCAAAGGTCAGCCGCTGTGGTGTGTTTTTTGTAATAATTCCTAAAGGCATTGAGCCAGGAGTCTGATTTTTCCGTATGTGTATCAGGGACTAAGGCTAATCTAGGGTGCCGAGTTTCAGACCTGTGTAACCTTCGGAAAGGTCAAAGGTCAGCCGTTTAGGTGTGTTTATTGTAATAATTCCTAAAGGCATTGAGTCAGGAGTCTGATTTTTCCGTATGTGTATCAGGGACTAAAGCTTATCACGGTTGCCGAGTTTCAGACCTGTGCAACTTTCGGAAAAGGTCAATGGTCAGCCGTTCGGGTGTGTTTTTTGTAATAATTCCTAAAGGCATTAAGCCAGGAGTCTGATTTTTCCGTATGTGTATCAGGGACTAAGGCTAATCCAGGGTGCCGAGTTTCAGACCCGTGCAAGCTTTGGAAAGGTCAAAGGTCAGCCGTTCGGGTGTGTTTTTTGTAATAATTCCTAAAGGCATTGAGCCAGGAGTCTGATTTTTCCGTGTGTGTATCAGGGACTAAGGCTGATCCAGGGTGCCGAGTTTCAGACCTGTGCAACCTTCGGAAAGGTCAAAGGTCAGCCGCTGTGGTGTGTTTTTTGTAATAATTCCTAAAGGCATTGAGCCAGGAGTCTGATTTTTCCGTATGTGTATCAGGGACTAAGGCTAATCTAGGGTGCCGAGTTTCAGACCTGTGTAACCTTCGGAAAGGTCAAAGGTCAGCTGTTTAGGTGTGTTTTTTGTAATAATTCCTAAAGGCATTAAGCCAGGAGTCTGATTTTTCCGTATGTGTATCAGAGACTAAGGCTGATCGAGGGTATTTTAATCTTTTTTCTACTGTCCTATAATATGAAGTTAACATCTTATAAGGTATATTGATGTACCCTCAGTGTTTGAATTTATAATGATTTTGCTGTTTGGATGTGTTTTTCTATTTGTGTCTGTTTTTGTGCGCATTCAGCAGGGATACGGCTGTTTTCGCAATTTTTTTCATTTTTCTACTGTCCCATAACATAAACCTCACAAATAAAGTTAAAATCTTATAAGATATAGTTATATACCTTCAGTGTTTGATTTTGCAATGATTTCACTGTTTGGATGTGTTTTTCTATTTGTCTCTGTTTTTGTGTGCATTCAGCAGGGATACGGCTGTTTTCTGATTTTTTTTCATTTTTCTACTGTCCCATAACATAAACCTCACAAATAAATTTAACATCTTATAAGATATAGTTATATACCTTCAGTGTTTGATTTTGCAATGATTTCACTGTTTGAATGTGTTTTTCTATTTTTGTCTGTTTTTGTGTGCAGTAAGCTGGAATATGACTGTTTTCTGATTTTTTTTTCATTTTTCTACTGTCCCATAACATAAACCTCACAAATAAAGTTAACATCTTATAAGATATTCTTCGGTACCCTCAGTGTTTGATTTTGCAATAGTTTCACTGTTTGGATGTGTTTTTCTATTTGTGTCTGTTTTTGTGCGCATTCAGCTGGAATACGACTGTTTTCTGATTTTTTTTCATTTTCTACTGTCCCATAACATAAACCTCACAAATAAAGTTAACATCTTATAAGATATACTAATGTACCCTCGTCGTTCCGCTCGTCTTGGGACCCCAAACGACATATGAAATATTCACACTCCTGCGACCTGTAGAAATGTAGTTCCTCCAAAACTTCCACTCTGGCCAAAGAGTCTAAGACTGTATAGAGTCTGACATGACCTGATTTTCAGTTTTTGGACACAGGACTTTGGGCTTTTTTCCCCCTGGCCAAAAAAAACTGCCAAAAACACAGTCTGTAAAATTCAAACGTAAGAAAGGTGGGAAACTGTCTTTTCTTCAATAATTCCTAAAGGCAATGAGCCCGGATGCTGATTTCTCCGTATGTGTATCAGGGACTCCTGGCTGATCCAGGGTGCTGAGTTTCAGATCTGTGCAACCTTTGGAAAGGTCAAAGGTCAGCCACTGTGGTGTATTTTTTGTAATAATTCCTAAAGGCATTGAGTCAGGAGTCTGATTTTTCCGTATGTGTATCAGGGACTAAAGCTTATCCCGGTTGCCGAGTTTCAGACCTGTGCAACTTTCGAAAAAGGTCAATGGTTAGCCGTTCGGGTGTGTTTTTTGTAATAATTCCTAAAGGCATTTAGCCACGAGTCTGATTTTTCTGTATGTGTATCAGGGACTAAGGCTAATCCAGGGTGCCGAGTTTCAGACCCGTGCAACCTTTGGAAAGGTCAAAGGTCAGCCGTTCGGGTGTGTTTTTTGTAATAATTCCTAAAGGCATTGAGCCAGGAGTCTGATTTTTCCGTGTGTGTATAGGGACTAAGGCTGATCCAGGGTGCCGAGTTTCAGACCTGTGCAACCTTCGGAAAGGTCAATGGTCAGCCGTTCGGTTGTGTTTTTTGTAATAATTCCTAAAGGCATCGAGCCAGGAGTCTGATTTTTCCGTATGTGTATCAGGGACTAAGGCTAATTTAGGGTGCCGAGTTTCAGACCTGTGTAACCTTCGAAAAGGTCAAAGGTCAGCCGTTCGGGTGTGTTTTTTGTAATAATTCCTAAAGGCATTAAGCCAGGAGTCTGATTTTTCCGTATGTGTATCAGGGACTAAGGCTGATCGAGGGTATTTTAATCTTTTTTCTACTGTCCTATAATATGAAGTTAACATCTTATAAGGTATATTGATGTACCCTCAGTGTTTGAATTTATAATGATTTTGCTGTTTGGATGTGTTTTTCTATTTGTGTCTGTTTTTGTGCGCATTCAGCAGTGATACGGCTGTTTTCGCAATTTTTTTCATTTTTCTACTGTCCCATAACATAAACCTCACAAATAAAGTTAAAATCTTATAAGATATAGTTATATACCTTCAGTGTTTGATTTTGCAATGATTTCACTGTTTGGATGTGTTTTTCTATTTGTCTCTGTTTTTGTGTGCATTCAGCAGGGATACGGCTGTTTTCTGATTTTTTTTCATTTTTCTACTGTCCCATAACATAAACCTCACAAATAAATTTAACATCTTAAAAAGATTTAGTTCAGTACACTCACTGTTTGATTTTGCAAAGATTTCACTGTTTGGATGTGTTTTTCTATTGGTGTCTGTTTGTGTGCGCATTCAGCTGAGATAAGGCTGTTTACGGATTTTTTTAATTTTTCAGCTGTCCCATAACATAAACCTCACAAATGAAGTTAACATCTTAAAAGACTTAGTTCTGTACCCTCAGTGTTTGATTTTGCAATGATTTCACTGTTGGGATGTGTTTTTTTACAAGTGTCTGTTTGTGTGCGCATTCAGCTGAGATAAGGCTGTTTACGGATTTTTTTCATTTTTCTGCTGTCCCATAACATAAACCTCACAAATGAAGTTAACATCTTCAAATATTTAGTTCTGTACCCTCAGTGTTTGATTTTGCAATGGTTTCACTGTTGGGATGTGTTTTTCTACAAGTGTCTGTTTGTGTGCGCATTCAGCTGAGATAAGGCTGTTTACGGATTTTTTTAATTTTTCTGCTGTCCCATAACAAACCTCACAAATGAAGTTAACTTCTTGAAAGATTTAGTTCTGTACACTCACTGTTTGATTTTGCAATGATTTCACTGTTTGGATGTGTTTTTCTATTGGTGTCTGTTTGTGTGCGCATTCAGCTGAGATAAGGCTGTTTCCGGATTTTTTTCATTTTTCTGCTGTCCCATAACATAAACCTCACAAATGAAGTTAACATCTTAAAATATTTAGTTCTGTACCCTTACTGTTTGATTTTGCATTGATTTCACTGTTTGGATGTGTTTTTCTATTGGTGTCTGTTTGTGTGCGCATACAGCTGAGATAAGGCTGTTTTCGGATTTTTTTCATTTTTCTACTTTCCCATAATATAAACCTAACAAATGAACTTAACATCTTATAAGATATACTTCTTTACCCTCAGTGTTTAATTTTGCAAAGATTTCACTGTTTGGATGTGTTTTACTATTGGTGTCTGTTTGTGTGCGCATACAACTGAGATAAGGCTGTTTTCTGATTTTTTTCATTTTTCTACTTTCCCATAATATAAACCTAACAAATGAACTAACATCTTATAAGATATACTTCTTTACCCTCAGTGTTTAATTTTGCAAAGATTTCACTGTTTGGATGTGTTTTTCTATTGGTGTCTGTTTGTGTGCGCATTCAGCTGAGATAAGGCTGTTTACGGATTTTTTTAATTTTTCAGCTGTCCCATAACATAAACCTCACAAATGAAGTTAACATCTTAAAAGACTTAGTTCTGTACCCTCAGTGTTTGATTTTGCAATGATTTCACTGTTGGGATGTGTTTTTTTACAAGTGTCTGTTTGTGTGCGCATTCAGCTGAGATAAGGCTGTTTACGGATTTTTTTCATTTTTCTGCTGTCCCATAACATAAACCTCACAAATGAAGTTAACATCTTAAAATATTTAGTTCTGTACCCTCAGTGTTTGATTTTGCAATGGTTTCACTGTTGGGATGTGTTTTTCTACAAGTGTCTGTTTGTGTGCGCATTCAGCTGAGATAAGGCTGTTTACGGATTTTTTTAATTTTTCTGCTGTCCCATAACATAAACCTCACAAATGAAGTTAACTTCTTAAAAGATTTAGTTCTGTACACTCACTGTTTGATTTTGCATTGATTTCACTGTTTGGATGTGTTTTTCTATTGGTGTCTGTTTGTGTGCGCATACAGCTGAGATAAGGCTGTTTTCGGATTTTTTTCATTTTTCTACTTTCCCATAATATAAACCTAACAAATGAACTTAACATCTTATAAGATATACTTCTTTACCCTCAGTGTTTAATTTTGCATTGATTTCACTGTTTGGATGTGTTTTTCTATTGGTGTCTGTTTGTGTGCGCATACAGCTGAGATAAGGCTGTTTCCGGATTTTTTTAATTTTTCTGCTGTCCCATAACATGAACCTCACAAATGAAGTTAACATCTTAAAATATTTAGTTCTGTACCCTTACTGTTTGATTTTGCATTGATTTCACTGTTTGGATGTGTTTTTCTATTGGTGTCTGTTTGTGTGCGCATACAGCTGAGATAAGGCTGTTTTCTGATTTTTTTCATTTTTCTACTTTCCCATAATATAAACCTAACAAATGAACTTAACATCTTATAAGATATACTTCTTTACCCTCAGTGTTTAATTTTGCAAAGATTTCACTGTTTGGATGTGTTTTTCTATTGGTGTCTGTTTGTGTGCGCATTCAGCTGAGATAAGGCTGTTTACGGATATTTTTAATTTTTCAGCTGTCCCATAACATAAACCTCACAAATGAAGTTAACATCTTAAAAGACTTAGTTCTGTACACTCACTGTTTGATTTTGCATTGATTTCACTGTTTGGATGTGTTTTTCTATTGGTGTCTGTTTGTGTGCGCATGTGCTTCATAGGCTGTTTTCGGATTTTTTTCATTTTTCTACTTTCCCATAATATAAACCTAACAAATGAACTTAACATCTTATAAGATATACTTCTTTACCCTCAGTGTTTAATTTTGCAAATATTTCACTGTTTGGATGTGCTTTTCTATTGGTGTCTGTTTGTGTGGGCATTCAGCTGAGATAAGGCTGTTTACGGATTTTTTTAATTTTTCTGCTGTCCCATAACATAAACCTCACAAATGAAGTTAACATCTTAAAAAGATTTAGTTCTGTACACTCACTGTTTGATTTTGCAAAGATTTCACTGTTTGGATGTGTTTTTCTATTGGTGTCTGTTTGTGTGCGCATTCAGCTGAGATAAGGCTGTTTACGGATTTTTTTAATTTTTCAGCTGTCCCATAACATAAACCTCACAAATGAAGTTAACATCTTAAAAGATTTAGTTCTGTACACTCACTGTTTGATTTTGCATTGATTTCACTGTTTGGATGTGTTTTTCTATTGGTGTCTGTTGTGTGCGCATACAGCTGAGATAAGGCTGTTTTCGGATTTTTTTCATTTTTCTACTTTCCCATAATATAAACCTAACAAATGAACTTAACATCTTATAAGATATACTTCTTTACCCTCAGTGTTTAATTTTGCAAAGATTTCACTGTTTGGGATGTGTTTTTCTACAAGTGTCTGTTTGTGTGCGCATTCAGCTGAGATAAGGCTGTTTACGGATTTTTTTAATTTTTCTGCTGTCCCATAACATAAACCTCACAAATGAAGTTAACATCTTAAAAGATTTAGTTCTGTACACTCACTGTTTGATTTTGCATTGATTTCACTGTTTGGATGTGTTTTTCTATTGGTGTCTGTTTGTGTGCGCATACAGCTGAGATAAGGCTGTTTTCGGATTTTTTTCATTTTTCTACTTTCCCATAATATAAACCCAACAAATGAAGTTAACATCTAATAAGATATACTTCTTTACCCTCAGTGTTTAATTTTGCAAAAATTCACTGTTTGGATGTGTTTTTCTATTGGTGTCTGTTTGTGTGCGCATACAGCTGAGATAAGGCTGTTTTCGGATTTTTTTCATTTTTCTACTTTCCCATAATATAAACCTCACAAATAAAGTTAACATCTCATAAGATATACTTCTTTACCCTCAGTGTTTAATTTTGCAAAGATTTCACTGTTTGGATGTGTTTTTCTATTGGTGTCTGTTTGTGTGCGCATACAGCTGAGATAAGGCTGTTTCCGGATTTTTTTAATTTTTCTGCTGTCCCATAACATAAACCTCACAAATGAAGTTAACATCTTAAAATATTTAGTTCTGTACCCTTACTGTTTGATTTTGCATTGATTTCACTGTTTGGATGTGTTTTTCTACAAGTGTCTGTTTGTGTGCGCATTCAGCTGAGATAAGGCTGTTTACGGATTTTTTTCATTTTTCTGCTGTCCCATAAGATAAACCTCACAAATGAAGTTAACATCTTAAAAGACTTAGTTCTGTACCCTCAGTGTTTGATTTTGCAATGATTTCACTGTTGGGATGTGTTTTTTTACAAGTGTCTGTTTGTGTGCGCATTCAGCTGAGATAAGGCTGTTTACGGATTTTTTTCATTTTTCTGCTGTCCCATAACATAAACATCACAAATGAAGTTAACATCTTAAAATATTTAGTTCTGTACCCTCAGTGTTTGATTTTGCAATGGTTTCACTGTTGGGATGTGTTTTTCTACAAGTGTCTGTTTGTGTACGCATTCAGCTGAGATAAGGCTGTTTACGGATTTTTTTAATTTTTCTGCTGTCCCATAACATAAACCTCACAAATGAAGTTAACATCTTAAAAGATTTAGTTCTGTACCCTCAGTGTTTGATTTTGCAATGATTTCACTGTTGGGATGTGTTTTTCTACAAGTGTCTGTTTGTGTGCGCATTCAGCTGAGATAAGGCTGTTTACGGATTTTTTTCATTTTTCTGCTGTCCCATAACATAAACCTCACAAATGAAGTTAACATCTTCAAATATTTAGTTCTGTACCCTCAGTGTTTGATTTTGCAATGGTTTCACTGTTGGGATGTGTTTTTCTACAAGTGTCTGTTTGTGTGCGCATTCAGCTGAGATAAGGCTGTTTACGGATTTTTTTAATTTTTCTGCTGTCCCATAACATAAACCTCACAAATGAAGTTAACATCTTAAAATATTTAGTTCTGTACCCTTACTGTTTGATTTTGCATTGATTTCACTGTTTGGATGTGTTTTTCTATTGGTGTCTGTTTGTGTGCGCATACAGCTGAGATAAGGCTGTTTTCGGATTTTTTTCATTTTTCTACTTTCCCATAATATAAACCTAACAAATGAACTTAACATCTTATAAGATATACTTCTTTACCCTCAGTGTTTAATTTTGCAAAGATTTCACTGTTTGGATGTGTTTTTCTATTGGTGTCTGTTTGTGTGCGCATACAACTGAGATAAGGCTGTTTTCTGATTTTTTTCATTTTTCTACTTTCCCATAATATAAACCTAACAAATGAACTTAACATCTTATAAGATATACTTCTTTACCCTCAGTGTTTAATTTTGCAAAGATTTCACTGTTTGGATGTGTTTTTCTATTGGTGTCTGTTTGTGTGCGCATTCAGCTGAGATAAGGCTGTTTACGGATTTTTTTAATTTTTCAGCTGTCCCATAACATAAACCTCACAAATGAAGTTAACATCTTAAAAGACTTAGTTCTGTACCCTCAGTGTTTGATTTTGCAATGATTTCACTGTTGGGATGTGTTTTTTTACAAGTGTCTGTTTGTGTGCGCATTCAGCTGAGATAAGGCTGTTTACGGATTTTTTTCATTTTTCTGCTGTCCCATAACATAAACCTAACAAATGAAGTTAACATCTTATAAGATATACTTCCTTACCCTCAGTGTTTAATTTTGCAAAGATTTCACTGTTTGGATGTGTTTTTCTATTGGTGTCTGTTTGTGTGCGAATACAGCTGAGATAAGGCTGTTTTCGGATTTTTTTCATTTTTCTACTTTCCCATAATATAAACCTAACAAATGAACTTAACATCTTATAAGATATACTTCTTTACCCTCAGTGTTTGATTTTGCAATGGTTTCACTGTTGGGATGTGTTTTTCTACAAGTGTCTGTTTGTGTGCGCATTCAGCTGAGATAAGGCTGTTTACGGATTTTTTTAATTTTTCTGCTGTCCCATAACATAAACCTCACAAATGAAGTTAACTTCTTAAAAGATTTAGTTCTGTACACTCACTGTTTGATTTTGCATTGATTTCACTGTTTGGATGTGTTTTTCTATTGGTGTCTGTTTGTGTGCGCATGTGCTTCATAGGCTGTTTTCGGATTTTTTTCATTTTTCTACTTTCCCATAATATAAACCTAACAAATGAACTTAACATCTTATAAGATATACTTCTTTACCCTCAGTGTTTAATTTTGCAAATATTTCACTGTTTGGATGTGCTTTTCTATTGGTGTCTGTTTGTGTGGGCATTCAGCTGAGATAAGGCTGTTTACGGATTTTTTTAATTTTTCTGCTGTCCCATAACATAAACCTCACAAATGAAGTTAACATCTTAAAAAGATTTAGTTCAGTACACTCACTGTTTGATTTTGCAAAGATTTCACTGTTTGGATGTGTTTTTCTATTGGTGTCTGTTTGTGTGCGCATTCAGCTGAGATAAGGCTGTTTACGGATTTTTTTAATTTTTCAGCTGTCCCATAACATAAACCTCACAAATGAAGTTAACATCTTAAAAGATTTAGTTCTGTACCCTCAGTGTTTGATTTTGCAATGATTTCACTGTTGGGATGTGTTTTTCTACAAGTGTCTGTTTGTGTGCGCATTCAGCTGAGATAAGGCTGTTTACGGATTTTTTTCATTTTTCTGCTGTCCCATAACATAAACCTCACAAATGAAGTTAACATCTTCAAATATTTAGTTCTGTACCCTCAGTGTTTGATTTTGCAATGGTTTCACTGTTGGGATGTGTTTTTCTACAAGTGTCTGTTTGTGTGCGCATTCAGCTGAGATAAGGCTGTTTACGGATTTTTTTAATTTTTCTGCTGTCCCATAACATAAACCTCACAAATGAAGTTAACATCTTAAAATATTTAGTTCTGTACCCTTACTGTTTGATTTTGCATTGATTTCACTGTTTGGATGTGTTTTTCTATTGGTGTCTGTTTGTGTGCGCATACAGCTGAGATAAGGCTGTTTTCGGATTTTTTTCATTTTTCTACTTTCCCATAATATAAACCTAACAAATGAACTTAACATCTTATAAGATATACTTCTTTACCCTCAGTGTTTAATTTTGCAAAGATTTCACTGTTTGGATGTGTTTTTCTATTGGTGTCTGTTTGTGTGCGCATACAACTGAGATAAGGCTGTTTTCTGATTTTTTTCATTTTTCTACTTTCCCATAATATAAACCTAACAAATGAACTTAACATCTTATAAGATATACTTCTTTACCCTCAGTGTTTAATTTTGCAAAGATTTCACTGTTTGGATGTGTTTTTCTATTGGTGTCTGTTTGTGTGCGCATTCAGCTGAGATAAGGCTGTTTACGGATTTTTTTAATTTTTCAGCTGTCCCATAACATAAACCTCACAAATGAAGTTAACATCTTAAAAGACTTAGTTCTGTACCCTCAGTGTTTGATTTTGCAATGATTTCACTGTTGGGATGTGTTTTTTTACAAGTGTCTGTTTGTGTGCGCATTCAGCTGAGATAAGGCTGTTTACGGATTTTTTTCATTTTTCTGCTGTCCCATAACATAAACCTAACAAATGAAGTTAACATCTTATAAGATATACTTCCTTACCCTCAGTGTTTAATTTTGCAAAGATTTCACTGTTTGGATGTGTTTTTCTATTGGTGTCTGTTTGTGTGCGAATACAGCTGAGATAAGGCTGTTTTCGGATTTTTTTCATTTTTCTACTTTCCCATAATATAAACCTAACAAATGAACTTAACATCTTATAAGATATACTTCTTTACCCTCAGTGTTTGATTTTGCAATGGTTTCACTGTTGGGATGTGTTTTTCTACAAGTGTCTGTTTGTGTGCGCATTCAGCTGAGATAAGGCTGTTTACGGATTTTTTTAATTTTTCTGCTGTCCCATAACATAAACCTCACAAATGAAGTTATCTTCTTAAAAGATTTAGTTCTGTACACTCACTGTTTGATTTTGCATTGATTTCACTGTTTGGATGTGTTTTTCTATTGGTGTCTGTTTGTGTGCGCATGTGCTTCATAGGCTGTTTTCGGATTTTTTTCATTTTTCTACTTTCCCATAATATAAACCTAACAAATGAACTTAACATCTTATAAGATATACTTCTTTACCCTCAGTGTTTAATTTTGCAAATATTTCACTGTTTGGATGTGCTTTTCTATTGGTGTCTGTTTGTGTGGGCATTCAGCTGAGATAAGGCTGTTTACGGATTTTTTTAATTTTTCTGCTGTCCCATAACATAAACCTCACAAATGAAGTTAACATCTTAAAAAGATTTAGTTCAGTACACTCACTGTTTGATTTTGCAAAGATTTCACTGTTTGGATGTGTTTTTCTATTGGTGTCTGTTTGTGTGCGCATTCAGCTGAGATAAGGCTGTTTACGGATTTTTTTAATTTTTCAGCTGTCCCATAACATAAACCTCACAAATGAAGTTAACATCTTAAAAGACTTAGTTCTGTACCCTCAGTGTTTGATTTTGCAATGATTTCACTGTTGGGATGTGTTTTTTTACAAGTGTCTGTTTGTGTGCGCATTCAGCTGAGATAAGGCTGTTTACGGATTTTTTTCATTTTTCTGCTGTCCCATAACATAAACCTCACAAATGAAGTTAACATCTTCAAATATTTAGTTCTGTACCCTCAGTGTTTGATTTTGCAATGGTTTCACTGTTGGGATGTGTTTTTCTACAAGTGTCTGTTTGTGTGCGCATTCAGCTGAGATAAGGCTGTTTACGGATTTTTTTAATTTTTCTGCTGTCCCATAACAAACCTCACAAATGAAGTTAACTTCTTGAAAGATTTAGTTCTGTACACTCACTGTTTGATTTTGCAATGATTTCACTGTTTGGATGTGTTTTTCTATTGGTGTCTGTTTGTGTGCGCATTCAGCTGAGATAAGGCTGTTTCCGGATTTTTTTCATTTTTCTGCTGTCCCATAACATAAACCTCACAAATGAAGTTAACATCTTAAAATATTTAGTTCTGTACCCTTACTGTTTGATTTTGCATTGATTTCACTGTTTGGATGTGTTTTTCTATTGGTGTCTGTTTGTGTGCGCATACAGCTGAGATAAGGCTGTTTTCGGATTTTTTTCATTTTTCTACTTTCCCATAATATAAACCTAACAAATGAACTTAACATCTTATAAGATATACTTCTTTACCCTCAGTGTTTAATTTTGCAAAGATTTCACTGTTTGGATGTGTTTTACTATTGGTGTCTGTTTTGTGTGCGCATACAACTGAGATAAGGCTGTTTTCTGATTTTTTTCATTTTTCTACTTTCCCATAATATAAACCTAACAAATGAACTAACATCTTATAAGATATACTTCTTTACCCTCAGTGTTTAATTTTGCAAAGATTTCACTGTTTGGATGTGTTTTTCTATTGGTGTCTGTTTGTGTGCGCATTCAGCTGAGATAAGGCTGTTTACGGATTTTTTTAATTTTTCAGCTGTCCCATAACATAAACCTCACAAATGAAGTTAACATCTTAAAAGACTTAGTTCTGTACCCTCAGTGTTTGATTTTGCAATGATTTCACTGTTGGGATGTGTTTTTTTACAAGTGTCTGTTTGTGTGCGCATTCAGCTGAGATAAGGCTGTTTACGGATTTTTTTCATTTTTCTGCTGTCCCATAACATAAACCTCACAAATGAAGTTAACATCTTATAAGATATACTTCTTTACCCTCAGTGTTTAATTTTGCAATGATTTCACTGTTGGGATGTGTTTTTCTACAAGTATCTGTTTGTGTGCGCATTCAGCTGAGATAAGGCTGTTTAAGGATTTTTTTAATTTTTCTGCTGTCCCATAACATAAACCTCACAAATGAAGTTAACATCTTAAAATATTTAGTTCTGTACCCTCAGTGTTTGATTTTGCTATGATTTCACTGTTTGGATGTGTTTTTCTATTGTTGTCTGTTTGTGTGCACATTCAGCTGAGATAAGGCTGTTTTTCGGATTTTTTTCATTTTTCTGCTGTCCCATAACATAAACCTCACAAATAAATTTAAAATCTTAGAAGTTATAGTTATATGCCTTCAGTGTTTGATTTTGCAATGATTTCACTGTTTGGATGTGTTTTTCTATTTGTGTCTGTTTTTGTGCACATTCAGCAAGTATACGGCTGTTTTCTGATTTTTTTCAATTTTCTACTGTCCCATAACATAAACCTCACAAATGAAGTTAACATCTTAAAAGATTTAGTTCTGTACCCTCACTGTTTGATTTTGCAATGATTTCACTGTTTGGATGTGTTTTTCTACAAGTGTCTGTTTGTGCCCCATTGAGCTGAGATAAGGCTGTTTTCGGATTTTTTTCATTTTTCTACTTTCCCATAATATAAACCTAACAAATGAACTTAACATCTTATAAGATATACTTCTTTACCCTCAGTGTTTAATTTTGCAATGATTTCACTGTTGGGATGTGTTTTTCTACAAGTGTCTGTTTGTGTGCGCATTCAGCTGAGATAAGGCTGTTTAAGGATTTTTTTCATTTTTCTGCTGTCCCATAACATAAACATCACAAATGAAGTTAACATCTTAAAAGATTTAGTTCTGTACCCTCAGTGTTTGATTTTGCAATGATTTCACTGTTGGGATGTGTTTTTCTACAAGTGTCTGTTTGTGTGCGCATTCAGCTGAGATAAGGCTGTTTACGGATTTTTTTAATTTTTCTGCTGTTCCATAACCTAAACCTCACAAATTAAGTTAACATCTTAAAAGATTTAGTTCTGTACACTCACTGTTTGATTTTGCAATGATTTCACTGTTTGGATGTGTTTTTCTATTGGTGTCTGTTTGTGTTCGCATTCAGCTGAGATAAGGCTGTTTCCGGATTTTTTTAATTTTTCTGCTGTCCCATAACATAAACCTCACAAATGAAGTTAACATCTTAAAATATTTAGTTCTGTACCCTCAGTGTTTGATTTTGCAATGATTTCACTGTTTGGATGTGTTTTTCTATTGGTGTCTGTTTGTGTGCGCATTCAGCTGAGATAAGGCTGTTTCCGGATTTTTTTCATTTTTCTGCTGTCCCATAACATAAACCTCACAAATAAAGTTAAAATCTTAGAAGTTATAGTTATATGCCTTCAGTGTTTGATTTTGCAATGATTTCACTGTTTGGATGTGTTTTTCTATTGGTGTCTGTTTTTGTGCACATTCAGCAAGTATACGGCTGTTTTCTGATTTTTTTCAATTTTCTATTGTCCTATAACATAACCTCACAAATAAAGTTAAAATCTTATAAGATATAGTTATATGCCTTCAGTGTTTGATTTTGCAATGATTTCACTGTTTGGATGTGTTTTTCTATTTGTGTCTTTTGTTGTGCACATTCAGCAAGTATACGGCTGTTTTCTGATTTTTTTAAATTTTCTACTGTCCCATAACATAAACCTCACAAATAAAGTAAACATCTTATAAGATATACTTCTGTAACCTCAGTGTTTGATTTTGCAATGATTTCACTGTTTGGATGTGTTTTTCTATTTGTGTCTGTTTTTGTGCACATTCAGCAAGTATACGGCTGTTTTCTGATTTTTTTCAATTTTCTACTGTCCCATAACATAAACCTCACAAATGAAGTTAACATCTTAAAAGATTTAGTTCTGTACCCTCAGTGTTTGATTTTGCAATGATTTCACTGTTTGGATGTGTTTTTCTATTGGTGTCTGTTTGTGTGCGCATTCAGCTGAGATAAGGCTGTTTCCGGATTTTTTTCATTTTTCTGCTGTCCCATAACATAAACCTCACAAATAAAGTTAAAATCTTAGAAGTTATAGTTATATGCCTTCAGTGTTTGATTTTGCAATGATTTCACTGTTTGGATGTGTTTTTCTATTTGTGTCTGTTTTTGTGCACATTCAGCAAGTATACGGCTGTTTTCTGATTTTTTTCAATTTTCTATTGTCCTATAACATAAACCTCACAAATAAAGTTAAAATCTTATAAGATATAGTTATATGCCTTCAGTGTTTGATTTTGCAATGATTTCACTGTTTGGATGTGTTTTTCTACAAGTGTCTGTTTGTGCCCCATTGAGCTGAGATAAGGCTGTTTTCGGATTTTTTTCATTTTTCTACTTTCCCATAATATAAACCTAACAAATGGACTTAACATCTTATAAGATATACTTCTTTACCCTCAGTGTTTAATTTTGCAATGATTTCACTGTTGGGATGTGTTTTTCTACAAGTATCTGTTTGTGTGCGCATTCAGCTGAGATAAGGCTGTTTGAGGATTTTTTAAATTTTTCTGCTGTCCCATAACATAAACCTCACAAATGAAGTTAACATCTTAAAATATTTAGTTCTGTACCCTCAGTGTTTGATTTTGCAATGATTTCACTGTTTGGATGTGTTTTTCTATTGGTGTCTGTTTGTGTGCGCATTCAGCTGAGATAAGGCTGTTTCCGGATTTTTTTCATTTTTCTGCTGTCCCATAACATAAACCTCACAAATAAAGTTAAAATCTTAGAAGTTATAGTTATATGTCTTCAGTGTTTGATTTTGCAATGATTTCACTGTTTGGATGTGTTTTTCTATTTGTGTCTGTTTTTGTGCACATTCAGCAAGTATACGGCTGTTTTCTGATTTTTTTCAATTTTCTATTGTCCTATAACATAAACCTCACAAATAAAGTTAAAATCTTATAAGATATAGTTATATGCCTTCAGTGTTTGATTTTGCAATGATTTCACTGTTTGGATGTGTTTTTCTATTTGTGTCTTTTGTTGTGCACATTCAGCAAGTATACGGCAGTTTTCTGATTTTTTTAAATTTTCTATTGTCCCATAACATAAACCTCACAAATAAAGTTAACATCTTAAAATATTTAGTTCTGTACCCTCAGTGTTTGATTTTGCTTTGATTTCACTGTTTGGATGTGTTTTTCTATTGGTGTCTGTTTGTGTGCGCATTCAGCTGAGATAAGGCTGTTTCCGGATTTTTTTCATTTTTCTATTGTCCTATAACATAAACCTCACAAATAAAGTTAAAATCTTATAAGATATAGTTATATGCCTTCAGTGTTTGATTTTGCAATGATTTCACTGTTTGGATGTGTTTTTCTACAAGTGTCTGTTTGTGCCCCATTGAGCTGAGATAAGGCTGTTTTCGGATTTTTTTCATTTTTCTACTTTCCCATAATATAAACCTAACAAATGAACTTAACATCTTATAAGATATACTTCTTTACCCTCAGTGTTTAATTTTGCAATGATTTCACTGTTGGGATGTGTTTTTCTACAAGTATCTGTTTGTGTGCGCATTCAGCTGAGATAAGGCTGTTTAAGGATTTTTTAAATTTTTCTGCTGTCCCATAACATAAACCTCACAAATGAAGTTAACATCTTAAAATATTTAGTTCTGATTTTTTTCAATTTTCTATTGTCCCATAACATAAACCTCACAAATAAAGTTAACATCTTATAAGATATAGTTATTTATCCTCAGTGTTTGATTTTGCAATGATTTCACTGTTTGGATGTGTTTTTCTATTTGTGTCTGTTTTTGTGCGCATTCAGCAAGTATACGGCTGTTTTCTGGTTTTTTCAATTTTCTACTGTCCCATAACATAAACCTCACAAATAAAGTTAACATCTTATAAGATATACTTCTGTAACTTCAGTGTTTGATTTTGCAATGATTTCACTGTTTGGATGTGTTTTTCTATTTGTGTCTGTCTTTGTGCACGTTCAGCAAGTATACAGCTGTTTTCTGATTTTTTTCAATTTTCTACTGTCCCATAACATAAACCTCACAAATAAAGTTAACATCTTATAAGATATACTTCTGTAACCTCAGTGTTTGATTTTGCAATAATTTCACTGTTTGGATGTGTTTTTCTATTTGTGTCTGTTTTTGTGCACATTCAGCAAGTATACGGCTGTTTTCTGATTTTTTTCAATTTTCTACTGTCCCGTAACATAAACCTCACAAATAAAGTTAAAATCTTATAAGATATAGTTATATGCCTTCAGTGTTTGATTTTGCAATGATTTCACTGTTTGGATGTGTTTTTCTATTTGTGTCTGTTTTTGTGCGCATTCAGCAAGTATACGGCTGTTTTCTGTTTTTTTCAATTTTCTACTGTCCCATAACATAAACCTCACAAATAAAGTTAAAATCTTATAAGATATAGTTATATGCCTTCAGTGTTTGATTTTGCAATGATTTCACTGTTTGGATGTGTTTTTCTATTTGTGTCTGTTTTTGTGCACATTCAGCAAGTATACGGCTGTTTTCTGATTTTTTTTCAATTTTCTACTGTCCCATAACATAAACCTCACAAATAAAGTTAACATCTTATAAGATATACTTCTGTAACCTCAGTGTTTGATTTTGCAATGATTTCACTGTTTGGATGTGTTTTTCTATTTGTGTCTGTTTTTGTGCGCATTCAGCAAGTATACGGCTGTTTTCTGTTTTTTTCAATTTTCTACTGTCCCATAACATAAACCTCACAAATAAAGTTAACATCTTATAAGATATACTTCTGTAACTTCAGTGTTTGATTTTGCAATGATTTCACTGTTTGGATGTGTTTTTCTATTTGTGTCTGTTTTTGTGCGCATTCAGCAAGTATACGGCTGTTTTCTGATTTTTTTCAATTTTCTACTGTCCCGTAACATAAACCTCACAAATAAAGTTAAAATCTTATAAGATATAGTTATATGCCTTCAGTGTTTGATTTTGCAATGATTTCACTGTTTGGATGTGTTTTTCTATTTGTGTCTTTTGTTGTGCACATTCAGCAAGTATACGGCTGTTTTCTGATTTTTTTCAATTTTCTACTGTCCCGTAACATAAACCTCACAAATAAAGTTAAAATCTTATAAGATATAGTTATATGCCTTCAGTGTTTGATTTTGCAATGATTTCACTGTTTGGATGTGTTTTTCTATTTGTGTCTGTTTTTTTGCACATTCAGCAAGTATACGGCTGTTTTCTGATTTTTTTAAATTTTCTACTGTCCCATAACATAAACCTCACAAATAAAGTTAAAATCTTATAAGATATAGTTATATGCCTTCAGTGTTTGATTTTGCAATGATTTCACTGTTTGGATGTGTTTTTCTATTTGTGTCTGTTTTTGTGCACATTCAGCAAGTATACGGCTGTTTTCTGATTTTTTTTCAATTTTCTACTGTCCCATAACATAAACCTCACAAATAAAGTTAACATCTTATAAGATATACTTCTGTAACCTCAGTGTTTGATTTTGCAATGATTTCACTGTTTGGATGTGTTTTTCTATTTGTGTCTGTTTTTGTGCGCATTCAGCAAGTATACGGCTGTTTTCTGTTTTTTTCAATTTTCTACTGTCCCATAACATAAACCTCACAAATAAAGTTAACATCTTATAAGATATACTTCTGTAACTTCAGTGTTTGATTTTGCAATGATTTCACTGTTTGGATGTGTTTTTCTATTTGTGTCTGTTTTTGTGCACATTCAGCAAGTATACGGCTGTTTTCTGATTTTTTTCAATTTTCTATTGTCCTATAACATAACCTCACAAATAAAGTTAAAATCTTATAAGATATAGTTATATGCCTTCAGTGTTTGATTTTGCAATGATTTCACTGTTTGGATGTGTTTTTCTATTTGTGTCTTTTGTTGTGCACATTCAGCAAGTATACGGCTGTTTTCTGATTTTTTTCAATTTTCTACTGTCCCATAACATAAACCTCACAAATAAAGTAAACATCTTATAAGATATACTTCTGTAACCTCAGTGTTTGATTTTGCAATGATTTCACTGTTTGGATGTGTTTTTCTATTTGTGTCTGTTTTTGTGCACATTCAGCAAGTATACGGCTGTTTTCTGATTTTTTTCAATTTTCTACTGTCCCATAACATAAACCTCACAAATGAAGTTAACATCTTAAAAGATTTAGTTCTGTACCCTCAGTGTTTGATTTTGCAATGATTTCACTGTTTGGATGTGTTTTTCTATTGGTGTCTGTTTGTGTGCGTATTCAGCTGAGATAAGGCTGTTTCCGGATTTTTTTCATTTTTCTGCTGTCCCATAACATAAACCTCACAAATAAAGTTAAAATCTTAGAAGTTATAGTTATATGCCTTCAGTGTTTGATTTTGCAATGATTTCACTGTTTGGATGTGTTTTTCTATTTGTGTCTGTTTTTGTGCACATTCAGCAAGTATACGGCTGTTTTCTGATTTTTTTCAATTTTCTATTGTCCTATAACATAAACCTCACAAATAAAGTTAAAATCTTATAAGATATAGTTATATGCCTTCAGTGTTTGATTTTGCAATGATTTCACTGTTTGGATGTGTTTTTCTATTTGTGTCTTTTGTTGTGCACATTCAGCAAGTATACGGCTGTTTTCTGATTTTTTTCAATTTTCTATTGTCCCATAACATAAACCTCACAAATAAAGTTAACATCTTATAAGATATAGTTATTTATCCTCAGTGTTTGATTTTGCAATGATTTCACTGTTTGGATGTGTTTTTCTATTTGTGTCTGTTTTTGTGCGCATTCAGCAAGTATACGGCTGTTTTCTGGTTTTTTCAATTTTCTACTGTCCCATAACATAAACCTCACAAATAAAGTTAACATCTTATAAGATATACTTCTGTAACTTCAGTGTTTGATTTTGCAATGATTTCACTGTTTGGATGTGTTTTTCTATTTGTGTCTGTCTTTGTGCACGTTCAGCAAGTATACAGCTGTTTTCTGATTTTTTTCAATTTTCTACTGTCCCATAACATAAACCTCACAAATAAAGTTAACATCTTATAAGATATACTTCTGTAACCTCAGTGTTTGATTTTGCAATGATTTCACTGTTTGGATGTGTTTTTCTATTTGTGTCTGTTTTTGTGCGCATTCAGCAAGTATACGGCTGTTTTCTGGTTTTTTCAATTTTCTACTGTCCCATAACATAAACCTCACAAATAAAGTTAACATCTTATAAGATATACTTCTGTAACCTCAGTGTTTGATTTTGCAATGATTTCACTGTTTGGATGTGTTTTTCTATTTGTGTCTGTTTTTGTGCGCATTCAGCAAGTATACGGCTGTTTTCTGATTTTTTTCAATTTTCTACTGTCCCGTAACATAAACCTCACAAATAAAGTTAAAATCTTATAAGATATAGTTATATGCCTTCAGTGTTTGATTTTGCAATGATTTCACTGTTTGGATGTGTTTTTCTATTTGTGTCTTTTGTTGTGCACATTCAGCAAGTATACGGCTGTTTTCTGATTTTTTTCAATTTTCTACTGTTCCATAACATAAACCTCACAAATAAAGTTAACATCTTATAAGATATAGTTATTTATCCTCAGTGTTTGATTTTGCAATGATTTCACTGTTTGGATGTGTTTTTCTATTTGTGTCTGTTTTTGTGCGCATTCAGCAAGTATACGGCTGTTTTCTGGTTTTTTCAATTTTCTACTGTCCCATAACATAAACCTCACAAATAAAGTTAACATCTTATAAGATATACTTCTGTAACTTCAGTGTTTGATTTTGCAATGATTTCACTGTTTGGATGTGTTTTTCTATTTGTGTCTTCTGATTTTTTTCAATTTTCTACTGTCCCATAACATAAACCTCACAAATAAAGTTAACATCTTATAAGATATACTTCTGTAACCTCAGTGTTTGATTTTGCAATGATTTCACTGTTTGGATGTGTTTTTCTATTTGTGTCTGTTTTTGTGCACATTCAGCAAGTATACGGCTGTTTTCTGATTTTTTTCAATTTTCTATTGTCCTATAACATAAACCTCACAAATAAAGTTAAAATCTTATAAGATATAGTTATATGCCTTCAGTGTTTGATTTTGCAATGATTTCACTGTTTGGATGTGTTTTTCTATTTGTGTCTTTTGTTGTGCACATTCAGCAAGTATACGGCTGTTTTCTGATTTTTTTCAATTTTCTATTGTCCCATAACATAAACCTCACAAATCAAGTTAACATCTTATAAGATATAGTTATTTATCCTCAGTGTTTGATTTTGCAATGATTTCACTGTTTGGATGTGTTTTTCTATTTGTGTCTGTTTTTGTGCGCATTCAGCAAGTATACGGCTGTTTTCTGATTTTTTTCAATTTTCTACTGTCCCGTAACATAAACCTCACAAATAAAGTTAAAATCTTATAAGATATAGTTATATGCCTTCAGTGTTTGATTTTGCAATGATTTCACTGTTTGGATGTGTTTTTCTATTTGTGTCTGTTTTTGTGCACATTCAGCAAGTATACGGCTGTTTTCTGATTTTTTTAAATTTTCTACTGTCCCATAACATAAACCTCACAAATAAAGTTAAAATCTTATAAGATATAGTTATATGCCTTCAGTGTTTGATTTTGCAATGATTTCACTGTTTGGATGTGTTTTTCTATTTGTGTCTGTTTTTGTGCACATTCAGCAAGTATACGGCTGTTTTCTGATTTTTTTTCAATTTTCTACTGTCCCATAACATAAACCTCACAAATAAAGTTAACATCTTATAAGATATACTTCTGTAACCTCAGTGTTTGATTTTGCAATGATTTCACTGTTTGGATGTGTTTTTCTATTTGTGTCTGTTTTTGTGCGCATTCAGCAAGTATACGGCTGTTTTCTGTTTTTTTCAATTTTCTACTGTCCCATAACATAAACCTCACAAATAAAGTTAACATCTTATAAGATATACTTCTGTAACTTCAGTGTTTGATTTTGCAATGATTTCACTGTTTGGATGTGTTTTTCTATTTGTGTCTGTTTTTGTGCGCATTCAGCAAGTATACGGCTGTTTTCTGATTTTTTTTCAATTTTCTACTGTCCCGTAACATAAACCTCACAAATAAAGTTAAAATCTTATAAGATATAGTTATATGAATTCAGTGTTTGATTTTGCAATGATTTCACTCTTTGGATGTGTTTTTCTATTTGTGTCTTTTGTTGTGCACATTCAGCAAGTATACGGCTGTTTTCTGATTTTTTTCAATTTTCTACTGTCCCATAACATAAACCTCACAAATAAAGTTAACATCTTATAAGATATACTTCTGTAACTTCAGTGTTTGATTTTGCAATGATTTCACTGTTTGGATGTGTTTTTCTATTTGTGTCTGTCTTTGTGCACGTTCAGCAAGTATACAGCTGTTTTCTGATTTTTTTCAATTTTCTACTGTCCCATAACATAAACCTCACAAATAAAGTTAACATCTTATAAGATATACTTCTGTAACCTCAGTGTTTGATTTTGCAATGATTTCACTGTTTGGATGTGTTTTTCTATTTGTGTCTGTTTTTGTGCACATTCAGCAAGTATACGGCTGTTTTCTGATTTTTTTCAATTTTCTATTGTCCTATAACATAAACCTCACAAATAAAGTTAAAATCTTATAAGATATAGTTATATGCCTTCAGTGTTTGATTTTGCAATGATTTCACTGTTTGGATGTGTTTTTCTATTTGTGTCTTTTGTTGTGCACATTCAGCAAGTATACGGCTGTTTTCTGATTTTTTTCAATTTTCTATTGTCCCATAACATAAACCTCACAAATAAAGTTAACATCTTATAAGATATAGTTATTTATCCTCAGTGTTTGATTTTGCAATGATTTCACTGTTTGGATGTGTTTTTCTATTTGTGTCTGTTTTTGTGCGCATTCAGCAAGTATACGGCTGTTTTCTGATTTTTTTCAATTTTCTACTGTCCCGTAACATAAACCTCACAAATAAAGTTAAAATCTTATAAGATATAGTTATATGCCTTCAGTGTTTGATTTTGCAATGATTTCACTGTTTGGATGTGTTTTTCTATTTGTGTCTGTTTTTGTGCACATTCAGCAAGTATACGGCTGTTTTCTGATTTTTTTAAATTTTCTACTGTCCCATAACATAAACCTCACAAATAAAGTTAAAATCTTATAAGATATAGTTATATGCCTTCAGTGTTTGATTTTGCAATGATTTCACTGTTTGGATGTGTTTTTCTATTTGTGTCTGTTTTTGTGCACATTCAGCAAGTATACGGCTGTTTTCTGATTTTTTTAAATTTTCTACTGTCCCATAACATAAACCTCACAAATAAAGTTAAAATCTTATAAGATATAGTTATATGCCTTCAGTGTTTGATTTTGCAATGATTTCACTGTTTGGATGTGTTTTTCTATTTGTGTCTGTTTTTGTGCGCATTCAGCAAGTATACGGCTGTTTTCTGGTTTTTTCAATTTTCTACTGTCCCATAACATAAACCTCACAAATAAAGTTAACATCTTATAAGATATACTTCTGTAACTTCAGTGTTTGATTTTGCAATGATTTCACTGTTTGGATGTGTTTTTCTATTTGTGTCTGTCTTTGTGCACGTTCAGCAAGTATACAGCTGTTTTCTGATTTTTTTCAATTTTCTACTGTCCCATAACATAAACCTCACAAATAAAGTTAACATCTTATAAGATATACTTCTGTAACCTCAGTGTTTGATTTTGCAATGATTTCACTGTTTGGATGTGTTTTTCTATTTGTGTCTGTTTTTGTGCACATTCAGCAAGTATACGGCTGTTTTCTGATTTTTTTCAATTTTCTATTGTCCTATAACATAAACCTCACAAATAAAGTTAAAATCTTATAAGATATAGTTATATGCCTTCAGTGTTTGATTTTGCAATGATTTCACTGTTTGGATGTGTTTTTCTATTTGTGTCTTTTGTTGTGCACATTCAGCAAGTATACGGCTGTTTTCTGATTTTTTTCAATTTTCTATTGTCCCATAACATAAACCTCACAAATAAAGTTAACATCTTATAAGATATAGTTATTTATCCTCAGTGTTTGATTTTGCAATGATTTCACTGTTTGGATGTGTTTTTCTATTTGTGTCTGTTTTTGTGCGCATTCAGCAAGTATACGGCTGTTTTCTGATTTTTTTCAATTTTCTACTGTCCCGTAACATAAACCTCACAAATAAAGTTAAAATCTTATAAGATATAGTTATATGCCTTCAGTGTTTGATTTTGCAATGATTTCACTGTTTGGATGTGTTTTTCTATTTGTGTCTGTTTTTGTGCACATTCAGCAAGTATACGGCTGTTTTCTGATTTTTTTAAATTTTCTACTGTCCCATAACATAAACCTCACAAATAAAGTTAAAATCTTATAAGATATAGTTATATGCCTTCAGTGTTTGATTTTGCAATGATTTCACTGTTTGGATGTGTTTTTCTATTTGTGTCTGTTTTTGTGCGCATTCAGCAAGTATACGGCTGTTTTCTGGTTTTTTCAATTTTCTACTGTCCCATAACATAAACCTCACAAATAAAGTTAACATCTTATAAGATATACTTCTGTAACTTCAGTGTTTGATTTTGCAATGATTTCACTGTTTGGATGTGTTTTTCTATTTGTGTCTGTTTTTGTGCGCATTCAGCAAGTATACGGCTGTTTTCTGATTTTTTTCAATTTTCTACTGTCCCGTAACATAAACCTCACAAATAAAGTTAAAATCTTATAAGATATAGTTATATGCCTTCAGTGTTTGATTTTGCAATGATTTCACTGTTTGGATGTGTTTTTCTATTTGTGTCTGTGTTTGTGCACATTCAGCAAGTATACGGCTGTTTTCTGATTTTTTTCAATTTTCTACTGTTCCATAACATAAACCTCACAAATAAAGTTAACATCTTATAAGATATACTTCTGTAACCTCAGTGTTTGATTTTGCAATGATTTCACTGTTTGGATGTGTTTTTCTATTTGTGTCTGTCTTTGTGCACGTTCAGCAAGTATACGGCTGTTTTCTGGTTTTTTCAATTTTCTACTGTCCCATAACATAAACCTCACAAATAAAGTTAACATCTTATAAGATATACTTCTGTAACTTCAGTGTTTGATTTTGCAATGATTTCACTGTTTGGATGTGTTTTTCTATTTGTGTCTGTTTTTGTGCGCATTCAGCAAGTATACGGCTGTTTTCTGATTTTTTTCAATTTTCTACTGTCCCGTAACATAAACCTCACAAATAAAGTTAAAATCTTATAAGATATAGTTATATGCCTTCAGTGTTTGATTTTTCAATGATTTCACTGTTTGGATGTGTTTTTCTATTTGTGTCTGTGTTTGTGCACATTCAGCAAGTATACGGCTGTTTTCTGATTTTTTTCAATTTTCTACTGTTCCATAACATAAACCTCACAAATAAAGTTAACATCTTATAAGATATACTTCTGTAACCTCAGTGTTTGATTTTGCAATGATTTCACTGTTTGGATGTGTTTTTCTATTTGTGTCTGTCTTTGTGCACGTTCAGCAAGTATACAGCTGTTTTCTGATTTTTTTCAATTTTCTACTGTCCCATAACATAAACCTCACAAATAAAGTTAACATCTTATAAGATATACTTCTGTAACCTCAGTGTTTGATTTTGCAATGATTTCACTGTTTGGATGTGTTTTTCTATTTGTGTCTGTTTTTGTGCGCATTCAGCAAGTATACGGCTGTTTTCTGATTTTTTTCAATTTTCTACTGTCCCGTAACATAAACCTCACAAATAAAGTTAAAATCTTATAAGATATAGTTATATGCCTTCAGTGTTTGATTTTGCAATGATTTCACTGTTTGGATGTGTTTTTCTATTTGTGTCTGTTTTTGTGCGCATTCAGCAAGTATACGGCTGTTTTCTGGTTTTTTCAATTTTCTACTGTCCCATAACATAAACCTCACAAATAAAGTTAACATCTTATAAGATATACTTCTGTAACTTCAGTGTTTGATTTTGCAATGATTTCACTGTTTGGATGTGTTTTTCTATTTGTGTCTGTTTTTGTGCGCATTCAGCAAGTATACGGCTGTTTTCTGATTTTTTTCAATTTTCTACTGTCCCGTAACATAAACCTCACAAATAAAGTTAAAATCTTATAAGATATAGTTATATGCCTTCAGTGTTTGATTTTGCAATGATTTCACTGTTTGGATGTGTTTTTCTATTTGTGTCTGTGTTTGTGCACATTCAGCAAGTATACGGCTGTTTTCTGATTTTTTTCAATTTTCTACTGTTCCATAACATAAACCTCACAAATAAAGTTAACATCTTATAAGATATACTTCTGTAACCTCAGTGTTTGATTTTGCAATGATTTCACTGTTTGGATGTGTTTTTCTATTTGTGTCTGTCTTTGTGCACGTTCAGCAAGTATACGGCTGTTTTCTGGTTTTTTCAATTTTCTACTGTCCCATAACATAAACCTCACAAATAAAGTTAACATCTTATAAGATATACTTCTGTAACTTCAGTGTTTGATTTTGCAATGATTTCACTGTTTGGATGTGTTTTTCTATTTGTGTCTGTTTTTGTGCGCATTCAGCAAGTATACGGCTGTTTTCTGATTTTTTTCAATTTTCTACTGTCCCGTAACATAAACCTCACAAATAAAGTTAAAATCTTATAAGATATAGTTATATGCCTTCAGTGTTTGATTTTGCAATGATTTCACTGTTTGGATGTGTTTTTCTATGTGTGTCTGTGTTTGTGCACATTCAGCAAGTATACGGCTGTTTTCTGATTTTTTTCAATTTTCTACTGTTCCATAACATAAACCTCACAAATAAAGTTAACATCTTATAAGATATACTTCTGTAACCTCAGTGTTTGATTTTGCAATGATTTCACTGTTTGGATGTGTTTTTCTATTTGTGTCTGTTTTTGTGCGCATTCAGCAAGTATACGGCTGTTTTCTGATTTTTTTCAATTTTCTACTGTCCCGTAACATAAACCTCACAAATAAAGTTAAAATCTTATAAGATATAGTTATATGCCTTCAGTGTTTGATTTTGCAATGATTTCACTGTTTGGATGTGTTTTTCTATTTGTGTCTGTTTTTGTGCACATTCAGCAAGTATACGGCTGTTTTCTGATTTTTTTAAATTTTCTACTGTCCCATAACATAAACCTCACAAATAAAGTTAAAATCTTTTAAGATATAGTTATATGCCTTCAGTGTTTGATTTTGCAATGATTTCACTGTTTGGATGTGTTTTTCTATTTGTGTCTGTTTTTGTGCGCATTCAGCAAGTATACGGCTGTTTTCTGGTTTTTTCAATTTTCTACTGTCCCATAACATAAACCTCACAAATAAAGTTAACATCTTATAAGATATACTTCTGTAACTTCAGTGTTTGATTTTGCAATGATTTCACTGTTTGGATGTGTTTTTCTATTTGTGTCTGTTTTTGTGCGCATTCAGCAAGTATACGGCTGTTTTCTGATTTTTTTCAATTTTCTACTGTCCCGTAACATAAACCTCACAAATAAAGTTAAAATCTTATAAGATATAGTTATATGCCTTCAGTGTTTGATTTTGCAATGATTTCACTGTTTGGATGTGTTTTTCTATTTGTGTCTTTTGTTGTGCACATTCAGCAAGTATACGGCTGTTTTCTGATTTTTTTCAATTTTCTACTGTTCCATAACATAAACCTCACAAATAAAGTTAACATCTTATAAGATATACTTCTGTAACCTCAGTGTTTGATTTTGCAATGATTTCACTGTTTGGATGTGTTTTTCTATTTGTGTCTGTCTTTGTGCACGTTCAGCAAGTATACAGCTGTTTTCTGATTTTTTTCAATTTTCTACTGTCCCATAACATAAACCTCACAAATAAAGTTAACATCTTATAAGATATACTTCTGTAACCTCAGTGTTTGATTTTGCAATGATTTCACTGTTTGGATGTGTTTTTCTATTTGTGTCTGTTTTTGTGCGCATTCAGCAAGTATACGGCTGTTTTCTGATTTTTTTCAATTTTCTACTGTCCCGTAACATAAACCTCACAAATAAAGTTAAAATCTTATAAGATATAGTTATATGCCTTCAGTGTTTGATTTTGCAATGATTTCACTGTTTGGATGTGTTTTTCTATTTGTGTCTGTTTTTGTGCGCATTCAGCAAGTATACGGCTGTTTTCTGGTTTTTTCAATTTTCTACTGTCCCATAACATAAACCTCACAAATAAAGTTAACATCTTATAAGATATACTTCTGTAACTTCAGTGTTTGATTTTGCAATGATTTCACTGTTTGGATGTGTTTTTCTATTTGTGTCTGTTTTTGTGCGCATTCAGCAAGTATACGGCTGTTTTCTGATTTTTTTCAATTTTCTACTGTCCCGTAACATAAACCTCACAAATAAAGTTAAAATCTTATAAGATATAGTTATATGCCTTCAGTGTTTGATTTTGCAATGATTTCACTGTTTGGATGTGTTTTTCTATTTGTGTCTGTGTTTGTGCACATTCAGCAAGTATACGGCTGTTTTCTGATTTTTTTCAATTTTCTACTGTTCCATAACATAAACCTCACAAATAAAGTTAACATCTTATAAGATATACTTCTGTAACCTCAGTGTTTGATTTTGCAATGATTTCACTGTTTGGATGTGTTTTTCTATTTGTGTCTGTCTTTGTGCACGTTCAGCAAGTATACGGCTGTTTTCTGGTTTTTTCAATTTTCTACTGTCCCATAACATAAACCTCACAAATAAAGTTAACATCTTATAAGATATACTTCTGTAACTTCAGTGTTTGATTTTGCAATGATTTCACTGTTTGGATGTGTTTTTCTATTTGTGTCTGTTTTTGTGCGCATTCAGCAAGTATACGGCTGTTTTCTGATTTTTTTCAATTTTCTACTGTCCCGTAACATAAACCTCACAAATAAAGTTAAAATCTTATAAGATATAGTTATATGCCTTCAGTGTTTAATTTTGCAATGATTTCACTGTTTGGATGTGTTTTTCTATGTGTGTCTGTGTTTGTGCACATTCAGCAAGTATACGGCTGTTTTCTGATTTTTTTCAATTTTCTACTGTTCCATAACATAAACCTCACAAATAAAGTTAACATCTTATAAGATATACTTCTGTAACCTCAGTGTTTGATTTTGCAATGATTTCACTGTTTGGATGTGTTTTTCTATTTGTGTCTGTTTTTGTGCGCATTCAGCAAGTATACGGCTGTTTTCTGATTTTTTTCAATTTTCTACTGTCCCGTAACATAAACCTCACAAATAAAGTTAAAATCTTATAAGATATAGTTATATGCCTTCAGTGTTTGATTTTGCAATGATTTCACTGTTTGGATGTGTTTTTCTATGTGTGTCTGTGTTTGTGCACATTCAGCAAGTATACGGCTGTTTTCTGATTTTTTTCAATTTTCTACTGTTCCATAACATAAACCTCACAAATAAAGTTAACATCTTATAAGATATACTTCTGTAACGTCAGTGTTTGATTTTGCAATGATTTCACTGTTTGGATGTGTTTTTCTATTTGTGTCTTTTGTTGTGCACATTCAGCAAGTATACGGCTGTTTTCTGATTTTTTTCAATTTTCTATTGTCCCGTAACATTAACCTCATTAATAAAGTTAACATCTAATAAGATATAGTTATATGCCTTCAGTGTTTGATTTTGCAATGATTTCACTGTTTGGATGTGTTTTTCTATTTGTGTCTGTCTTTGTGCACGTTCAGCAAGTATACAGCTGTTTTCTGATTTTTTTCAATTTTCTACTGTCCCATAACATAAACCTCACAAATAAAGTTAACATCTTATAAGATATACTTCTGTAACCTCAGTGTTTGATTTTGCAATGATTTCACTGTTTGGATGTGTTTTTCTATTTGTGTCTGTTTTTGTGCGCATTCAGCAAGTATACGGCTGTTTTCTGATTTTTTTCAATTTTCTACTGTCCCGTAACATAAACCTCACAAATAAAGTTAAAATCTTATAAGATATAGTTATATGCCTTCAGTGTTTGATTTTGCAATGATTTCACTGTTTGGATGTGTTTTTCTATTTGTGTCTGTTTTTGTGCGCATTCAGCAAGTATACGGCTGTTTTCTGGTTTTTTCAATTTTCTACTGTCCCATAACATAAACCTCACAAATAAAGTTAACATCTTATAAGATATACTTCTGTAACTTCAGTGTTTGATTTTGCAATGATTTCACTGTTTGGATGTGTTTTTCTATTTGTGTCTGTTTTTGTGCGCATTCAGCAAGTATACGGCTGTTTTCTGATTTTTTTCAATTTTCTACTGTCCCGTAACATAAACCTCACAAATAAAGTTAAAATCTTATAAGATATAGTTATATGCCTTCAGTGTTTGATTTTGCAATGATTTCACTGTTTGGATGTGTTTTTCTATTTGTGTCTGTGTTTGTGCACATTCAGCAAGTATACGGCTGTTTTCTGATTTTTTTCAATTTTCTACTGTTCCATAACATAAACCTCACAAATAAAGTTAACATCTTATAAGATATACTTCTGTAACCTCAGTGTTTGATTTTGCAATGATTTCACTGTTTGGATGTGTTTTTCTATTTGTGTCTGTCTTTGTGCACGTTCAGCAAGTATACGGCTGTTTTCTGGTTTTTTCAATTTTCTACTGTCCCATAACATAAACCTCACAAATAAAGTTAACATCTTATAAGATATACTTCTGTAACTTCAGTGTTTGATTTTGCAATGATTTCACTGTTTGGATGTGTTTTTCTATTTGTGTCTGTTTTTGTGCGCATTCAGCAAGTATACGGCTGTTTTCTGATTTTTTTCAATTTTCTACTGTCCCGTAACATAAACCTCACAAATAAAGTTAAAATCTTATAAGATATAGTTATATGCCTTCAGTGTTTGATTTTGCAATGATTTCACTGTTTGGATGTGTTTTTCTATTTGTGTCTGTGTTTGTGCACGTTCAGCAAGTATACGGCTGTTTTCTGATTTTTTTCAATTTTCTACTGTTCCATAACATAAACCTCACAAATAAAGTTAACATCTTATAAGATATGCTTCTGTAACCTCAGTGTTTGATTTTGCAATGATTTCACTGTTTGGATGTGTTTTTCTTTTTGTGTCTGTCTTTGTGCACGTTCAGCAAGTATACAGCTGTTTTCTGATTTTTTTCAATTTTCTACTGTCCCATAACATAAACCTCACAAATAAAGTTAACATCTTATAAGATATACTTCTGTAACCTCAGTGTTTGATTTTGCAATGATTTCACTGTTTGGATGTGTTTTTCTATTTGTGTCTGTTTTTGTGCGCATTCAGCAAGTATACGGCTGTTTTCTGATTTTTTTCAATTTTCTACTGTCCCGTAACATAAACCTCACAAATAAAGTTAAAATCTTATAAGATATAGTTATATGCCTTCAGTGTTTGATTTTGCAATGATTTCACTGTTTGGATGTGTTTTTCTATTTGTGTCTGTTTTTGTGCGCATTCAGCAAGTATACGGCTGTTTTCTGGTTTTTTCAATTTTCTACTGTCCCATAACATAAACCTCACAAATAAAGTTAACATCTTATAAGATATACTTCTGTAACTTCAGTGTTTGATTTTGCAATGATTTCACTGTTTGGATGTGTTTTTCTATTTGTGTCTGTTTTTGTGCGCATTCAGCAAGTATACGGCTGTTTTCTGATTTTTTTCAATTTTCTACTGTCCCGTAACATAAACCTCACAAATAAAGTTAAAATCTTATAAGATATAGTTATATGCCTTCAGTGTTTGATTTTGCAATGATTTCACTGTTTGGATGTGTTTTTCTATTTGTGTCTGTTTTTGTGCGCATTCAGCAAGTATACGGCTGTTTTCTGGTTTTTTCAATTTTCTACTGTCCCATAACATAAACCTCACAAATAAAGTTAACATCTTATAAGATATACTTCTGTAACTTCAGTGTTTGATTTTGCAATGATTTCACTGTTTGGATGTGTTTTTCTATTTGTGTCTGTTTTTGTGCGCATTCAGCAAGTATACGGCTGTTTTCTGATTTTTTTCAATTTTCTACTGTCCCGTAACATAAACCTCACAAATAAAGTTAAAATCTTATAAGATATAGTTATATGCCTTCAGTGTTTGATTTTGCAATGATTTCACTGTTTGGATGTGTTTTTCTATTTGTGTCTGTGTTTGTGCACATTCAGCAAGTATACGGCTGTTTTCTGATTTTTTTCAATTTTCTACTGTTCCATAACATAAACCTCACAAATAAAGTTAACATCTTATAAGATATACTTCTGTAACCTCAGTGTTTGATTTTGCAATGATTTCACTGTTTGGATGTGTTTTTCTATTTGTGTCTGTCTTTGTGCACGTTCAGCAAGTATACAGCTGTTTTCTGATTTTTTTCAATTTTCTACTGTCCCATAACATAAACCTCACAAATAAAGTTAACATCTTATAAGATATACTTCTGTAACCTCAGTGTTTGATTTTGCAATGATTTCACTGTTTGGATGTGTTTTTCTATTTGTGTCTGTTTTTGTGCGCATTCAGCAAGTATACGGCTGTTTTCTGATTTTTTTCAATTTTCTACTGTCCCGTAACATAAACCTCACAAATAAAGTTAAAATCTTATAATATATAGTTATATGCCTTCAGTGTTTGATTTTGCAATGATTTCACTGTTTGGATGTGTTTTTCTATGTGTGTCTGTGTTTGTGCACATTCAGCAAGTATACGGCTGTTTTCTGATTTTTTTTCAATTTTCTACTGTTCCATAACATAAACCTCACAAATAAAGTTAAAATCTTATAAGATATAGTTATATGCCTTCAGTGTTTGATTTTGCAATGATTTCACTGTTTGGATGTGTTTTTCTATGTGTGTCTGTGTTTGTGCACATTCAGCAAGTATACGGCTGTTTTCTGATTTTTTTCAATTTTCTACTGTTCCATAACATAAACCTCACAAATAAAGTTAACATCTTATAATATATACTTCTGTAACCTCAGTGTTTGATTTTGCAATGATTTCACTGTTTGGATGTGTTTTTCTATTTGTGTCTGTCTTTGTGCACGTTCAGCAAGTATACAGCTGTTTTCTGATTTTTTTCAATTTTCTACTGTCCCATAACATAAACCTCACAAATAAAGTTAACATCTTATAAGATATACTTCTGTAACCTCAGTGTTTGATTTTGCAATGATTTCACTGTTTGGATGTGTTTTTCTATTTGTGTCTGTTTTTGTGCGCATTCAGCAAGTATACGGCTGTTTTCTGATTTTTTTCAATTTTCTACTGTCCCGTAACATAAACCTCACAAATAAAGTTAAAATCTTATAAGATATAGTTATATGCCTTCAGTGTTTGATTTTGCAATGATTTCACTGTTTGGATGTGTTTTTCTATTTGTGTCTGTTTTTGTGCGCATTCAGCAAGTATACGGCTGTTTTCTGGTTTTTTCAATTTTCTACTGTCCCATAACATAAACCTCACAAATAAAGTTAACATCTTATAAGATATACTTCTGTAACTTCAGTGTTTGATTTTGCAATGATTTCACTGTTTGGATGTGTTTTTCTATTTGTGTCTGTTTTTGTGCGCATTCAGCAAGTATACGGCTGTTTTCTGATTTTTTTCAATTTTCTACTGTCCCGTAACATAAACCTCACAAATAAAGTTAAAATCTTATAAGATATAGTTATATGCCTTCAGTGTTTGATTTTGCAATGATTTCACTGTTTGGATGTGTTTTTCTATTTGTGTCTGTGTTTGTGCACATTCAGCAAGTATACGGCTGTTTTCTGATTTTTTTCAATTTTCTACTGTTCCATAACATAAACCTCACAAATAAAGTTAACATCTTATAAGATATACTTCTGTAACCTCAGTGTTTGATTTTGCAATGATTTCACTGTTTGGATGTGTTTTTCTATTTGTGTCTGTCTTTGTGCACGTTCAGCAAGTATACAGCTGTTTTCTGATTTTTTTCAATTTTCTACTGTCCCATAACATAAACCTCACAAATAAAGTTAACATCTTATAAGATATACTTCTGTAACCTCAGTGTTTGATTTTGCAATGATTTCACTGTTTGGATGTGTTTTTCTATTTGTGTCTGTTTTTGTGCGCATTCAGCAAGTATACGGCTGTTTTCTGATTTTTTTCAATTTTCTACTGTCCCGTAACATAAACCTCACAAATAAAGTTAAAATCTTATAAGATATAGTTATATGCCTTCAGTGTTTGATTTTGCAATGATTTCACTGTTTGGATGTGTTTTTCTATTTGTGTCTGTTTTTGTGCACATTCAGCAAGTATACGGCTGTTTTCTGATTTTTTTTCAATTTTCTACTGTCCCATAACATAAACCTCACAAATAAAGTTAACATCTTATAAGATATACTTCTGTAACCTCAGTGTTTGATTTTGCAATGATTTCACTGTTTGGATGTGTTTTTCTATGTGTGTCTGTGTTTGTGCACATTCAGCAAGTATACGGCTGTTTTCTGATTTTTTTCAATTTTCTACTGTTCCATAACATAAACCTCACAAATAAAGTTAACATCTTATAAGATATACTTCTGTAACCTCAGTGTTTGATTTTGCAATGATTTCACTGTTTGGATGTGTTTTTCTATTTGTGTCTTTTGTTGTGCACATTCAGCAAGTATACGGCTGTTTTCTGATTTTTTTCAATTTTCTATTGTCCCGTAACATTAACCTCATAAATAAAGTTAACATCTTATAAGATATAGTTATATGCCTTCAGTGTTTGATTTTGCAATGATTTCACTGTTTGGATGTGTTTTTCTATTTGTGTCTGTCTTTGTGCACGTTCAGCAAGTATACGGCTGTTTTCTGATTTTTTTCAATTTTCTACTGTCGCATAACATAAACCTCACAAATAAAGTTAACATCTTATAAGATATAGTTATATGCCTTCAGTGTTTGATTTTGCAATGATTTCACTGTTTGGATGTGTTTTTCTATTTGTGTCTGTGTTTGTGCACATTCAGCAAGTATACGGCTGTTTTCTGATTTTTTTCAATTTTCTACTGTTCCATAACATAAACCTCACAAATAAAGTTAACATCTTATAAGATATACTTCTGTAACCTCAGTGTTTGATTTTGCAATGATTTCACTGTTTGGATGTGTTTTTCTATTTGTGTCTGTCTTTGTGCACGTTCAGCAAGTATACAGCTGTTTTCTGATTTTTTTCAATTTTCTACTGTCCCGTAACATAAACCTCACAAATAAAGTTAAAATCTTATAAGATATAGTTATATGCCTTCAGTGTTTGATTTTGCAATGATTTCACTGTTTGGATGTGTTTTTCTATGTGTGTCTGTGTTTGTGCACATTCAGCAAGTATACGGCTGTTTTCTGATTTTTTTCAATTTTCTACTGTTCCATAACATAAACCTCACAAATAAAGTTAACATCTTATAATATATACTTCTGTAACCTCAGTGTTTGATTTTGCAATGATTTCACTGTTTGGATGTGTTTTTCTATTTGTGTCTGTCTTTGTGCACGTTCAGCAAGTATACAGCTGTTTTCTGATTTTTTTCAATTTTCTACTGTCCCATAACATAAACCTCACAAATAAAGTTAACATCTTATAAGATATACTTCTGTAACCTCAGTGTTTGATTTTGCAATGATTTCACTGTTTGGATGTGTTTTTCTATTTGTGTCTGTTTTTGTGCGCATTCAGCAAGTATACGGCTGTTTTCTGATTTTTTTCAATTTTCTACTGTCCCGTAACATAAACCTCACAAATAAAGTTAAAATCTTATAAGATATAGTTATATGCCTTCAGTGTTTGATTTTGCAATGATTTCACTGTTTGGATGTGTTTTTCTATTTGTGTCTGTTTTTGTGCGCATTCAGCAAGTATACGGCTGTTTTCTGGTTTTTTCAATTTTCTACTGTCCCATAACATTAACCTCACAAATAAAGTTAACATCTTATAAGATATACTTCTGTAACTTCAGTGTTTGATTTTGCAATGATTTCACTGTTTGGATGTGTTTTTCTATTTGTGTCTGTTTTTGTGCGCATTCAGCAAGTATACGGCTGTTTTCTGATTTTTTTCAATTTTCTACTGTCCCGTAACATAAACCTCACAAATAAAGTTAAAATCTTATAAGATATAGTTATATGCCTTCAGTGTTTGATTTTGCAATGATTTCACTGTTTGGATGTGTTTTTCTATTTGTGTCTGTGTTTGTGCACATTCAGCAAGTATACGGCTGTTTTCTGATTTTTTTCAATTTTCTACTGTTCCATAACATAAACCTCACAAATAAAGTTAACATCTTATAAGATATACTTCTGTAACCTCAGTGTTTGATTTTGCAATGATTTCACTGTTTGGATGTGTTTTTCTATTTGTGTCTGTCTTTGTGCACGTTCAGCAAGTATACAGCTGTTTTCTGATTTTTTTCAATTTTCTACTGTCCCATAACATAAACCTCACAAATAAAGTTAACATCTTATAAGATATACTTCTGTAACCTCAGTGTTTGATTTTGCAATGATTTCACTGTTTGGATGTGTTTTTCTATTTGTGTCTGTTTTTGTGCGCATTCAGCAAGTATACGGCTGTTTTCTGATTTTTTTCAATTTTCTACTGTCCCGTAACATAAACCTCACAAATAAAGTTAAAATCTTATAAGATATAGTTATATGCCTTCAGTGTTTGATTTTGCAATGATTTCACTGTTTGGATGTGTTTTTCTATTTGTGTCTGTTTTTGTGCACATTCAGCAAGTATACGGCTGTTTTCTGATTTTTTTTCAATTTTCTACTGTCCCATAACATAAACCTCACAAATAAAGTTAACATCTTATAAGATATACTTCTGTAACCTCAGTGTTTGATTTTGCAATGATTTCACTGTTTGGATGTGTTTTTCTATGTGTGTCTGTGTTTGTGCACATTCAGCAAGTATACGGCTGTTTTCTGATTTTTTTCAATTTTCTACTGTTCCATAACATAAACCTCACAAATAAAGTTAACATCTTATAAGATATACTTCTGTAACCTCAGTGTTTGATTTTGCAATGATTTCACTGTTTGGATGTGTTTTTCTATTTGTGTCTTTTGTTGTGCACATTCAGCAAGTATACGGCTGTTTTCTGATTTTTTTCAATTTTCTATTGTCCCTTAACATTAACCTCATAAATAAAGTTAACAGCTTATAAGATATAGTTATATGCCTTCAGTGTTTGATTTTGCAATGATTTCACTGTTTGGATGTGTTTTTCTATTTGTGTCTGTCTTTGTGCACGTTCAGCAAGTATACGGCTGTTTTCTGATTTTTTTCAATTTTCTACTGTCGCATAACATAAACCTCACAAATAAAGTTAACATCTTATAAGATATAGTTATATGCCTTCAGTGTTTGATTTTGCAATGATTTCACTGTTTGGATGTGTTTTTCTATTTGTGTCTGTGTTTGTGCACATTCAGCAAGTATACGGCTGTTTTCTGATTTTTTTCAATTTTCTACTGTTCCATAACATAAACCTCACAAATAAAGTTAACATCTTATAAGATTTACTTCTGTAACCTCAGTGTTTGATTTTGCAATGATTTCACTGTTTGGATGTGTTTTTCTATTTGTGTCTGTCTTTGTGCACGTTCAGCAAGTATACAGCTGTTTTCTGATTTTTTTCAATTTTCTACTGTCCCGTAACATAAACCTCACAAATAAAGTTAAAATCTTATAAGATATAGTTATATGCCTTCAGTGTTTGATTTTGCAATGATTTCACTGTTTGGATGTGTTTTTCTATTTGTGTCTGTGTTTGTGCACATTCAGCAAGTATACGGCTGTTTTCTGATTTTTTTCAATTTTCTACTGTTCCATAACATAAACCTCACAAATAAAGTTAACATCTTATAATATATACTTCTGTAACCTCAGTGTTTGATTTTGCAATGATTTCACTGTTTGGATGTGTTTTTCTATTTGTGTCTGTCTTTGTGCACGTTCAGCAAGTATACAGCTGTTTTCTGATTTTTTTCAATTTTCTACTGTCCCATAACATAAACCTCACAAATAAAGTTAACATCTTATAAGATATACTTCTGTAACCTCAGTGTTTGATTTTGCAATGATTTCACTGTTTGGATGTGTTTTTCTATTTGTGTCTGTTTTTGTGCGCATTCAGCAAGTATACGGCTGTTTTCTGATTTTTTTCAATTTTCTACTGTCCCGTAACATAAACCTCACAAATAAAGTTAAAATCTTATAAGATATAGTTATATGCCTTCAGTGTTTGATTTTGCAATGATTTCACTGTTTGGATGTGTTTTTCTATTTGTGTCTGTGTTTGTGCACATTCAGCAAGTATACGGCTGTTTTCTGATTTTTTTCAATTTTCTACTGTTCCATAACATAAACCTCACAAATAAAGTTAACATCTTATAAGATATACTTCTGTAACCTCAGTGTTTGATTTTGCAATGATTTCACTGTTTGGATGTGTTTTTCTATTTGTGTCTGTCTTTGTGCACGTTCAGCAAGTATACAGCTGTTTTCTGATTTTTTTCAATTTTCTACTGTCCCATAACATAAACCTCACAAATAAAGTTAACATCTTATAAGATATACTTCTGTAACCTCAGTGTTTGATTTTGCAATGATTTCACTGTTTGGATGTGTTTTTCTATTTGTGTCTGTTTTTGTGCGCATTCAGCAAGTATACGGCTGTTTTCTGATTTTTTTCAATTTTCTACTGTCCCGTAACATAAACCTCACAAATAAAGTTAAAATCTTATAAGATATAGTTATATGCCTTCAGTGTTTGATTTTGCAATGATTTCACTGTTTGGATGTGTTTTTCTATTTGTGTCTGTTTTTGTGCACATTCAGCAAGTATACGGCTGTTTTCTGATTTTTTTTCAATTTTCTACTGTCCCATAACATAAACCTCACAAATAAAGTTAACATCTTATAAGATATACTTCTGTAACCTCAGTGTTTGATTTTGCAATGATTTCACTGTTTGGATGTGTTTTTCTATGTGTGTCTGTGTTTGTGCACATTCAGCAAGTATACGGCTGTTTTCTGATTTTTTTCAATTTTCTACTGTTCCATAACATAAACCTCACAAATAAAGTTAACATCTTATAAGATATACTTCTGTAACCTCAGTGTTTGATTTTGCAATGATTTCACTGTTTGGATGTGTTTTTCTATTTGTGTCTTTTGTTGTGCACATTCAGCAAGTATACGGCTGTTTTCTGATTTTTTTCAATTTTCTATTGTCCCGTAACATTAACCTCATAAATAAAGTTAACATCTTATAAGATATAGTTATATGCCTTCAGTGTTTGATTTTGCAATGATTTCACTGTTTGGATGTGTTTTTCTATTTGTGTCTGTCTTTGTGCACGTTCAGCAAGTATACGGCTGTTTTCTGATTTTTTTCAATTTTCTACTGTCGCATAACATAAACCTCACAAATAAAGTTAACATCTTATAAGATATAGTTATATGCCTTCAGTGTTTGATTTTGCAATGATTTCACTGTTTGGATGTGTTTTTCTATTTGTGTCTGTGTTTGTGCACATTCAGCAAGTATACGGCTGTTTTCTGATTTTTTTCAATTTTCTACTGTTCCATAACATAAACCTCACAAATAAAGTTAACATCTTATAAGATATACTTCTGTAACCTCAGTGTTTGATTTTGCAATGATTTCACTGTTTGGATGTGTTTTTCTATTTGTGTCTGTCTTTGTGCACGTTCAGCAAGTATACAGCTGTTTTCTGATTTTTTTCAATTTTCTACTGTCCCATAACATAAACCTCACAAATAAAGTTAACATCTTATAAGATATACTTCTGTAACCTCAGTGTTTGATTTTGCAATGATTTCACTGTTTGGATGTGTTTTTCTATTTGTGTCTGTTTTTGTGCGCATTCAGCAAGTATACGGCTGTTTTCTGATTTTTTTCAATTTTCTACTGTCCCGTAACATAAACCTCACAAATAAAGTTAAAATCTTATAAGATATAGTTATATGCCTTCAGTGTTTGATTTTGCAATGATTTCACTGTTTGGATGTGTTTTTCTATTTGTGTCTGTTTTTGTGCACATTCAGCAAGTATACGGCTGTTTTCTGATTTTTTTTCAATTTTCTACTGTCCCATAACATAAACCTCACAAATAAAGTTAACATCTTATAAGATATACTTCTGTAACCTCAGTGTTTGATTTTGCAATGATTTCACTGTTTGGATGTGTTTTTCTATGTGTGTCTGTGTTTGTGCACATTCAGCAAGTATACGGCTGTTTTCTGATTTTTTTCAATTTTCTACTGTTCCATAACATAAACCTCACAAATAAAGTTAACATCTTATAAGATATACTTCTGTAACCTCAGTGTTTGATTTTGCAATGATTTCACTGTTTGGATGTGTTTTTCTATTTGTGTCTTTTGTTGTGCACATTCAGCAAGTATCCGGCTGTTTTCTGATTTTTTTCAATTTTCTATTGTCCCGTAACATAAACCTCATAAATAAAGTTAAAATCTTATAAGATATAGTTATATGCCTTCAGTGTTTGATTTTGCAATGATTTCACTGTTTGGATGTGTTTTTCTATTTGTGTCTTTTGTTGTGCACATTCAGCAAGTATACGGCTGTTTTCTGATTTTTTTCAATTTTCTACTGTCCCATAACATAAACCTCACAAATAAAGTTAACATCTTATAAGATATACTTCTGTAACCTCAGTGTTTGATTTTGCAATGATTTCACTGTTTGGATGTGTTTTTCTATTTGTGTCTGTTTTTGTGCACATTCAGCAAGTATACGGCTGTTTTCTGATTTTTTTCAATTTTCTACTGTCCCATAACATAAACCTCACAAATGAAGTTAACATCTTAAAAGATTTAGTTCTGTACCCTCACTGTTTGATTTTGCAATGATTTCACTGTTTGGATGTGTTTTTCTACAAGTATCTGTTTGTCTGCGCATTCAGCTGAGATAAGGCTGTTTAAGGATTTTTTTAATTTTTCTGCTGTCCCATAACATAAACATCACAAATGAAGTTAACATCTTAAAAGATTTAGTTCTGTACCCTCAGTGTTTGATTTTGCAATGATTTCACTGTTGGGATGTGTTTTTCTACAAGTGTCTGTTTGTGTGCGCATTCAGCTGAGATAAGGCTGTTTACGGATTTTTTTAATTTTTCTGCTGTTCCATAACATAAACCTCACAAATGAAGTTAACATCTTAAAAGATTTAGTTCTGTACACTCACTGTTTGATTTTGCAATGATTTCACTGTTTGGATTTGTTTTTCTATTGGTGTCTGTTTGTGTTCGCATTCAGCTGAGATAAGGCTGTTTCCGGATTTTTTTAATTTTTCTGCTGTCCCATAACATAAACCTCACAAATGAAGTTAACATCTTATAAGATATACTTCTTTACCCTCAGTGTTTAATTTTGCAATGATTTCACTGTTGGGATGTGTTTTTCTACAAGTATCTGTTTGTGTGCGCATTCAGCTGAGATAAGGCTTTTTAAGGATTTTTTTAATTTTTCTGCTGTCCCATAACATAAACCTCACAAATGAAGTTAACATCTTAAAATATTTAGTTCTGTACCCTCAGTGTTTGATTTTGCTTTGATTTCACTGTTTGGATGTGTTTTTCTATTGGTGTCTGTTTGTGTGCGCATTCAGCTGAGATAAGGCTGTTTCCGGATTTTTTTCATTTTTCTGCTGTCCCATAACATAAACCTCACAAATAAAGTTAAAATCTTAGAAGTTATAGTTATATGCCTTCAGTGTTTGATTTTGCAATGATTTCACTGTTTGGATGTGTTTTTCTATTTGTGTCTGTTTTTGTGCACATTCAGCAAGTATACGGCTGTTTTCTGATTTTTTACAATTTTCTATTGTCCTATAACATAACCTCACAAATAAAGTTAAAATCTTATAAGATATAGTTATATGCCTTCAGTGTTTGATTTTGCAATGATTTCACTGTTTGGATGTGTTTTTCTATTTGTGTCTGTCTTTGTGCACGTTCAGCAAGTATACGGCTGTTTTCTGATTTTTTTCAATTTTCTACTGTCGCATAACATAAACCTCACAAATAAAGTTAACATCTTATAAGATATAGTTATATGCCTTCAGTGTTTGATTTTGCAATGATTTCACTGTTTGGATGTGTTTTTCTATTTGTGTCTTTTGTTGTGCACATTCAGCAAGTATCCGGCTGTTTTCTGATTTTTTTCAATTTTCTATTGTCCCGTAACATAAACCTCATAAATAAAGTTAAAATCTTATAAGATATAGTTATATGCCTTCAGTGTTTGATTTTGCAATGATTTCACTGTTTGGATGTGTTTTTCTATTTGTGTCTTTTGTTGTGCACATTCAGCAAGTATACGGCTGTTTTCTGATTTTTTTCAATTTTCTACTGTCCCATAACATAAACCTCACAAATAAAGTTAACATCTTATAAGATATACTTCTGTAACCTCAGTGTTTGATTTTGCAATGATTTCACTGTTTGGATGTGTTTTTCTATTTGTGTCTGTTTTTGTGCACATTCAGCAAGTATACGGCTGTTTTCTGATTTTTTTCAATTTTCTACTGTCCCATAACATAAACCTCACAAATGAAGTTAACATCTTAAAAGATTTAGTTCTGTACCCTCACTGTTTGATTTTGCAATGATTTCACTGTTTGGATGTGTTTTTCTACAAGTATCTGTTTGTCTGCGCATTCAGCTGAGATAAGGCTGTTTAAGGATTTTTTTAATTTTTCTGCTGTCCCATAACATAAACATCACAAATGAAGTTAACATCTTAAAAGATTTAGTTCTGTACCCTCAGTGTTTGATTTTGCAATGATTTCACTGTTGGGATGTGTTTTTCTACAAGTGTCTGTTTGTGTGCGCATTCAGCTGAGATAAGGCTGTTTACGGATTTTTTTAATTTTTCTGCTGTTCCATAACATAAACCTCACAAATGAAGTTAACATCTTAAAAGATTTAGTTCTGTACACTCACTGTTTGATTTTGCAATGATTTCACTGTTTGGATGTGTTTTTCTATTGGTGTCTGTTTGTGTTCGCATTCAGCTGAGATAAGGCTGTTTCCGGATTTTTTTAATTTTTCTGCTGTCCCATAACATAAACCTCACAAATGAAGTTAACATCTTATAAGATATACTTCTTTACCCTCAGTGTTTAATTTTGCAATGATTTCACTGTTGGGATGTGTTTTTCTACAAGTATCTGTTTGTGTGCGCATTCAGCTGAGATAAGGCTTTTTAAGGATTTTTTTAATTTTTCTGCTGTCCCATAACATAAACCTCACAAATGAAGTTAACATCTTAAAATATTTAGTTCTGTACCCTCAGTGTTTGATTTTGCTTTGATTTCACTGTTTGGATGTGTTTTTCTATTGGTGTCTGTTTGTGTGCGCATTCAGCTGAGATAAGGCTGTTTCCGGATTTTTTTCATTTTTCTGCTGTCCCATAACATAAACCTCACAAATAAAGTTAAAATCTTAGAAGTTATAGTTATATGCCTTCAGTGTTTGATTTTGCAATGATTTCACTGTTTGGATGTGTTTTTCTATTTGTGTCTGTTTTTGTGCACATTCAGCAAGTATACGGCTGTTTTCTGATTTTTTACAATTTTCTATTGTCCTATAACATAACCTCACAAATAAAGTTAAAATCTTATAAGATATAGTTATATGCCTTCAGTGTTTGATTTTGCAATGATTTCACTGTTTGGATGTGTTTTTCTATTTGTGTCTTTTGTGGTGCACATTCAGCAAGTATACGGCTGTTTTCTGATTTTTTTCAATTTTCTACTGTCCCATAACATAAACCTCACAAATAAAGTAAACATCTTATAAGATATACTTCTGTAACCTCAGTGTTTGATTTTGCAATGATTTCACTGTTTGGATGTGTTTTTCTATTGGTGTCTGTTTTTGTGCGCATTCAGCTGAGATAAGGCTGTTTCCGGATTTTTTTCATTTTTCTGCTGTCCCATAACATAAACCTCACAAATAAAGTTAAAATCTTAGAAGTTATAGTTATATGCCTTCAGTGTTTGATTTTGCAATGATTTCACTGTTTGGATGTGTTTTTCTATTTGTGTCTGTTTTTGTGCACATTCAGCAAGTATACGGCTGTTTTCTGATTTTTTTCAATTTTCTATTGTCCTATAACATAAACCTCACAAATAAAGTTAAAATCTTATAAGATATAGTTATATGCCTTCAGTGTTTGATTTTGCAATGATTTCACTGTTTGGATGTGTTTTTCTATTTGTGTCTTTTGTTGTGCACATTCAGCAAGTATACGGCTGTTTTCTGATTTTTTTCAATTTTCTATTGTCCCATAACATAAACCTCACAAATAAAGTTAACATCTTATAAGATATAGTTATTTATCCTCAGTGTTTGATTTTGCAATGATTTCACTGTTTGGATGTGTTTTTCTATTTGTGTCTGTTTTTGTGCGCATTCAGCAAGTATACGGCTGTTTTCTGGTTTTTTCAATTTTCTACTGTCCCATAACATAAACCTCACTAATAAAGTTAACATCTTATAAGATATACTTCTGTAACTTCAGTGTTTGATTTTGCAATGATTTCACTGTTTGGATGTGTTTTTCTATTTGTGTCTGTCTTTGTGCACGTTCAGCAAGTATACGGCTGTTTTCTGATTTTTTTCAATTTTCTATTGTCCCGTAACATTAACCTCATAAATAAAGTTAACATCTTATAAGATATAGTTATATGCCTTCAGTGTTTGATTTTGCAATGATTTCACTGTTTGGATGTGTTTTTCTATTTGTGTCTGTGTTTGTGCACATTCAGCAAGTATACGGCTGTTTTCTGATTTTTTTCAATTTTCTACTGTTCCATAACATAAACCTCACAAATAAAGTTAACATCTTATAAGATATACTTCTGTAACCTCAGTGTTTGATTTTGCAATGATTTCACTGTTTGGATGTGTTTTTCTATTTGTGTCTTTTGTTGTGCACATTCAGCAAGTATACGGCTGTTTTCTGATTTTTTTCAATTTTCTATTGTCCCGTAACATTAACCTCATAAATAAAGTTAACATCTTATAAGATATAGTTATATGCCTTCAGTGTTTGATTTTGCAATGATTTCACTGTTTGGATGTGTTTTTCTATTTGTGTCTGTCTTTGTGCACGTTCAGCAAGTATACGGCTGTTTTCTGATTTTTTTCAATTTTCTACTGTCGCATAACATAAACCTCACAAATAAAGTTAACATCTTATAAGATATAGTTATATGCCTTCAGTGTTTGATTTTGCAATGATTTCACTGTTTGGATGTGTTTTTCTATTTGTGTCTGTGTTTGTGCACATTCAGCAAGTATACGGCTGTTTTCTGATTTTTTTCAATTTTCTACTGTTCCATAACATAAACCTCACAAATAAAGTTAACATCTTATAAGATATACTTCTGTAACCTCAGTGTTTGATTTTGCAATGATTTCACTGTTTGGATGTGTTTTTCTATTTGTGTCTGTCTTTGTGCACGTTCTGCAAGTATACAGCTGTTTTCTGATTTTTTTCAATTTTCTACTGTCCCATAACATAAACCTCACAAATAAAGTTAACATCTTATAAGATATACTTCTGTAACCTCAGTGTTTGATTTTGCAATGATTTCACTGTTTGGATGTGTTTTTCTATGTGTGTCTGTGTTTGTGCACATTCAGCAAGTATACGGCTGTTTTCTGATTTTTTTCAATTTTCTACTGTTCCATAACATAAACCTCACAAATAAAGTTAACATCTTATAAGATATACTTCTGTAACCTCAGTGTTTGATTTTGCAATGATTTCACTGTTTGGATGTGTTTTTCTATTTGTATCTTTTGTTGTGCACATTCAGCAAGTATACGGCTGTTTTCTGATTTTTTTCAATTTTCTATTGTCCCGTAACATTAACCTCATAAATAAAGTTAACATCTTATAAGATATAGTTATATGCCTTCAGTGTTTGATTTTGCAATGATTTCACTGTTTGGATGTGTTTTTCTATTTGTGTCTGTCTTTGTGCACGTTCAGCAAGTATACGGCTGTTTTCTGATTTTTTTCAATTTTCTACTGTCGCATAACATAAACCTCACAAATAAAGTTAACATCTTATAAGATATAGTTATATGCCTTCAGTGTTTGATTTTGCAATGATTTCACTGTTTGGATGTGTTTTTCTATTCGTGTCTTTTGTTGTGCACATTCAGCAAGTATCCGGCTGTTTTCTGATTTTTTTCAATTTTCTATTGTCCCGTAACATAAACCTCATAAATAAAGTTAAAATCTTATAAGATATAGTTATATGCCTTCAGTGTTTGATTTTGCAATGATTTCACTGTTTGGATGTGTTTTTCTATTTGTGTCTTTTGTTGTGCACATTCAGCAAGTATACGGCTGTTTTCTGATTTTTTCAATTTTCTACTGTCCCATAACATAAACCTCACAAATAAAGTTAACATCTTATAAGATATACTTCTGTAACCTCAGTGTTTGATTTTGCAATGATTTCACTGTTTGGATGTGTTTTTCTATTTGTGTCTGTTTTTGTGCACATTCAGCAAGTATACGGCTGTTTTCTGATTTTTTTCAATTTTCTACTGTCCCATAACATAAACCTCACAAATGAAGTTAACATCTTAAAAGATTTAGTTCTGTACCCTCACTGTTTGATTTTGCAATGATTTCACTGTTTGGATGTGTTTTTCTACAAGTATCTGTTTGTCTGCGCATTCAGCTGAGATAAGGCTGTTTAAGGATTTTTTTAATTTTTCTGCTGTCCCATAACATAAACATCACAAATGAAGTTAACATCTTAAAAGATTTAGTTCTGTACCCTCAGTGTTTGATTTTGCAATGATTTCACTGTTGGGATGTGTTTTTCTACAAGTGTCTGTTTGTGTGCGCATTCAGCTGAGATAAGGCTGTTTACGGATTTTTTTAATTTTTCTGCTGTTCCATAACATAAACCTCACAAATGAAGTTAACATCTTAAAAGATTTAGTTCTGTACACTCACTGTTTGATTTTGCAATGATTTCACTGTTTGGATGTGTTTTTCTATTGGTGTCTGTTTGTGTTCGCATTCAGCTGAGATAAGGCTGTTTCCGGATTTTTTTAATTTTTCTGCTGTCCCATAACATAAACCTCACAAATGAAGTTAAAATCTTAGAAGTTATAGTTATATGCCTTCAGTGTTTGATTTTGCAATGATTTCACTGTTTGGATGTGTTTTTCTATTTGTGTCTGTTTTTGTGCACATTCAGCAAGTATACGGCTGTTTTCTGATTTTTTTCAATTTTCTATTGTCCTATAACATAACCTCACAAATAAAGTTAAAATCTTATAAGATATAGTTATATGCCTTCAGTGTTTGATTTTGCAATGATTTCACTGTTTGGATGTGTTTTTCTATTTGTGTCTTTTGTTGTGCACATTCAGCAAGTATACGGCTGTTTTCTGATTTTTTTCAATTTTCTACTGTCCCATAACATAAACCTCACAAATAAAGTAAACATCTTATAAGATATACTTCTGTAACCTCAGTGTTTGATTTTGCAATGATTTCACTGTTTGGATGTGTTTTTCTATTGGTGTCTGTTTGTGTGCGCATTCAGCTGAGATAAGGCTGTTTCTGGATTTTTTTCATTTTTCTGCTGTCCCATAACATAAACCTCACAAATAAAGTTAAAATCTTAGAAGTTATAGTTATATGCCTTCAGTGTTTGATTTTGCAATGATTTCACTGTTTGGATGTGTTTTTCTATTTGTGTCTGTTTTTGTGCACATTCAGCAAGTATACGGCTGTTTTCTGATTTTTTTCAATTTTCTATTGTCCTATAACATAAACCTCACAAATAAAGTTAAATTTCTTATAAGATATAGTTATATGCCTTCAGTGTTTGATTTTGCAATGATTTCACTGTTTGGATGTGTTTTTCTACAAGTGTCCGTTTGTGCCCCATTGAGCTGAGATAAGGCTGTTTTCGGATTTCTTTCATTTTTCTACTTTCCCATAATATAAACCTAACAAATGAACTTAACATCTTATAAGATATACTTCTTTACCCTCACTGTTTGATTTTGCAATGATTTCACTGTTTGGATGTGTTTTTCTACAAGTGTCTGTTTGTGCCCCATTGAGCTGAGATAAGGCTGTTTTCAGATTTTTTTCATTTTTCTACTTTCCCATAATATAAACCTAACAAATGAACTTAACATCTTATAAGATATACTTCTTTACCCTCAGTGTTTAATTTTGCAATGATTTCACTGTTGGGATGTGTTTTTCTACAAGTATCTGTTTGTGTGCGCATTCAGCTGAGATAAGGCTGTTTAAGGATTTTTTTAATTTGTCTGCTGTCCCATTACATAAATCTCACAAATGAAGTTAACATCTTAAAAGATTTAGTTCTGTACCCTCAGTGTTTGATTTTGCAATGATTTCACTGTTGGGATGTGTTTTTCTACAAGTGTCTGTTTGTGTGCGCATTCAGCTGAGATAAGGCTGTTTACGGATTTTTTTAATTTTTCTGCTGTCCCATAACATAAACCTCACAAATGAAGTTAACATCTTATAAGATATACTTCTTTACCCTCAGTGTTTAATTTTGCAATGATTTCACTGTTGGGATGTGTTTTTCTACAATTATCTGTTTGTGTGCGCATTCAGCTGAGATAAGGCTGTTTAAGGATTTTTTTAATTTTTCTGCTGTCCCATAACATAAACCTCACAAATGAAGTTAACATCTTAAAATATTTAGTTCTGTACCCTCAGTGTTTGATTTTGCAATGATTTCACTGTTTGGATGTGTTTTTCTATTGGTGTCTGTTTGTGTGCGCATTCAGCTGAGATAAGGCTGTTTCCGGATTTTTTTCATTTTTCTGCTGTCCCATAACATAAACCTCACAAATAAAGTTAAAATCTTAGAAGTTATAGTTATAAGTCTTCAGTGTTTGATTTTGCAATGATTTCACTGTTTGGATGTGTTTTTCTATTTGTGTCTGTTTTTGTGCACATTCAGCAAGTATACGGCTGTTTTCTGATTTTTTTCAATTTTCTATTGTCCTATAACATAAACCTCACAAATAAAGTTAAAATCTTATAAGATATAGTTATATGCCTTCAGTGTTTGATTTTGCAATGATTTCACTGTTTGGATGTGTTTTTCTATTTGTGTCTTTTGTTGTGCACATTCAGCAAGTATACGGCTGTTTTCTGATTTTTTTCAATTTTCTATTGTCCCATAACATAAACCTCACAAATAAAGTAAACATCTCATAAGATATACTTCTGTAACCTCAGTGTTTGATTTTGCAATGATTTCACTGTTTGGATGTGTTTTTCTATTTGTGTCTGTTTTTGTGCGCATTCAGCAAGTATACGGCTGTTTTCTGTTTTTTTCAATTTTCTACTGTCCCATAACATAAACCTCACAAATAAAGTTAACATCTTATAAGATATACTTCTGTAACTTCAGTGTTTGATTTTGCAATGATTTCACTGTTTGGATGTGTTTTTCTATTTGTGTCTGTCTTTGTGCACGTTCAGCAAGTATACAGCTGTTTTCTGATTTTTTTCAATTTTCTACTGTCCCATAACATAAACCTCACAAATGAAGTTAACATCTTAAAAGATTTAGTTCTGTACCCTCACTGTTTGATTTTGCAATGATTTCACTGTTTGGATGTGTTTTTCTACAAGTGTCTGTTTGTGCCCCATTGAGCTGAGATAAGGCTGTTTTCGGATTTTTTTCATTTTTCTACTTTCCCATAATATAAACCTAACAAATGAACTTAACATCTTATAAGATATACTTCTTTACCCTCAGTGTTTAATTTTGCAATGATTTCACTGTTGGGATGTGTTTTTCTACAAGTATCTGTTTGTGTGCGCATTCAGCTGAGATAAGGCTGTTTACGGATTTTTTTAATTTTTCTGCTGTCCCATAACATAAATCTCACAAATGAAGTTAACATCTTAAAAGATTTAGTTCTGTACCCTCAGTGTTTGATTTTGCAATGATTTCACTGTTGGGATGTGTTTTTCTACAAGTGTCTGTTTGTGTGCGCATTCAGCTGAGATAAGGCTGTTTACGGATTTTTTTAATTTTTCTGCTGTCCCATAACATAAACCTCACAAATGAAGTTAACATCTTATAAGATATACTTCTTTACCCTCAGTGTTTAATTTTGCAATGATTTCACTGTTGGGATGTGTTTTTCTACAAGTATCTGTTTGTGTGCGCATTCAGCTGAGATAAGGCTGTTTAAGGATTTTTTTAATTTTTCTGCTGTCCCATAACATAAACCTCACAAATGAAGTTAACATCTTAAAATATTTAGTTCTGTACCCTCAGTGTTTGATTTTGCAATGATTTCACTGTTTGGATGTGTTTTTCTATTGGTGTCTGTTTGTGTGCGCATTCAGCTGAGATAAGGCTGTTTCCGGATTTTTTTCATTTTTCTGCTGTCCCATAACATAAACCTCACAAATAAAGTTAAAATCTTAGAAGTTATAGTTATATGTCTTCAGTGTTTGATTTTGCAATGATTTCACTGTTTGGATGTGTTTTTCTATTTGTGTCTGTTTTTGTGCACATTCAGCAAGTATACGGCTGTTTTCTGATTTTTTTTCAATTTTCTATTGTCCTATAACATAAACCTCACAAATAAAGTTCACATCTTATAAGATATAGTTATATGCCTTCAGTGTTTGATTTTGCAATGATTTCACTGTTTGGATGTGTTTTTCTATTTGTGTCTGTTTTTGTGCACATTCAGCAAGTATACGGCTGTTTTCTGATTTTTTTTCAATTTTCTACTGTCCCATAACATAAACCTCACAAATAAAGTTAACATCTTATAAGATATACTTCTGTAACCTCAGTGTTTGATTTTGCAATGATTTCACTGTTTGGATGTGTTTTTCTATTTGTGTCTGTTTTTGTGCGCATTCAGCAAGTATACGGCTGTTTTCTGGTTTTTTCAATTTTCTACTGTCCCATAACATAAACCTCACAAATAAAGTTAACATCTTATAAGATATAGTTATATGCCTTCAGTGTTTGATTTTGCAATGATTTCACTGTTTGGATGTGTTTTTCTATTTGTGTCTGTTTTTGTGCACATTCAGCAAGTATACGGCTGTTTTCTGATTTTTTTCAATTTTCTACTGTTCCATAACATAAACCTCACAAATAAAGTTAACATCTCATAAGATATACTTCTGTAACCTCAGTGTTTGATTTTGCAATGATTTCACTGTTTGGATGTGTTTTTCTATGTGTGTCTGTGTTTGTGCACATTCAGCAAGTATACGGCTGTTTTCTGATTTTTTCCAATTTTCTACTGTTCCATAACATAAACCTCACAAATAAAGTTAACATCTTATAAGATATACTTCTGTAACCTCAGTGTTTGATTTTGCAATGATTTCACTGTTTGGATGTGTTTTTCTATTTGTGTCTTTTGTTGTGCACATTCAGCAAGTATACGGCTGTTTTCTGATTTTTTTCAATTTTCTATTGTCCCGTAACATTAACCTCATAAATAAAGTTAACATCTTATAAGATATAGTTATATGCCTTCAGTGTTTGATTTTGCAATGATTTCACTGTTTGGATGTGTTTTTCTATGTGTGTCTGTCTTTGTGCACGTTCAGCAAGTATACGGCTGTTTTCTGATTTTTTTCAATTTTCTACTGTCGCATAACATAAACCTCACAAATAAAGTTAAAATCTTATAAGATATAGTTATATGCCTTCAGTGTTTGATTTTGCAATGATTTCACTGTTTGGATGTGTTTTTCTATTTGTGTCTGTTTTTGTGCACATTCAGCAAGTATACTGCTGTTTTCTGATTTTTTTCAATTTTCTATTGTCCCGTAACATAAACCTCATAAATAAAGTTAACATCTTATAAGATATAGTTATATACCTTCAGTGTTTGATTTTGCAATGATTTCACTGTTTGGATGTGTTTTTCTATTGGTGTCTGTTTGTGTGCGCATTCAGCTGAGATAAGGCTGTTTCCGGATTTTTTTCATTTTTCTGCTGTCCCATAACATAAACCTCACAAATAAAGTTAAAATCTTAGAAGTTATACTTATAAGTCTTCAGTGTTTGATTTTGCAATGATTTCACTGTTTGGATGTGTTTTTCTATTTGTGTCTGTTTTTGTGCACATTCAGCAAGTATACGGCTGTTTTCTGATTTTTTTCAATTTTCTATTGTCCTATAACATAAACCTCACAAATAAAGTTAAAATCTTATAAGATATAGTTATATGCCTTCAGTGTTTGATTTTGCAATGATTTCACTGTTTGGATGTGTTTTTCTATTTGTGTCTGTTTTTGTGCACATTCAGCAAGTATACGGCTGTTTTCTGATTTTTTTAAATTTTCTACTGTCCCATAACATAAACCTCACAAATAAAGTTAAAATCTTATAAGATATAGGTATATGCCTTCAGTGTTTGATTTTGCAATGATTTCACTGTTTGGATGTGTTTTTCTATTTGTGTCTGTTTTTGTGCACATTCAGCAAGTATACGGCTGTTTTCTGATTTTTTTTCAATTTTCTACTGTCCCATAACATAAACCTCACAAATAAAGTTAACATCTTATAAGATATACTTCTGTAACCTCAGTGTTTGATTTTGCAATGATTTCACTGTTTGGATGTGTTTTTCTATTTGTGTCTGTTTTTGGGCACATTCAGCAAGTATACGGCTGTTTTCTGATTTTTTTAAATTTTCTACTGTCCCATAACATAAACCTCACAAATAAAGTTAAAATCTTATAAGATATAGTTATTTATCCTCAGTGTTTGATTTTGCAATGATTTCACTGTTTGGATGTGTTTTTCTATTTGTGTCTGTTTTTGTGCGCATTCAGCAAGTATACGGCTGTTTTCTGATTTTTTTCAATTTTCTACTGTCCCGTAACATAAACCTCACAAATAAAGTTAAAATCTTATAAGATATAGTTATATGCCTTCAGTGTTTGATTTTGCAATGATTTCACTGTTTGGATGTGTTTTTCTATTTGTGTCTGTTTTTGTGCACATTCAGCAAGTATACGGCTGTTTTCTGATTTTTTTCAATTTTCTATTGTCCTATAACATAAACCTCACAAATAAAGTTAAAATCTTATAAGATATAGTTATATGCCTTCAGTGTTTGATTTTGCAATGATTTCACTGTTTGGATGTGTTTTTCTATTTGTGTCTTTTGTTGTGCACATTCAGCAAGTATACGGCTGTTTTCTGATTTTTTTCAATTTTCTATTGTCCCATAACATAAACCTCACAAATAAAGTAAACATCTCATAAGATATACTTCTGTAACCTCAGTGTTTGATTTTGCAATGATTTCACTGTTTGGATGTGTTTTTCTATTTGTGTCTGTTTTTGTGCGCATTCAGCAAGTATACGGCTGTTTTCTGATTTTTTTCAATTTTCTACTGTCCCGTAACATAAACCTCACAAATAAAGTTAAAATCTTATAAGATATAGTTATATGCCTTCAGTGTTTGATTTTGCAATGATTTCACTGTTTGGATGTGTTTTTCTATTTGTGTCTGTTTTTGTGCACATTCAGCAAGTATACGGCTGTTTTCTGATTTTTTTAAATTTTCTACTGTCCCATAACATAAACCTCACAAATAAAGTTAAAATCTTATAAGATATAGGTATATGCCTTCAGTGTTTGATTTTGCAATGATTTCACTGTTTGGATGTGTTTTTCTATTTGTGTCTGTTTTTGTGCACATTCAGCAAGTATACGGCTGTTTTCTGATTTTTTTCAATTTTCTACTGTCCCGTAACATAAACCTCACAAATAAAGTTAAAATCTTATAAGATATAGTTATATGCCTTCAGTGTTTGATTTTGCAATGATTTCACTGTTTGGATGTGTTTTTCTATTTGTGTCTGTTTATGTGCACATTCAGCAAGTATACGGCTGTTTTATGATTTTTTTAAATTTTCTACTGTCCCATAACATAAACCTCACAAATAAAGTTAACATCTTATAAGATATACTTCTGTAACCTCAGTGTTTGATTTTGCAATGATTTCACTGTTTGGATGTGTTTTTCTATTTGTGTCTGTTTTTGTGCACATTCAGCAAGTATACGGCTGTTTTCTGATTTTTTTCAATTTTCTATTGTCCTATAACATAACCTCACAAATAAAGTTAAAATCTTATAAGATATAGTTATATGCCTTCAGTGTTTGATTTTGCAATGATTTCACTGTTTGGATGTGTTTTTCTATTTGTGTCTTTTGTTGTGCACATTCAGCAAGTATACGGCTGTTTTCTGATTTTTTTCAATTTTCTACTGTCCCATAACATAAACCTCACAAATAAAGTAAACATCTTATAAGATATACTTCTGTAACCTCAGTGTTTGATTTTGCAATGATTTCACTGTTTGGATGTGTTTTTCTATTTGTGTCTGTTTTTGTGCACATTCAGCAAGTATACGGCTGTTTTCTGATTTTTTTCAATTTTCTATTGTCCTATAACATAACCTCACAAATAAAGTTAAAATCTTATAAGATATAGTTATATGCCTTCAGTGTTTGATTTTGCAATGATTTCACTGTTTGGATGTGTTTTTCTATTTGTGTCTTTTGTTGTGCACATTCAGCAAGTATACGGCTGTTTTCTGATTTTTTTCAATTTTCTACTGTCCCATAACATAAACCTCACAAATAAAGTAAACATCTTATAAGATATACTTCTGTAACCTCAGTGTTTGATTTTGCAATGATTTCACTGTTTGGATGTGTTTTTCTATTTGTGTCTGTTTTTGTGCACATTCAGCAAGTATACGGCTGTTTTCTGATTTTTTTCAATTTTCTACTGTCCCATAACATAAACCTCACAAATGAAGTTAACATCTTAAAAGATTTAGTTCTGTACCCTCAGTGTTTGATTTTGCAATGATTTCACTGTTTGGATGTGTTTTTCTATTGGTGTCTGTTTGTGTGCGCATTCAGCTGAGATAAGGCTGTTTCCGGATTTTTTTCATTTTTCTGCTGTCCCATAACATAAACCTCACAAATAAAGTTAAATTTCTTATAAGATATAGTTATATGCCTTCAGTGTTTGATTTTGCAATGATTTCACTGTTTGGATGTGTTTTTCTACAAGTGTCCGTTTGTGCCCCATTGAGCTGAGATAAGGCTGTTTTCGGATTTCTTTCATTTTTCTACTTTCCCATAATATAAACCTAACAAATGAACTTAACATCTTATAAGATATACTTCTTTACCCTCACTGTTTGATTTTGCAATGATTTCACTGTTTGGATGTGTTTTTCTACAAGTGTCTGTTTGTGCCCCATTGAGCTGAGATAAGGCTGTTTTCGGATTTTTTTCATTTTTCTACTTTCCCATAATATAAACCTAACAAATGAACTTAACATCTTATAAGATATACTTCTTTACCCTCAGTGTTTAATTTTGCAATGATTTCACTGTTGGGATGTGTTTTTCTACAAGTATCTGTTTGTGTGCGCATTCAGCTGAGATAAGGCTGTTTAAGGATTTTTTTAATTTTTCTGCTGTCCCATAACATAAATCTCACAAATGAAGTTAACATCTTAAAAGATATACTTCTTTACCCTCAGTGTTTAATTTTGCAATGATTTCACTGTTGGGATGTGATTTTCTACAAGTATCTGTTTGTATGCGCATTCAGCTGAGATAAGGCTGTTTAAGGATTTTTTAAATTTTTCTGCTGTCCCATAACATAAATCTCACAAATGAAGTTAACATCTTAAAAGATTTAGTTCTGTACCCTCAGTGTTTGATTTTGCAATGATTTCACTGTTGGGATGTGTTTTTCTACAAGTGTCTGTTTGTGTGCGCATTCAGCTGAGATAAGGCTGTTTACGGATTTTTTTAATTTTTCTGCTGTCCCATAACATAAACCTCACAAATGAAGTTAACATCTTATAAGATATACTTCTTTACCCTCAGTGTTTGATTTTGCAATGATTTCACTGTTTGGATGTGTTTTTCTATTTGTGTCTGTTTTTGTGCGCATTCAGCAAGTATACGGCTGTTTTCTGATTTTTTTCAATTTTCTACTGTCCCGTAACATAAACCTCACAAATAAAGTTAAAATCTTATAAGATATAGTTATATGCCTTCAGTGTTTGATTTTGCAATGATTTCACTGTTTGGATGTGTTTTTCTATTTGTGTCTGTTTTTGTGCACATTCAGCAAGTATACGGCTGTTTTCTGATTTTTTTAAATTTTCTACTGTCCCATAACATAAACCTCACAAATAAAGTTAAAATCTTATAAGATATAGTTATATGCCTTCAGTGTTTGATTTTGCAATGATTTCACTGTTTGGATGTGTTTTTCTATTTGTGGCTGTTTTTGTGCACATTCAGCAAGTATACGGCTGTTTTCTGATTTTTTTTCAATTTTCTACTGTCCCATAACATAAACCTCACAAATAAAGTTAACATCTTATAAGATATACTTCTGTAACCTCAGTGTTTGATTTTGCAATGATTTCACTGTTTGGATGTGTTTTTCTATTTGTGTCTGTTTTTGTGCGCATTCAGCAAGTATACGGCTGTTTTCTGGTTTTTTCAATTTTCTACTGTCCCATAACATAAACCTCACAAATAAAGTTAACATCTTATAAGATATACTTCTGTAACTTCAGTGTTTGATTTTGCAATGATTTCACTGTTTGGATGTGTTTTTCTATTTGTGTCTGTTTTTGTGCGCATTCAGCAAGTATACGGCTGTTTTCTGATTTTTTTCAATTTTCTACTGTCCCGTAACATAAACCTCACAAATAAAGTTAAAATCTTATAAGATATAGTTATATGCCTTCAGTGTTTGATTTTGCAATGATTTCACTGTTTGGATGTGTTTTTCTATTTGTGTCTGTGTTTGTGCACATTCAGCAAGTATACGGCTGTTTTCTGATTTTTTTCAATTTTCTACTGTTCCATAACATAAACCTCACAAATAAAGTTAACATCTTATAAGATATACTTCTGTAACCTCAGTGTTTGATTTTGCAATGATTTCACTGTTTGGATGTGTTTTTCTATTTGTGTCTGTTTTTGTGCGCATTCAGCAAGTATACGGCTGTTTTCTGATTTTTTTCAATTTTCTACTGTCCCGTAACATAAACCTCACAAATAAAGTTAAAATCTTATAAGATATAGTTATATGCCTTCAGTGTTTGATTTTGCAATGATTTCACTGTTTGGATGTGTTTTTCTATTTGTGTCTGTTTTTGTGCACATTCAGCAAGTATACGGCTGTTTTCTGATTTTTGTTCAATTTTCTACTGTTCCATAACATAAACCTCACAAATAAAGTTAACATCCAAAAGATATACTTCTGTAACCTCAGTGTTTGATTTTGCAATGATTTCACTGTTTGGATGTGTTTTTCTATTTGTGTCTGTGTTTGTGCACATTCAGCAAGTATACGGCTGTTTTCTGATTTTTTTCAATTTTCTACTGTTCCATAACATAAACCTCACAAATAAAGTTAACATCTTATAAGATATACTTCTGTAACCTCAGTGTTTGATTTTGCAATGATTTCACTGTTTGGATGTGTTTTTCTATTTGTGTCTTTTGTTGTGCACATTCAGCAAGTATACGGCTGTTTTCTGATTTTTTTCAATTTTCTATTGTCCCGTAACATTAACCTCATAAATAAAGTTAACATCTTATAAGATATAGTTATATGCCTTCAGTGTTTGATTTTGCAATGATTTCACTGTTTGGATGTGTTTTTCTATTTGTGTCTTTTGTTGTGCACATTCAGCAAGTATACGGCTGTTTTCTGATTTTTTTCAATTTTCTATTGTCCCGTAACATTAACCTCATAAATAAAGTTAACATCTTATAAGATATAGTTATATGCCTTCAGTGTTTGATTTTGCAATGATTTCACTGTTTGGATGTGTTTTTCTATTTGTGTCTGTCTTTGTGCACGTTCAGCAAGTATACGGCTGTTTTCTGATTTTTTTAAATTTTCTACTGTCGCATAACATAAACCTCACAAATAAAGTTAACATCTTATAAGATATAGTTATATGCCTTCAGTGTTTGATTTTGCAATGATTTCACTGTTTGGATGTGTTTTTCTATTTGTGTCTTTTGTTGTGCACATTCAGCAAGTATCCGGCTGTTTTCTGATTTTTTTCAATTTTCTATTGTCCCGTAACATAAACCTAATAAATAAAGTTAAAATCTTATAAGATATAGTTATATGCCTTCAGTGTTTGATTTTGCAATGATTTCACTGTTTGGATGTGTTTTTCTATTTGTGTCTTTTGTTGTGCACATTCAGCAAGTATACGGCTGTTTTCTGATTTTTTTCAATTTTCTACTGTCCCATAACATAAACCTCACAAATAAAGTTAACATCTTATAAGATATACTTCTGTAACCTCAGTGTTTGATTTTGCAATGATTTCACTGTTTGGATGTGTTTTTCTATTTGTGTCTGTTTTTGTGCGCATTCAGCAAGTATACGGCTGTTTTCTGATTTTTTTCAATTTTCTACTGTCGCATAACATAAACCTCACAAATAAAGTTAAAATCTTATAAGATATAGTTATATGCCTTCAGTGTTTGATTTTGCAATGATTTCACTGTTTGGATGTGTTTTTCTATTTGTGTCTTTTGTTGTGCACATTCAGCAAGTATACGGCTGTTTTCTGATTTTTTTTCAATTTTCTACTGTCCCGTAACATAAACCTCACAAATAAAGTTAAAATCTTATAAGATATAGTTATATGCCTTCAGTGTTTGATTTTGCAATGATTTCACTGTTTGGATGTGTTTTTCTATTTGTGTCTGTTTTTGTGCACATTCAGCAAGTATACGGCTGTTTTTATGATTTTTTTCAATTTTCTACTGTCCCGTAACATAAACCTCACAAATAAAGTTAAAATCTTATAAGATATAGTTATATGCCTTCAGTGTTTGATTTTGCAATGATTTCACTGTTTGGATGTGTTTTTCTATTTGTGTCTTTTGTTGTGCACATTCAGCAAGTATACGGCTGTTTTCTGATTTTTTTCAATTTTCTACTGTCCCATGACATAAACCTCACAAATAAAGTAAACATCTTATAAGATATACTTCTGTAACCTCAGTGTTTGATTTTGCAATGATTTCACTGTTTGGAGGTGTTTTTCTATTTGTGTCTGTTTTTGTGCACATTCAGCAAGTATACGGCTGTTTTCTGATTTTTTTCAATTTTCTACTGTCGCATAACATAAACCTCACAAATAAAGTTAAAATCTTATAAGATATAGTTATATGCCTTCAGTGTTTGATTTTGCAATGATTTCACTGTTTGGAAGTGTTTTTCTATTTGTGTCTTTTGTTGTGCACATTCAGCAAGTATACGGCTGTTTTCTGATTTTTTTCAATTTTCTACTGTTCCATAACATAAACCTCACAAATAAAGTTAACATCTCATAAGATATACTTCTGTAACCTCAGTGTTTGATTTTGCAATGATTTCACTGTTTGGATGTGTTTTTCTATGTGTGTCTGTGTTTGTGCACATTCAGCAAGTATACGGCTGTTTTCTGATTTTTTTAAATTTTCTACTGTCCCATAACATAAACCTCACAAATAAAGTTAACATCTCATAAGATATACTTCTGTAACCTCAGTGTTTGATTTTGCAATGATTTCACTGTTTGGATGTGTTTTTCTATGTGTGTCTGTGTTTGTGCACATTCAGCAAGTATACGGCTGTTTTCTGATTTTTTTCAATTTTCTACTGTCCCATAACATAAACTTCACAAATAAAGTTAACATCTTATAAGATATAGTTATATGCCTTCAGTGTTTGATTTTGCAATGATTTCACTGTTTGGATGTGTTTTTCTATTTGTGTCTGTTTTTGGGCACATTCAGCAAGTATACGGCTGTTTTCTGATTTTTTTAAATTTTCTACTGTCCCATAACATAAACCTCACAAATAAAGTTAAAATCTTATAAGATATAGTTATATGCCTTCAGTGTTTGATTTTGCAATGATTTCACTGTTTGGATGTGTTTTTCTATTTGTGTCTTTTGTTGTGCACATTAAGCAAGTATACGGCTGTTTTCTGATTTTTTTCAATTTTCTACTGTCCCGTAACATAAACCTCACAAATAAAGTTAAAATCTTATAAGATATAGTTATATGCCTTCAGTGTTTGATTTTGCAATGATTTCACTGTTTGGATGTGTTTTTCTATTTGTGTCTGTTTTTGTGCACATTCAGCAAGTATACGGCTGTTTTTATGATTTTTTTCAATTTTCTACTGTCCCGTAACATAAACCTCACAAATAAAGTTAAAATCTTATAAGATATAGTTATATGCCTTCAGTGTTTGATTTTGCAATGATTTCACTGTTTGGATGTGTTTTTCTATTTGTGTCTTTTGTTGTGCACATTCAGCAAGTATACGGCTGTTTTCTGATTTTTTTCAATTTTCTACTGTCCCATGACATAAACCTCACAAATAAAGTAAACATCTTATAAGATATACTTCTGTAACCTCAGTGTTTGATTTTGCAATGATTTCACTGTTTGGAGGTGTTTTTCTATTTGTGTCTGTTTTTGTGCACATTCACAGCAAGTATACGGCTGTTTTCTGATTTTTTTCAATTTTCTACTGTCGCATAACATAAACCTCACAAATAAAGTTAAAATCTTATAAGATATAGTTATATGCCTTCAGTGTTTGATTTTGCAATGATTTCACTGTTTGGATGTGTTTTTCTATTTGTGTCTTTTGTTGTGCACATTCAGCAAGTATACGGCTGTTTTCTGATTTTTTTCAATTTTCTACTGTTCCATAACATAAACCTCACAAATAAAGTTAACATCTCATAAGATATACTTCTGTAACCTCAGTGTTTGATTTTGCAATGATTTCACTGTTTGGATGTGTTTTTCTATGTGTGTCTGTGTTTGTGCACATTCAGCAAGTATACGGCTGTTTTCTGATTTTTTTGAATTTTCTACTGTCCCATAACATAAACCTCACAAATAAAGTTAACATCTTATAAGATATAGTTATATGCCTTCAGTGTTTGATTTTGCAATGATTTCACTGTTTGGATGTGTTTTTCTATGTGTGTCTGTGTTTGTGCACATTCAGCAAGTATACGGCTGTTTTCTGATTTTTTTCAATTTTCTACTGTCCCATAACATAAACCTCACAAATAAAGTTAACATCTTATAAGATATAGTTATATGCCTTCAGTGTTTGATTTTGCAATGATTTCACTGTTTGGATGTGTTTTTCTATTTGTGTCTGTTTTTGGGCACATTCAGCAAGTATACGGCTGTTTTCTGATTTTTTTAAATTTTCTACTGTCCCATAACATAAACCTCACAAATAAAGTTAAAATCTTATAAGATATAGTTATATGCCTTCAGTGTTTGATTTTGCAATGATTTCACTGTTTGGATGTGTTTTTCTATTTGTGTCTGTTTTTGTGCACATTCAGCAAGTATACGGCTGTTTTCTGATTTTTTTCAATTTTCTACTGTCCCATAACATAAACCTCACAAATAAAGTAAACATCTTATAAGATATATTTCTGTAACCTCAGTGTTTGATTTTGCAATGATTTCACTGTTTGGATGTGTTTTTCTATTTGTGTCTGTTTTTGGGCACATTCAGCAAGTATACGGCTGTTTTCTGATTTTTTTCAATTTTCTACTGTCCCATAACATAAACCTCACAAATAAAGTTAAAATCTTATAAGATATAGTTATATGCCTTCAGTGTTTGATTTTGCAATGATTTCACTGTTTGGATGTGTTTTTCTATTTGTGTCTGTTTTTGTGCACATTCAGCAAGTATACGGCTGTTTTCTGATTTTTTTCAATTTTCTACTGTTCCATAACATAAACCTCACAAATAAAGTTAACATCTCATAAGATATACTTCTGTAACCTCAGTGTTTGATTTTGCAATGATTTCACTGTTTGGATGTGTTTTTCTATTTGTGTCTGTTTTTGGGCACATTCAGCAAGTATACGGCTGTTTTCTGATTTTTTTCAATTTTCTACTGTCCCATAACATAAACCTCACAAATAAAGTTAAAATCTTATAAGATATAGTTATATGCCTTCAGTGTTTGATTTTGCAATGATTTCACTGTTTGGATGTGTTTTTCTATTTGTGTCTGTTTTTGTGCACATTCAGCAAGTATACGGCTGTTTTTATGATTTTTTTCAATTTTCTACTGTCCCGTAACATAAACCTCACAAATAAAGTTAAAATCTTATAAGATATAGTTATATGCCTTCAGTGTTTGATTTTGCAATGATTTCACTGTTTGGATGTGTTTTTCTATTTGTGTCTGTTTTTGTGCACATTCAGCAAGTATACGGCTGTTTTCAAATTTTTTTCAATTTTCTACTGTCCCGTAACATAAACCTCACAAATAAAATTAAAATCTTATAAGATATAGTTATATGCCGTCAGTGTTTGATTTTGCAATGATTTCACTGTTTGGATGTGTTTTTCTATGTGTGTCTGTGTTTGTGCACATTCAGCAAGTATACGGCTGTTTTCTGATTTTTTTCAATTTTCTATTGTCCCGTAACATTAACCTCACAAATAAAGTTAAAATCTTATAAGATATAGTTATATGCCTTCAGTGTTTGATTTTGCAATGATTTCACTGTTTGGATGTGTTTTTCTATTTGTGTCTGTTTTTGTGCGCATTCAGCAAGTATACGGCTGTTTTCTGATTTTTTTCAATTTTCTACTGTCCCATAACATAAACCTCACAAATAAAGTTAAAATCTTATAAGATATAGTTATATGCCTTCAGTGTTTGATTTTGCAATGATTTCACTGTTTGGATGTGTTTTTCTATTTGTGTCTTTTGTTGTGCACATTCAGCAAGTATACGGCTGTTTTCTGATTTTTTTCAATTTTCTACTGTCCCATAACATAAACCTCACAAATAAAGTAAACATCTTATAAGATATACTTCTGTAACCTCAGTGTTTGATTTTGCAATGATTTCACTGTTTGGATGTGTTTTTCTATTTGTGTCTGTTTTTGTGCACATTCAGCAAGTATACGGCTGTTTTCTGATTTTTTTCAATTTTCTACTGTCCCATAACATAAACCTCACAAATAAAGTTAACATCTTATAAGATATAGTTATATGCCTTCAGTGTTTGATTTTGCAATGATTTCACTGTTTGGATGTGTTTTTCTATTTGTGTCTGTTTTTGGGCACATTCAGCAAGTATACGGCTGTTTTCTGATTTTTTTAAATTTTCTACTGTCCCATAACATAAACCTCACAAATAAAGTTAAAATCTTATAAGATATAGTTATATGCCTTCAGTGTTTGATTTTGCAATGATTTCACTGTTTGGATGTGTTTTTCTATTTGTGTCTGTTTTTGTGCACATTCAGCAAGTATACGGCTGTTTTCTGATTTTTTTCAATTTTCTACTGTTCCATAACATAAACCTCACAAATAAAGTTAACATCTTATAAGATATACTTCTGTAACGTCAGTGTTTGATTTTGCAATGATTTCACTGTTTGGATGTGTTTTTCTATTTGTGTCTGTTTTTGTGCACATTCAGCAAGTATACGGCTGTTTTCTGATTTTTTTCAATTTTCTATTGTCCCGTAACATTAACCTCATAAATAAAGTTAACATCTTATAAGATATAGTTATATGCCTTCAGTGTTTGATTTTGCAATGATTTCACTGTTTGGATGTGTTTTTCTATTTGTCTTTTGTTGTGCACATTAAGCAAGTATACGGCTGTTTTCTGATTTTTTTCAATTTTCTACTGTCCCGTAACATAAACCTCACAAATAAAGTTAAAATCTTATAAGATATAGTTATATGCCTTCAGTGTTTGATTTTGCAATGATTTCACTGTTTGGATGTGTTTTTCTATTTGTGTCTGTTTTTGTGCACATTCAGCAAGTATACGGCTGTTTTTATGATTTTTTTCAATTTTCTACTGTCCCGTAACATAAACCTCACAAATAAAGTTAAAATCTTATAAGATATAGTTATATGCCTTCAGTGTTTGATTTTGCAATGATTTCACTGTTTGGATGTGTTTTTCTATTTGTGTCTGTTTTTGTGCACATTCAGCAAGTATACGGCTGTTTTCTGATTTTTTTAAATTTTCTACTGTCCCATAACATAAACCTCACAAATAAAGTTAACATCTTATAAGATATAGTTATATGCCTTCAGTGTTTGATTTTGCAATGATTTCACTGTTTGGATGTGTTTTTCTATTTGTGTCTGTTTTTGGGCACATTCAGCAAGTATACGGCTGTTTTCTGATTTTTTTAAATTTTCTACTGTCCCATAACATAAACCTCACAAATAAAGTTAAAATCTTATAAGATATAGTTATATGCCTTCAGTGTTTGATTTTGCAATGATTTCACTGTTTGGATGTGTTTTTCTATTTGTGTCTGTTTTTGTGCACATTCAGCAAGTATACGGCTGTTTTCTGATTTTTTTCAATTTTCTACTGTTCCATAACATAAACCTCACAAATAAAGTTAACATCTTATAAGATATACTTCTGTAACGTCAGTGTTTGATTTTGCAATGATTTCACTGTTTGGATGTGTTTTTCTATTTGTGTCTGTTTTTGTGCACATTCAGCAAGTATACGGCTGTTTTCTGATTTTTTTCAATTTTCTATTGTCCCGTAACATTAACCTCATAAATAAAGTTAACATCTTATAAGATATAGTTATATGCCTTCAGTGTTTGATTTTGCAATGATTTCACTGTTTGGATGTGTTTTTCTATTTGTCTTTTGTTGTGCACATTAAGCAAGTATACGGCTGTTTTCTGATTTTTTTCAATTTTCTACTGTCCCGTAACATAAACCTCACAAATAAAGTTAAAATCTTATAAGATATAGTTATATGCCTTCAGTGTTTGATTTTGCAATGATTTCACTGTTTGGATGTGTTTTTCTATTTGTGTCTGTTTTTGTGCACATTCAGCAAGTATACGGCTGTTTTTATGATTTTTTTCAATTTTCTACTGTCCCGTAACATAAACCTCACAAATAAAGTTAAAATCTTATAAGATATAGTTATATGCCTTCAGTGTTTGATTTTGCAATGATTTCACTGTTTGGATGTGTTTTTCTATTTGTGTCTGTTTTTGTGCACATTCAGCAAGTATACGGCTGTTTTCTGATTTTTTTAAATTTTCTACTGTCCCATAACATAAACCTCACAAATAAAGTTAAAATCTTATAAGATATACTTCTGTAACCTCAGTGTTTGATTTTGCAACGATTTCACTGTTTGGATGTGTTTTTCTATTTGTGCCTGTATTTGTGCGCATTCAGCAAGTATACGGCTGTTTTCTGATTTTTTTCAATTTTCTACTGTCCCGTAACATAAACCTCACAAATAAAGTTAAAATCTTATAAGATATAGTTATATGCCTTCAGTGTTTGATTTTGCAATGATTTCACTGTTTGGATGTGTTTTTCTATTTGTGTCTTTTTTTGTGCACATTCAGCAAGTATACGGCTGTTTTCTGATTTTTTTCAATTTTCTACTGTTCCATAACATAAACCTCACAAATAAAGTTAACATCTTATAAGATATACTTCTGTAACCTCAGTGTTTGATTTTGCAATGATTTCACTGTTTGGATGTGTTTTTCTATTTGTGTCTGTCTTTGTGCACGTTCAGCAAGTATACGGCTGTTTTCTGATTTTTTTCAATTTTCTACTGTCGCATAACATAAACCTCACAAATAAAGTTAACATCTTATACGATATAGTTATATGCCTTCAGTGTTTGATTTTGCAATGAAATCACTGTTTGGATGTGTTTTTCTATTTGTGTCTGTTTTTGTGCACATTCAGCAAGTATACGGCTGTCTTCAAATTTTTTTCAATTTTCTACTGTCCCGTAACATAAACCTCACAAATAAAATTAAAATCTTATAAGATATAGTTATATGCCGTCAGTGTTTGATTTTGCAATGATTTCACTGTTTGGATGTGTTTTTCTATTTGTGTCTTTTGTTGTGCACATTCAGCAAGTATACGGCTGTTTTCTGATTTTTTTCAATTTTCTACTGTCCCATAACATAAACCTCACAAATAAAGTAAACATCTTATAAGATATACTTCTGTAACCTCAGTGTTTGATTTTGCAATGATTTCACTGTTTGGATGTGTTTTTCTATTTGTGTCTGTTTTTGTGCACATTCAGCAAGTATACGGCTGTTTTCTGATTTTTTTCAATTTTCTACTGTCCCATAACATAAACCTCACAAATAAAGTTAAAATCTTATAAGATATAGTTATATGCCTTCAGTGTTTGATTTTGCAATGATTTCACTGTTTGGATGTGTTTTTCTATTTGTGTCTTTTGTTGTGCACATTCAGCAAGTATACGGCTGTTTTCTGATTTTTTTCAATTTTCTACTGTCCCATAACATAAACCTCACAAATAAAGTTAACATCTTATAAGATATACTTCTGTAACGTCAGTGTTTGATTTTGCAATGATTTCACTGTTTGGATGTGTTTTTCTATTTGTGTCTGTTTTTGTGCACATTCAGCAAGTATACGGCTGTTTTCTGATTTTTTTAAATTTTCTACTGTCCCATAACATAAACCTCACAAATAAAGTTAAAATCTTATAAGATATAGTTATATGCCTTCAGTGTTTGATTTTGCAATGATTTCACTGTTTGGATGTGTTTTTCTATTTGTGTCTGTTTTTGTGCACATTCAGCAAGTATACGGCTGTTTTCTGATTTTTGTTCAATTTTCTACTGTTCCATAACATAAACCTCACAAATAAAGTTAACATCTTATAAGATATACTTCTGTAACGTCAGTGTTTGATTTTGCAATGATTTCACTGTTTGGATGTGTTTTTCTATTTGTGTCTGTTTTTGTGCACATTCAGCAAGTATACGGCTGTTTTCTGATTTTTTTCAATTTTCTATTGTCCCGTAACATTAACCTCATAAATAAAGTTAACATCTTATAAGATATAGTTATATGCCTTCAGTGTTTGATTTTGCAATGATTTCACTGTTTGGATGTGTTTTTCTATTTGTCTTTTGTTGTGCACATTAAGCAAGTATACGGCTGTTTTCTGATTTTTTTCAATTTTCTACTGTCCCGTAACATAAACCTCACAAATAAAGTTAAAATCTTATAAGATATAGTTATATGCCTTCAGTGTTTGATTTTGCAATGATTTCACTGTTTGGATGTGTTTTTCTATTTGTGTCTGTTTTTGTGCACATTCAGCAAGTATACGGCTGTTTTTATGATTTTTTTCAATTTTCTACTGTCCCGTAACATAAACCTCACAAATAAAGTTAAAATCTTATAAGATATAGTTATATGCCTTCAGTGTTTGATTTTGCAATGATTTCACTGTTTGGATGTGTTTTTCTATTTGTGTCTGTTTTTGTGCACATTCAGCAAGTATACGGCTGTTTTCTGATTTTTTTAAATTTTCTACTGTCCCATAACATAAACCTCACAAATAAAGTTAAAATCTTATAAGATATACTTCTGTAACCTCAGTGTTTGATTTTGCAACGATTTCACTGTTTGGATGTGTTTTTCTATTTGTGCCTGTATTTGTGCGCATTCAGCAAGTATACGGCTGTTTTCTGATTTTTTTCAATTTTCTACTGTTCCATAACATAAACCTCACAAATAAAGTTAACATCTTATAAGATATACTTCTGTAACCTCAGTGTTTGATTTTGCAATGATTTCACTGTTTGGATGTGTTTTTCTATTTGTGTCTGTTTTTGTGCACATTCAGCAAGTATACGGCTGTTTTCAAATTTTTTTCAATTTTCTACTGTCCCGTAACATAAACCTCACAAATAAAATTAAAATCTTATAAGATATAGTTATATGCCGTCAGTGTTTGATTTTGCAATGATTTCACTGTTTGGATGTGTTTTTCTATTTGTGTCTTTTGTTGTGCACATTCAGCAAGTATACGGCTGTTTTCTGATTTTTTTCAATTTTCTACTGTCCCATAACATAAACCTCACAAATAAAGTAAACATCTTATAAGATATACTTCTGTAACCTCAGTGTTTGATTTTGCAATGATTTCATTGTTTGGATGTGTTTTTCTATTTGTGTCTGTTTTTGTGCGCATTCAGCAAGTATACGGCTGTTTTCTGATTTTTTTCAATTTTCTACTGTCCCATAACATAAACCTCACAAATAAAGTTAACATCTTATAAGATATACTTCTGTAACCTCAGTGTTTGATTTTGCAATGATTTCACTGTTTGGATGTGTTTTTCTATTTGTGTCTGTTTTTGTGCGCATTCAGCAAGTATACGGCTGTTTTCTGATTTTTTTCAATTTTCTACTGTCCCGTAACATAAACCTCACAAATAAAGTTAACATCTTATAAGATATACTTCTGTAACCTCAGTGTTTGATTTTGCAATGATTTCACTGTTTGGATGTGTTTTTCTATTTGTGTCTGTTTTTGTGCACATTCAGCAAGTATACGGCTGTTTTCAAATTTTTTTCAATTTTCTACTGTCCCGTAACATAAACCTCACAAATAAAATTAAAATCTTATAAGATATAGTTATATGCCGTCAGTGTTTGATTTTGCAATGATTTCACTGTTTGGATGTGTTTTTCTATTTGTGTCTTTTGTTGTGCACATTCAGCAAGTATACGGCTGTTTTCTGATTTTTTTCAATTTTCTACTGTCCCATAACATAAACCTCACAAATAAAGTAAACATCTTATAAGATATACTTCTGTAACCTCAGTGTTTGATTTTGCAATGATTTCATTGTTTGGATGTGTTTTTCTATTTGTGTCTGTTTTTGTGCGCATTCAGCAAGTATACGGCTGTTTTCTGATTTTTTTCAATTTTCTACTGTCCCATAACATAAACCTCACAAATAAAGTTAACATCTTATAAGATATACTTCTGTAACCTCAGTGTTTGATTTTGCAATGATTTCACTGTTTGGATGTGTTTTTCTATTTGTGTCTGTTTTTGTGCGCATTCAGCAAGTATACGGCTGTTTTCTGATTTTTTTCAATTTTCTACTGTCCTGTAACATAAACCTCACAAATAAAGTTAAAATCTTATAAGATATAGTTATATGCCTTCAGTGTTTGATTTTGCAATGATTTCACTGTTTGGATGTGTTTTTCTATTTGTGTCTTTTGTTGTGCACATTCAGCAAGTATACGGCTGTTTTCTGATTTTTTTCAATTTTCTATTGTCCCGTAACATTAACCTCATAAATAAAGTTAACATCTTATAAGATATAGTTATATGCCTTCAGTGTTTGATTTTGCAATGATTTCACTGTTTGGATGTGTTTTTCTATTTGTGTCTGTCTTTGTGCACGTTCAGCAAGTATACGGCTTTTTTCTGATTTTTTTCAATTTTCTACTGTCGCATAACATAAACCTCACAAATAAAGTTAAAATCTTATAAGATATAGTTATATGCCTTCAGTGTTTGATTTTGCAATGATTTCACTGTTTGGATGTGTTTTTCTATTTGTGTCTGTTTTTGTGCACATTCAGCAAGTATACGGCTGTTTTCTCATTTTTTTCAATTTTCTACTGTCCCATAACATAAACCTCACAAATAAAGTTAACATCTTATAAGATATACTTCTGTAACCTCAGTGTTTGATTTTGCAATGATTTCACTGTTTGGATGTGTTTTTCTATTTGTGTCTGTTTTTGTGCGCATTCAGCAAGTATACGGCTGTTTTCTGATTTTTTTAAATTTTCTACTGTCCCGTAACATAAACCTCACAAATAAAGTTAAAATCTTATAAGATATAGTTATATGCCTTCAGTGTTTGATTTTGCAATGATTTCACTGTTTGGATGTGTTTTTCTATTTGTGTCTGTTTTTGTGCACATTCAGCAAGTATACGGCTGTTTTCTGATTTTTTTCAATTTTCTACTGTTCCATAACATAAACCTCACAAATAAAGTTAACATCTTATAAGATATACTTCTGTAACCTCAGTGTTTGATTTTGCAATGATTTCACTGTTTGGATGTGTTTTTCTATTTGTGTCTGTTTTTGTGCACATTCAGCAAGTATACGGCTGTTTTCTGATTTTTTTCAATTTTCTACTGTCCCATAACATAAACCTCACAAATACAGTTAACATCTTATAAGATATACTTCTGTAACCTCAGTGTTTGATTTTGCAATGATTTCACTGTTTGGATGTGTTTTTCTATTTGTGTCTGTTTTTGTGCACATTCAGCAAGTATACGGCTGTTTTCTGATTTTTTTCAATTTTCTACTGTCCCATAACATAAACCTCACAAATAAAGTTAAAAACTTATAAGATATAGTTATATGCCTTCAGTGTTTGATTTTGCAATGATTTCACTGTTTGGATGTGTTTTTCTATTTGTGTCTTTTGTTGTGCACATTCAGCAAGTATACGGCTGTTTTCTGATTTTTTTCAATTTTCTACTGTCCCATAACATAAACCTCACAAATAAAGTTAACATCTTATAAGATATACTTCTGTAACCTCAGTGTTTGATTTTGCAATGATTTCACTGTTTGGATGTGTTTTTCTATTTGTGTCTGTTTTTGTGCACATTCAGCAAGTATACGGCTGTTTTCTGATTTTTTTTCAATTTTCTACTGTCCCATAACAAACCTCACAAATAAAGTTAACATCTTATAAGATATACTTCTGTAACCTCAGTGTTTGATTTTGCAATGATTTCACTGTTTGGATGTGTTTTTCTATTTGTGTCTGTTTTTGTGCACATTCAGCAAGTATACGGCTGTTTTCAGATTTTTTTCAATTTTCTATTGTCCCGTAACATAAACCTCATGAATAAAGTTAACATCTTATAAGATATACTTCTGTAACCTCAGTGTTTGATTTTGCAATGATTTCACTGTCTGGATGTGTTTTTCTATTTGTGTCTTTTGTTGTGCACATTCAGCAAGTATACGGCTGTTTTCTGATTTTTTTCAATTTTCTACTGTCCCATAACATAAACCTCACAAATAAAGTTAACATCTTATAAGATATACTTCTGTAACCTCAGTGTTTGATTTTGCAATGATTTGACTGTTTGGATGTGTTTTTCTATTTGTGTCTGTTTTTGTGCACATTCAGCAAGTATACGGCTGTTTTCTGATTTTTTTCAATTTTCTACTGTCCCGTAACATAAACCTCACAAATAAAGTTAAAATCTTATAAGATATAGTTATATGCCTTCAGTGTTTGATTTTGCAATGATTTCACTGTTTGGATGTGTTTTTCTATTTGTGTCTGTTTTTGTGCACATTCAGCAAGTATACGGCTGTTTTCTGATTTTTTTCAATTTTCTACTGTTCCATAACATAAACCTCACAAATAAAGTTAACATCTTATAAGATATACTTCTGTAACCTCAGTGTTTGATTTTGCAATGATTTCACTGTTTGGATGTGTTTTTCTATTTGTGTCTGTTTTTGTGCACATTCAGCAAGTATACGGCTGTTTTCTGATTTTTTTCAATTTTCTACTGTCCCATAACATAAACCTCACAAATACAGTTAACATCTTATAAGATATACTTCTGTAACCTCAGTGTTTGATTTTGCAATGATTTCACTGTTTGGATGTGTTTTTCTATTTGTGTCTGTTTTTGTGCACATTCAGCAAGTATACGGCTGTTTTCTGATTTTTTTCAATTTTCTACTGTCCCATAACATAAACCTCACAAATAAAGTTAAAAACTTATAAGATATAGTTATATGCCTTCAGTGTTTGATTTTGCAATGATTTCACTGTTTGGATGTGTTTTTCTATTTGTGTCTTTTGTTGTGCACATTCAGCAAGTATACGGCTGTTTTCTGATTTTTTTCAATTTTCTACTGTCCCATAACATAAACCTCACAAATAAAGTTAAAAACTTATAAGATATAGTTATATGCCTTCAGTGTTTGATTTTGCAATGATTTCACTGTTTGGATGTGTTTTTCTATTTGTGTCTTTTGTTGTGCACATTCAGCAAGTATACGGCTGTTTTCTGATTTTTTTCAATTTTCTACTGTCCCATAACATAAACCTCACAAATAAAGTTAACATCTTATAAGATATACTTCTGTAACCTCAGTGTTTGATTTTGCAATGATTTCACTGTTTGGATGTGTTTTTCTATTTGTGTCTGTTTTTGTGCACATTCAGCAAGTATACGGCTGTTTTCTGATTTTTTTTCAATTTTCTATTGTCCCATAACAAACCTCACAAATAAAGTTAACATCTTATAAGATATACTTCTGTAACCTCAGTGTTTGATTTTGCAATGATTTCACTGTTTGGATGTGTTTTTCTATTTGTGTCTGTTTTTGTGCACATTCAGCAAGTATACGGCTGTTTTCTGATTTTTTTTCAATTTTCTATTGTCCCATAACAAACCTCACAAATAAAGTTAACATCTTATAAGATATACTTCTGTAACCTCAGTGTTTGATTTTGCAATGATTTCACTGTTTGGATGTGTTTTTCTATTTGTGTCTGTTTTTGTGCACATTCAGCAAGTATACGGCTGTTTTCAGATTTTTTTCAATTTTCTATTGTCCCGTAACATAAACCTCATGAATAAAGTTAACATCTTATAAGATATACTTCTGTAACCTCAGTGTTTGATTTTGCAATGATTTCACTGTCTGGATGTGTTTTTCTATTTGTGTCTTTTGTTGTGCACATTCAGCAAGTATACGGCTGTTTTCTGATTTTTTTCAATTTTCTACTGTCCCATAACATAAACCTCACAAATAAAGTTAACATCTTATAAGATATACTTCTGTAACCTCAGTGTTTGATTTTGCAATGATTTGACTGTTTGGATGTGTTTTTCTATTTGTGTCTGTTTTTGTGCACATTCAGCAAGTATACGGCTGTTTTCTGATTTTTTTCAATTTTCTACTGTCCCATAACATAAACCTCACAAATAAAGTTAAAATCTTATAAGATATAGTTATATGCCGTCAGTGTTTGATTTTGCAATGATTTCACTGTTTGGATGTGTTTTTCTATTTGTGTCTTTTGTTGTGCACATTCAGCAAGTATACAGCTGTTTTCTGATTTTTTTCAATTTTCTACTGTCCCATAACATAAACCTCACAAATAAAGTTAACATCTTATAAGATATACTTCTGTAACCTCAGTGTTTCATTTTGCAATGATTTCACTGTTTGGATGTGTTTTTCTATTTGTGTCTGTTTTTGTGCACATTCAGCAAGTATACGGCTGTTTTCTGATTTTTTTTCAATTTTCTACTGTCCCATAACATAAACCTCAGAAATAAAGTTAACATCTTATAAGATATACTTCTGTAACCTCAGTGTTTGATTTTGCAATGATTTCACTGTTTGGATGTGTTTTTCTATTTGTGTCTGTTTTTGTGCACATTCAGCAAGTATACGGCTGTTTTCTGATTTTTTTGAATTTTCTACTGTCCCATAACATAAACCTCACAAATAAAGTTAAAATCTTATAAGATATAGTTATATGCCTTCAGTGTTTGATTTTGCAATGATTTCACTGTTTGGATGTGTTTTTCTATGTGTGTCTGTGTTTGTGCACATTCAGCAAGTATACGGCTGTTTTCTGATTTTTTTCAATTTTCTACTGTCCCATAACATAAACCTCACAAATAAAGTTAAAATCTTATAAGATATAGTTATATGCCTTCAGTGTTTGATTTTGCAATGATTTCACTGTTTGGATGTGTTTTTCTATGTGTGTCTGTGTTTGTGCACATTCAGCAAGTATACGGCTGTTTTCTGATTTTTTTCAATTTTCTACTGTCCCATAACATAAACCTCACAAATAAAGTTAACATCTTATAAGATATACTTCTGTAACCTCAGTGTTTGATTTTGCAATGATTTCACTGTTTGGATGTGTTTTTCTATTTGTGTCTGTTTTGTGCACATTCAGCAAGTATACGGCTGTTTTCTGATTTTTTTCAATTTTCTACTGTCCCATAACATAAACCTCACAAATAAAGTTAAAATCTTATAAGATATACTTCTGTAACCTCAGTGTTTGATTTTGCAATGATTTCACTGTTTGGATGTGTTTTTCTATTTGTGTCTGTTTTTGTGCACATTCAGCAAGTATACGGCTGTTTTCTGATTTTTTTTCAATTTTCTACTGTCCCATAACATAAACCTCACAAATAAAGTTAACATCTTATAAGATATACTTCTGTAACCTCAGTGTTTGATTTTGCAATGATTTCACTGTTTGGATGTGTTTTTCTATTTGTGTCTGTGTTTGTGCACACTAGCAAGTATACGGCTGTTTTCTGATTTTTTTCAATTTTCTACTGTCCCATAACATAAACCTCACAAATACAGTTAACATCTTATAAGATATACTTCTGTAACCTCAGTGTTTGATTTTGCAATGATTTCACTGTTTGGATGTGTTTTTCTATTTGTGTCTGTTTTTGTGCACATTCAGCAAGTATACGGCTGTTTTCTGATTTTTTTCAATTTTCTACTGTCCCATAACATAAACCTCACAAATAAAGTTAAAATCTTATAAGATATAGTTATATGCCTTCAGTGTTTGATTTTGCAATGATTTCACTGTTTGGATGTGTTTTTCTATGTGTGTCTGTGTTTGTGCACATTCAGCAAGTATACGGCTGTTTTCTGATTTTTTTCAATTTTCTACTGTCCCATAACATAAACCTCACAAATAAAGTTAACATCTTATAAGATATACTTCTGTAACCTCAGTGTTTGATTTTGCAATGATTTCACTGTTTGGATGTGTTTTTCTATTTGTGTCTGTTTTTGTGCACATTCAGCAAGTATACGGCTGTTTTCTGATTTTTTTCAATTTTCTACTGTCCCATAACATAAACCTCACAAATAAAGTTAACATCTTGTAAGATATAGTTATATGCCGTCAGTGTTTGATTTTGCAATGATTTCACTGTTTGGATGTGTTTTTCTATTTGTGTCTTTTGTTGTGCACATTCAGCAAGTATACGGCTGTTTTCTGATTTTTTTCAATTTTCTATTGTCCCGTAACATAAACCTCATAAATAAAGTTAACATCTTATAAGATATACTTCTGTAACCTCAGTGTTTGATTTTGCAATGATTTCACTGTTTGGATGTGTTTTTCTATTTGTGTCTGTTTTGTGCACATTCAGCAAGTATACGGCTGTTTTCTGATTTTTTTCAATTTTCTACTGTCCCATAACATAAATCTCACAAATAAAGTTAAAATCTTATAAGATATAGTTATATGCCTTCAGTGTTTGATTTTGCAATGATTTCACTGTTTGGATGTGTTTTTCTATTTGTGTCTGTTTTTGTGCACATTCAGCAAGTATACGGCTGTTTTCTGATTTTTTTGAATTTTCTACTGTCCCATAACATAAACCTCACAAATAAAGTTAAAATCTTATAAGATATAGTTATATGCCTTCAGTGTTTGATTTTGCAATGATTTCACTGTTTGGATGTGTTTTTCTATGTGTGTCTGTGTTTGTGCACATTCAGCAAGTATACGGCTGTTTTCTGATTTTTTTCAATTTTCTACTGTCCCATAACATAAACCTCACAAATAAAGTTAAAATCTTATAAGATATAGTTATATGCCTTCAGTGTTTGATTTTGCAATGATTTCACTGTTTGGATGTGTTTTTCTATTTGTGTCTGTGTTTGTGCACACTAGCAAGTATACGGCTGTTTTCTGATTTTTTTCAATTTTCTACTGTCCCATAACATAAACCTCACAAATACAGTTAACATCTTATAAGATATACTTCTGTAACCTCAGTGTTTGATTTTGCAATGATTTCACTGTTTGGATGTGTTTTTCTATTTGTGTCTGTTTTTGTGCACATTCAGCAAGTATACGGCTGTTTTCTGATTTTTTTCAATTTTCTACTGTCCCATAACATAAACCTCACAAATAAAGTTAAAATCTTATAAGATATAGTTATATGCCTTCAGTGTTTGATTTTGCAATGATTTCACTGTTTGGATGTGTTTTTCTATGTGTGTCTGTGTTTGTGCACATTCAGCAAGTATACGGCTGTTTTCTGATTTTTTTCAATTTTCTACTGTCCCATAACATAAACCTCACAAATAAAGTTAACATCTTATAAGATATACTTCTGTAACCTCAGTGTTTGATTTTGCAATGATTTCACTGTTTGGATGTGTTTTTCTATTTGTGTCTGTTTTTGTGCACATTCAGCAAGTATACGGCTGTTTTCTGATTTTTTTCAATTTTCTACTGTCCCATAACATAAACCTCACAAATAAAGTTAACATCTTGTAAGATATAGTTATATGCCGTCAGTGTTTGATTTTGCAATGATTTCACTGTTTGGATGTGTTTTTCTATTTGTGTCTTTTGTTGTGCACATTCAGCAAGTATACGGCTGTTTTCTGATTTTTTTCAATTTTCTATTGTCCCGTAACATAAACCTCATAAATAAAGTTAACATCTTATAAGATATACTTCTGTAACCTCAGTGTTTGATTTTGCAATGATTTCACTGTTTGGATGTGTTTTTCTATTTGTGTCTGTTTTGTGCATATTCAGCAAGTATACGGCTGTTTTCTGATTTTTTTCAATTTTCTACTGTCCCATAACATAAATCTCACAAATAAAGTTAAAATCTTATAAGATATAGTTATATGCCTTCAGTGTTTGATTTTGCAATGATTTCACTGTTTGGATGTGTTTTTCTATTTGTGTCTGTTTTTGTGCACATTCAGCAAGTATACGGCTGTTTTCTGATTTTTTTCAATTTTCTACTGTCCCATAACATAAACCTCACAAATACCGTTAACATCTTATAAGATATACTTCTGTAACCTCAGTGTTTGATTTTGCAATGATTTCACTGTTTGGATGTGTTTTTCTATTTGTGTCTTTTTTTGTGCACATTCAGCAAGTATACGGCTGTTTTCTGATTTTTTTTCAATTTTCTACTGTCCCATAACATAAACCTCACAAATAAAGTTAAAATCTTGTAAGATATAGTTATATGCTGTCAGTGTTTGATTTTGCAATGATTTCACTGTTTGGATGTGTTTTTCTATTTGTGTCTTTTGTTGTGCACATTCAGCAAGTATACGGCTGTTTTCTGATTTTTTTCAATTTTCTACTGTCCCATAACATAAACCTCACAAATACAGTTAACATCTTATAAGATATACTTCTGTAACCTCAGTGTTTGATTTTGCAATGATTTCACTGTTTGGATGTGTTTTTCTATGTGTGTCTGTTTTTGTGCACATTCAGCAAGTATACGGCTGTTTTCTGATTTTTTTCAATTTTCTACTGTCCCATAACATAAACCTCACAAATACCGTTAACATCTTATAAGATATACTTCTGTAACCTCAGTGTTTGATTTTGCAATGATTTCACTGTTTGGATGTGTTTTTCTATTTGTGTCTGTTTTTGTGCACATAGAGCAAGTATACGGCTGTTTTCTGATTTTTTTCAATTTTCTACTGTCCCATAACATAAACCTCACAAATAAAGTTAAAATCTTATAAGATATAGTTATATGCCTTCAGTGTTTGATTTTGCAATGATTTCACTGTTTGGATGTGTTTTTCTATGTGTGTCTGTTTTTGTGCACATTCAGCAAGTATACGGCTGTTTTCTGATTTTTTTCAATTTTCTACTGTCCCATAACATAAACCTCACAAAAAAAGTTAAAATCTTATAAGATATACTTCTGTAACCTCAGTGTTTGATTTTGCAATGATTTCACTGTTTGGATGTGTTTTTCTATTTGTGTCTGTTTTTGTGCACATAGAGCAAGTATACGGCTGTTTTCTGATTTTTTTCAATTTTCTACTGTCCCATAACATAAACCTCACAAAAAAAGTTAAAATCTTATAAGATATAGTTATATGCCTTCAGTGTTTGATTTTGCAATGATTTCACTGTTTGGATGTGTTTTTCTATTTGTGTCTGTTTTGTGCACATTCAGCAAGTATACGGCTGTTTTCTGATTTTTTTCAATTTTCTCCTCGCCCATAACATAAACCTCACAAATAAAGTTAACATCTTATAAGATATACTTCTGTACCCTCAGTGTTTGATTTTGCAATGATTTCACTGTTTGGATATGTTTTTCTATTTGTGTCTGTTTTTGTGCGCATTCAGCAAGTATATGGCTGTTTTCTGGTTTTTTTCAATTTTCTACTGTCCCATAACATAAACCTCACAAATAAAGTTAACATCTTATAAGATATACTCCTGTAACCTCAGTGTTTGATTTTGCAATGATTTCACTGTCTGGATGTGTTTTTCTATTTGTGGCTGTTTTTGTGCACATTCAGCAAGTATACGGCTGTTTTCTGATTTTTTTCAATTTTCTACTGTCCCATAACATAAACCTCACAAATAAAGTTAAAATCTTATAAGATATAGTTATATGCCTTCAGTGTTTGATTTTGCAATGATTTCACTGTTTGGATGTGTTTTTCTATTTGTGTCTGTTTTTGTGCACATTCAGCAAGTATACGGCTGTTTTCTGATTTTTTTCAATTTTCTACTGTCCCATAACATAAACCTCACAAATAAAGTTAACATCTTATAAGATATACTCCTGTAACCTCAGTGTTTGATTTTGCAATGATTTCACTGTCTGGATGTGTTTTTCTATTTGTGTCTGTTTTTGTGCACATTCAGCAAGTATACGGCTGTTTTCTGATTTTTTTCAATTTTCTACTGTCCCATAACATAAACCTCACAAATAAAGTTAAAATCTTATAAGATATAGTTATATGCCTTCAGTGTTTGATTTTGCAATGATTTCACTGTTTGGATGTGTTTTTCTATTTGTTACTGTTTTGTGCACATTCAGCAAGTATACGGCTGTTTTCTGATTTTTTTCAATTTTCTACTGTCCCATAACATAAACCTCACAAATAAAGTTAAAATCTTATAAGATATAGTTATATGCCTTCAGTGTTTGATTTTGCAATGATTTCACTGTTTGGATGTGTTTTTCTATTTGTGTCTGTTTTTGTGCACATTCAGCAAGTATACGGCTGTTTTCTGATTTTTTTCAATTTTCTACTGTCCCATAACATAAACCTCACAAATAAAGTTAACATCTTATAAGATATACTTCTGTAACCTCAGTGTTTGATTTTGCAATGATTTCACTGTTTGGATGTGTTTTTCTATTTGTGTCTTTTTTTGTGCACATTCAGCAAGTATACGGCTGTTTTCTGATTTTTTTTCAATTTTCTACTGTCCCATAACATAAACCTCACAAATAAAGTTAAAATCTTGTAAGATATAGTTATATGCCGTCAGTGTTTGATTTTGCAATGATTTCACTGTTTGGATGTGTTTTTCTATTTGTGTCTTTTGTTGTGCACATTCAGCAAGTATACGGCTGTTTTCTGATTTTTTTCAATTTTCTATTGTCCCGTAACATAAACCTCATAAATAAAGTTAACATCTTATAAGATATACTTCTGTAACCTCAGTGTTTGATTTTGCAATGATTTCACTGTTTGGATGTGTTTTTCTATTTGTGTCTGTTTTTGTGCACATTCAGCAAGTATACGGCTGTTTTCTGATTTTTTTCAATTTTCTACTGTCCCATAACATAAACCTCACAAATACAGTTAACATCTTATAAGATATACTTCTGTAACCTCAGTGTTTGATTTTGCAATGATTTGACTGTTTGGATGTGTTTTTCTATTTGTGTCTGTTTTTGTGCACATTCAGCAAGTATACGGCTGTTTTCTGATTTTTTTCAATTTTCTACTGTCCCATAACATAAACCTCAGAAATAAAGTTAACATCTTATAAGATATACTTCTGTAACCTCAGTGTTTGATTTTGCAATGATTTCACTGTTTGGATGTGTTTTTCTATTTGTGTCTGTTTTGTGCACATTCAGCAAGTATACGGCTGTTTTCTGATTTTTTTGAATTTTCTACTGTCCCATAACATAAACCTCACAAATAAAGTTAAAATCTTATAAGATATAGTTATATGCCTTCAGTGTTTGATTTTGCAATGATTTCACTGTTTGGATGTGTTTTTCTATGTGTGTCTGTGTTTGTGCACATTCAGCAAGTATACGGCTGTTTTCTGATTTTTTTGAATTTTCTACTGTCCCATAACATAAACCTCACAAATAAAGTTAAAATCTTATAAGATATAGTTTTATGCCTTCAGTGTTTGATTTTGCAATGATTTCACTGTTTGGATGTGTTTTTCTATTTGTGTCTGTTTTTGTGCACATTCAGCAAGTATACGGCTGTTTTCTGATTTTTTTCAATTTTCTACTGTCCCATAACATAAACCTCACAAATACCGTTAACATCTTATAAGATATACTTCTGTAACCTCAGTGTTTGATTTTGCAATGATTTCACTGTTTGGATGTGTTTTTCTATTTGTGTCTGTTTTTGTGCACATAGAGCAAGTATACGGCTGTTTTCTGATTTTTTTCAATTTTCTACTGTCCCATAACATAAACCTCACAAATAAAGTTAAAATCTTATAAGATATAGTTATATGCCTTCAGTGTTTGATTTTGCAATGATTTCACTGTTTGGATGTGTTTTTCTATGTGTGTCTGTTTTTGTGCACATTCAGCAAGTATACGGCTGTTTTCTGATTTTTTTCAATTTTCTACTGTCCCATAACATAAACCTCACAAAAAAAGTTAAAATCTTATAAGATATAGTTATATGCCTTCAGTGTTTGATTTTGCAATGATTTCACTGTTTGGATGTGTTTTTCTATTTGTGTCTGTTTTGTGCACATTCAGCAAGTATACGGCTGTTTTCTGATTTTTTTCAATTTTCTCCTCGCCCATAACATAAACCTCACAAATAAAGTTAACATCTTATAAGATATACTTCTGTAACCTCTGTGTTTGATTTTGCAATGATTTCACTGTTTGGATGTGTTTTTCTATTTGTGTCTGTTTTTGTGCACATTCAGCAAGTATACGGCTGTTTTCTGATTTTTTTCAATTTTCTACTGTCCCATAACATAAACCTCACAAATAAAGTTAAAATCTTATAAGATATAGTTATATGCCTTCAGTGTTTGATTTTGCAATGATTTCACTGTTTGGATGTGTTTTTCTATTTGTGTCTGTTTTTGTGCAAATTCAGCAAGTATACGGCTGTTTTCTGATTTTTTTCAATTTTCTACTGTCCCATAACATAAACCTCACAAATAAAGTTAACATCTTATAAGATATACTTCTGTACCCTCAGTGTTTGATTTTGCAATGATTTCACTGTTTGGATGTGTTTTTCTATTTGTGTCTGTTTTTGTGTGCATTCAGCAAGTATACGGCTGTTTTCTGATTTTTTTCAATTTTCTACTGTCGCATAATATAGACCTCACAAATAAAGTTAACATCTTATAAGATATACTTCTGTACCCTCAGTGTTTGATTTTGCAATGATTTCACTGTTTGGATATGTTTTTCTATTTGTGTCTGTTTTTGTGCGCATTCAGCAAGTATACGGCTGTTTTCTGGTTTTTTTCAATTTTCTACTGTCCCATAACATAAACCTCACAAATAAAGTTAACATCTTATAAGATATACTCCTGTAACCTCAGTGTTTGATTTTGCAATGATTTCACTGTCTGGATGTGTTTTTCTATTTGTGTCTGTTTTTGTGCACATTCAGCAAGTATACGGCTTTTTTCTGATTTTTTTCAATTTTCTACTGTCCCATAACATAAACCTCACAAATAAAGTTAAAATCTTATAAGATATAGTTATATGCCTTCAGTGTTTGATTTTGCAATGATTTCACTGTTTGGATATGTTTTTCTATTTGTGTCTGTTTTTGTGCGCATTCAGCAAGTATACGGCGGTTTTCTGGTTTTTTTCAATTTTCTACTGTCCCATAACATAAACCTCACAAATAAAGTTAAAATCTTATAAGATATAGTTATATGCCTTCAGTGTTTGATTTTGCAATGATTTCACTGTTTGGATGTGTTTTTCTATTTGTGTCTGTTTTGTGCACATTCAGCAAGTATACGGCTGTTTTCTGATTTTTTTCAATTTTCTACTGTCCCATAACATAAACCTCACAAATAAAGTTAAAATCTTATAAGATATAGTTATATGCCTTCAGTGTTTGATTTTGCAATGATTTCACTGTTTGGATGTGTTTTTCTATTTGTGTCTGTTTTTGTGCACATTCAGCAAGTATACGGCTGTTTTCTGATTTTTTTCAATTTTCGAATGTCCCATAACATAAACCTCACAAATAAAGTTAAAATCTTATAAGATATACTTCTGTAACCTCAGTGTTTGATTTTGCAATGATTTCACTGTTTGGATGTGTTTTTCTATTTGTGTCTGTTTTTGTGCACATTCAGCAAGTATACGGCTGTTTTCTGATTTTTTTGAATTTTCTACTGTCCCATAACATAAACCTCACAAATAAAGTTAAAATCTTATAAGATATAGTTATATGCCTTCAGTGTTTGATTTTGCAATGATTTCACTGTTTGGATGTGTTTTTCTATGTGTGTCTGTGTTTGTGCACATTCAGCAAGTATACGGCTGTTTTCTGATTTTTTTGAATTTTCTACTGTCCCATAACATAAACCTCACAAATAAAGTTAAAATCTTATAAGATATAGTTATATGCCTTCAGTGTTTGATTTTGCAATGATTTCACTGTTTGGATGTGTTTTTCTATTTGTGTCTGTTTTTGTGCACATTCAGCAAGTATACGGCTGTTTTCTGTTTTTTTTCAATTTTCTACTGTCCCATAACATAAACCTCACAAATAAAGTTAACATCTTATAAGATATACTTCTGTAACCTCAGTGTTTGATTTTGCAATGATTTCACTGTTTGGATGTGTTTTTCTATTTGTGTCTGTTTTGTGCACATTCAGCAAGTATACGGCTGTTTTCTGATTTTTTTCAATTTTCTACTGTCCCATAACATAAACCTCACAAATGAAGTTAAAATCTTATAAGATATAGTTATATGCCTTCAGTGTTTGATTTTGCAATGATTTCACTGTTTGGATGTGTTTTTCTATTTGTGTCTGTTTTTGTGCACATTCAGCAAGTATACGGCTGTTTTCTGATTTTTTTCAATTTTCTACTGTCCCATAACATAAACCTCACAAATAAAGTTAAAATCTTATAAGATATAGTTATATGCCTTCAGTGTTTGATTTTGCAATGATTTCACTGTTTGGATGTGTTTTTCTATTTGTGTCTTTTGTTGTGCACATTCAGCAAGTATACGGCTGTTTTCTGATTTTTTTCAATTTTCTACTGTCACATAACATAAACCTCACAAATAAAGTTAACATCTTATCAGATATACTTCTGTACCCTCAGTGTTTGATTTTGCAATGATTTCACTGTTTGGATGTGTTTTTCTATGTGTGTCTGTGTTTGTGCACATTCAGCAAGTATACGGCTGTTTTCTGATTTTTTTCAATTTTCTACTGTCCCATAACATAAACCTCACAAATAAAGTTAACATCTTATAAGATATACTTCTGTAACCTCAGTGTTTGATTTTGCAATGATTTCACTGTTTGGATGTGTTTTTCTATTTGTGTCTGTTTTTGTGCACATTCAGCAAGTATACGGCTGTTTTCTGATTTTTTTCAATTTTCTACTGTCCCATAACATAAACCTCACAAATAAAGTTAAAATCTTATAAGATATAGTTATATGCCTTCAGTGTTTGATTTTGCAATGATTTCACTGTTTGGATGTGTTTTTCTATTTGTGTCTGTTTTTGTGCACATTCAGCAAGTATACGGCTGTTTTCTGATTTTTTTCAATTTTCTACTGTTCCATAACATAAACCTCACAAATAAAGTTAACATCTTATAAGATATACTTCTGTAACCTCAGTGTTTGATTTTGCAATGATTTCACTGTTTGGATGTGTTTTTCTATTTGTGTCTGTTTTTGTGCACATTCAGCAAGTATACGGCTGTTTTCTGATTTTTTTCAATTTTCTACTGTCCCATAACATAAACCTCACAAATACAGTTAACATCTTATAAGATATACTTCTGTAACCTCAGTGTTTGATTTTGCAATGATTTCACTGTTTGGATGTGTTTTTCTATTTGTGTCTGTTTTTGTGCACATTCAGCAAGTATACGGCTGTTTTCTGATTTTTTTCAATTTTCTACTGTCCCATAACATAAACCTCACAAATAAAGTTAAAATCTTATAAGATATAGTTATATGCCTTCAGTGTTTGATTTTGCAATGATTTCACTGTTTGGATGTGTTTTTCTATTTGTGTCTTTTGTTGTGCACATTCAGCAAGTATACGGCTGTTTTCTGATTTTTTTCAATTTTCTACTGTCCCATAACATAAACCTCACAAATAAAGTTAACATCTTATAAGATATACTTCTGTAACCTCAGTGTTTGATTTTGCAATGATTTCACTGTTTGGATGTGTTTTTCTATTTGTGTCTGTTTTTGTGCACATTCAGCAAGTATACGGCTGTTTTCTGATTTTTTTTCAATTTTCTACTGTCCCATAACAAACCTCACAAATAAAGTTAACATCTTATAAGATATACTTCTGTAACCTCAGTGTTTGATTTTGCAATGATTTCACTGTTTGGATGTGTTTTTCTATTTGTGTCTGTTTTTGTGCACATTCAGCAAGTATACGGCTGTTTTCAGATTTTTTTCAATTTTCTATTGTCCCGTAACATAAACCTCATGAATAAAGTTAACATCTTATAAGATATACTTCTGTAACCTCAGTGTTTGATTTTGCAATGATTTCACTGTCTGGATGTGTTTTTCTATTTGTGTCTTTTGTTGTGCACATTCAGCAAGTATACGGCTGTTTTCTGATTTTTTTCAATTTTCTACTGTCCCATAACATAAACCTCACAAATAAAGTTAACATCTTATAAGATATACTTCTGTAACCTCAGTGTTTGATTTTGCAATGATTTGACTGTTTGGATGTGTTTTTCTATTTGTGTCTGTTTTTGTGCACATTCAGCAAGTATACGGCTGTTTTCTGATTTTTTTCAATTTTCTACTGTCCCATAACATAAACCTCACAAATAAAGTTAAAATCTTATAAGATATAGTTATATGCCGTCAGTGTTTGATTTTGCAATGATTTCACTGTTTGGATGTGTTTTTCTATTTGTGTCTTTTGTTGTGCACATTCAGCAAGTATACAGCTGTTTTCTGATTTTTTTCAATTTTCTACTGTCCCATAACATAAACCTCACAAATAAAGTTAACATCTTATAAGATATACTTCTGTAACCTCAGTGTTTCATTTTGCAATGATTTCACTGTTTGGATGTGTTTTTCTATTTGTGTCTGTTTTTGTGCACATTCAGCAAGTATACGGCTGTTTTCTGATTTTTTTTCAATTTTCTACTGTCCCATAACATAAACCTCACAAATAAAGTTAACATCTTATAAGATATACTTCTGTAACCTCAGTGTTTGATTTTGCAATGATTTCACTGTTTGGATGTGTTTTTCTATTTGTGTCTGTTTTTGTGCACATTCAGCAAGTATACGGCTGTTTTCTGATTTTTTTGAATTTTCTACTGTCCCATAACATAAACCTCACAAATAAAGTTAAAATCTTATAAGATATAGTTATATGCCTTCAGTGTTTGATTTTGCAATGATTTCACTGTTTGGATGTGTTTTTCTATGTGTGTCTGTGTTTGTGCACATTCAGCAAGTATACGGCTGTTTTCTGATTTTTTTCAATTTTCTACTGTCCCATAACATAAACCTCACAAATAAAGTTAAAATCTTATAAGATATAGTTATATGCCTTCAGTGTTTGATTTTGCAATGATTTCACTGTTTGGATGTGTTTTTCTATGTGTGTCTGTGTTTGTGCACATTCAGCAAGTATACGGCTGTTTTCTGATTTTTTTCAATTTTCTACTGTCCCATAACATAAACCTCACAAATAAAGTTAACATCTTATAAGATATACTTCTGTAACCTCAGTGTTTGATTTTGCAATGATTTCACTGTTTGGATGTGTTTTTCTATTTGTGTCTGTTTTGTGCACATTCAGCAAGTATACGGCTGTTTTCTGATTTTTTTCAATTTTCTACTGTCCCATAACATAAACCTCACAAATAAAGTTAAAATCTTATAAGATATACTTCTGTAACCTCAGTGTTTGATTTTGCAATGATTTCACTGTTTGGATGTGTTTTTCTATTTGTGTCTGTTTTTGTGCACATTCAGCAAGTATACGGCTGTTTTCTGATTTTTTTGAATTTTCTACTGTCCCATAACATAAACCTCACAAATAAAGTTAAAATCTTATAAGATATAGTTATATGCCTTCAGTGTTTGATTTTGCAATGATTTCACTGTTTGGATGTGTTTTTCTATGTGTGTCTGTGTTTGTGCACATTCAGCAAGTATACGGCTGTTTTCTGATTTTTTTCAATTTTCTACTGTCCCATAACATAAACCTCACAAATAAAGTTAAAATCTTATAAGATATAGTTATATGCCTTCAGTGTTTGATTTTGCAATGATTTCACTGTTTGGATGTGTTTTTCTATTTGTGTCTGTTTTTGTGCACATTCAGCAAGTATACGGCTGTTTTCTGATTTTTTTCAATTTTCTACTGTCCCATAACATAAACCTCACAAATAAAGTTAAAAACTTATAAGATATAGTTATATGCCTTCAGTGTTTGATTTTGCAATGATTTCACTGTTTGGATGTGTTTTTCTATTTGTGTCTTTTGTTGTGCACATTCAGCAAGTATACGGCTGTTTTCTGATTTTTTTCAATTTTCTACTGTCCCATAACATAAACCTCACAAATAAAGTTAAAAACTTATAAGATATAGTTATATGCCTTCAGTGTTTGATTTTGCAATGATTTCACTGTTTGGATGTGTTTTTCTATGTGTGTCTGTGTTTGTGCACATTCAGCAAGTATACGGCTGTTTTCTGATTTTTTTCAATTTTCTACTGTCCCATAACATAAACCTCACAAATAAAGTTAACATCTTATAAGATATACTTCTGTAACCTCAGTGTTTGATTTTGCAATGATTTCACTGTTTGGATGTGTTTTTCTATTTGTGTCTTTTGTTGTGCACATTCAGCAAGTATACGGCTGTTTTCTGATTTTTTTCAATTTTCTACTGTCCCATAACATAAACCTCACAAATAAAGTTAAAATCTTATAAGATATACTTCTGTAACCTCAGTGTTTGATTTTGCAATGATTTCACTGTTTGGATGTGTTTTTCTATTTGTGTCTGTTTTGTGCACATTCAGCAAGTATACGGCTGTTTTCTGATTTTTTTCAATTTTCTACTGTCCCATAACAAACCTCACAAATAAAGTTAACATCTTATAAGATATACTTCTGTAACCTCAGTGTTTGATTTTGCAATGATTTCACTGTTTGGATGTGTTTTTCTATGTGTGTCTGTGTTTGTGCACATTCAGCAATTACACGGCTGTTTTCTGATTTTTTTCAATTTTCTACTGTCCCATAACATAAACCTCACAAATAAAGTTAACATCTTATAAGATATACTTCTGTAACCTCAGTGTTTGATTTTGCAATGATTTCACTGTTTGGATGTGTTTTTCTATTTGTGTCTGTTTTTGTGCACATTCAGCAAGTATACGGCTGTTTTCTGATTTTTTTGAATTTTCTACTGTCCCATAACATAAACCTCACAAATAAAGTTAAAATCTTATAAGATATAGTTATATGCCTTCAGTGTTTGATTTTGCAATGATTTCACTGTTTGGATGTGTTTTTCTATGTGTGTCTGTGTTTGTGCACATTCAGCAAGTATACGGCTGTTTTCTGATTTTTTTCAATTTTCTACTGTCCCATAACATAAACCTCACAAATAAAGTTAAAATCTTATAAGATATAGTTATATGCCTTCAGTGTTTGATTTTGCAATGATTTCACTGTTTGGATGTGTTTTTCTATGTGTGTCTGTGTTTGTGCACATTCAGCAAGTATACGGCTGTTTTCTGATTTTTTTCAATTTTCTACTGTCCCATAACATAAACCTCACAAATAAAGTTAACATCTTATAAGATATACTTCTGTAACCTCAGTGTTTGATTTTGCAATGATTTCACTGTTTGGATGTGTTTTTCTATTTGTGTCTGTTTTGTGCACATTCAGCAAGTATACGGCTGTTTTCTGATTTTTTTCAATTTTCTACTGTCCCATAACATAAACCTCACAAATAAAGTTAAAATCTTATAAGATATACTTCTGTAACCTCAGTGTTTGATTTTGCAATGATTTCACTGTTTGGATGTGTTTTTCTATTTGTGTCTGTTTTTGTGCACATTCAGCAAGTATACGGCTGTTTTCTGATTTTTTTTCAATTTTCTACTGTCCCATAACATAAACCTCACAAATAAAGTTAACATCTTATAAGATATACTTCTGTAACCTCAGTGTTTGATTTTGCAATGATTTCACTGTTTGGATGTGTTTTTCTATTTGTGTCTGTTTTTGTGCACATTCAGCAAGTATACGGCTGTTTTCTGATTTTTTTGAATTTTCTACTGTCCCATAACATAAACCTCACAAATAAAGTTAAAATCTTATAAGATATAGTTATATGCCTTCAGTGTTTGATTTTGCAATGATTTCACTGTTTGGATGTGTTTTTCTATGTGTGTCTGTGTTTGTGCACATTCAGCAAGTATACGGCTGTTTTCTGATTTTTTTCAATTTTCTACTGTCCCATAACATAAACCTCACAAATAAAGTTAAAATCTTATAAGATATAGTTATATGCCTTCAGTGTTTGATTTTGCAATGATTTCACTGTTTGGATGTGTTTTTCTATGTGTGTCTGTGTTTGTGCACATTCAGCAAGTATACGGCTGTTTTCTGATTTTTTTCAATTTTCTACTGTCCCATAACATAAACCTCACAAATAAAGTTAACATCTTATAAGATATACTTCTGTAACCTCAGTGTTTGATTTTGCAATGATTTCACTGTTTGGATGTGTTTTTCTATTTGTGTCTGTTTTGTGCACATTCAGCAAGTATACGGCTGTTTTCTGATTTTTTTCAATTTTCTACTGTCCCATAACATAAACCTCACAAATAAAGTTAAAATCTTATAAGATATAGTTATATGCCTTCAGTGTTTGATTTTGCAATGATTTCACTGTTTGGATGTGTTTTTCTATGTGTGTCTGTGTTTGTGCACATTCAGCAAGTATACGGCTGTTTTCTGATTTTTTTCAATTTTCTACTGTCCCATAACATAAACCTCACAAATAAAGTTAACATCTTATAAGATATACTTCTGTAACCTCAGTGTTTGATTTTGCAATGATTTCACTGTTTGGATGTGTTTTTCTATTTGTGTCTGTTTTTGTGCACATTCAGCAAGTATACGGCTGTTTTCTGATTTTTTTGAATTTTCTACTGTCCCATAACATAAACCTCACAAATAAAGTTAAAATCTTATAAGATATAGTTATATGCCTTCAGTGTTTGATTTTGCAATGATTTCACTGTTTGGATGTGTTTTTCTATGTGTGTCTGTGTTTGTGCACATTCAGCAAGTATACGGCTGTTTTCTGATTTTTTTCAATTTTCTACTGTCCCATAACATAAACCTCACAAATAAAGTTAACATCTTATAAGATATACTTCTGTAACCTCAGTGTTTGATTTTGCAATGATTTCACTGTTTGGATGTGTTTTTCTATTTGTGTCTTTTGTTGTGCACATTCAGCAAGTATACGGCTGTTTTCTGATTTTTTTCAATTTTCTACTGTCCCATAACATAAACCTCACAAATAAAGTTAAAATCTTATAAGATATACTTCTGTAACCTCAGTGTTTGATTTTGCAATGATTTCACTGTTTGGATGTGTTTTTCTATTTGTGTCTGTTTTGTGCACATTCAGCAAGTATACGGCTGTTTTCTGATTTTTTTCAATTTTCTACTGTCCCATAACATAAATCTCACAAATAAAGTTAAAATCTTATAAGATATAGTTATATGCCTTCAGTGTTTGATTTTGCAATGATTTCACTGTTTGGATGTGTTTTTCTATTTGTGTCTGTTTTTGTGCACATTCAGCAAGTATACGGCTGTTTTCTGATTTTTTTCAATTTTCTACTGTCCCATAACATAAACCTCACAAATAAAGTTAACATCTTATAAGATATACTTCTGTAACCTCAGTGTTTGATTTTGCAATGATTTCACTGTTTGGATGTGTTTTTCTATTTGTGTCTTTTTTTGTGCACATTCAGCAAGTATACGGCTGTTTTCTGATTTTTTTTCAATTTTCTACTGTCCCATAACATAAACCTCACAAATAAAGTTAAAATCTTGTAAGATATAGTTATATGCCGTCAGTGTTTGATTTTGCAATGATTTCACTGTTTGGATGTGTTTTTCTATTTGTGTCTTTTGTTGTGCACATTCAGCAAGTATACAGCTGTTTTCTGATTTTTTTCAATTTTCTATTGTCCCGTAACATAAACCTCATAAATAAAGTTAACATCTTATAAGATATACTTCTGTAACCTCAGTGTTTGATTTTGCAATGATTTCACTGTTTGGATGTGTTTTTCTATGTGTGTCTGTGTTTGTGCACATTCAGCAAGTATACCGCTGTTTTCTGATTTTTTTCAATTTTCTATTGTCCCTTAACATAAACCTCATAAATAAAGTTAACATCTTATAAGATATACTTCTGTAACCTCAGTGTTTGATTTTGCAATGATTTCACTGTTTGGATGTGTTTTTCTATTTGTGTCTGTTTTTGTGCACATTCAGCAAGTATACGGCTGTTTTCTGATTTTTTTCAATTTTCTACTGTCCCATAACATAAACCTCACAAATACAGTTAACATCTTATAAGATATACTTCTGTAACCTCAGTGTTTGATTTTGCAATGATTTGACTGTTTGGATGTGTTTTTCTATTTGTGTCTGTTTTTGTGCACATTCAGCAAGTATACGGCTGTTTTCTGATTTTTTTCAATTTTCTACTGTCCCATAACATAAACCTCAGAAATAAAGTTAACATCTTATAAGATATACTTCTGTAACCTCAGTGTTTGATTTTGCAATGATTTCACTGTTTGGATGTGTTTTTCTATTTGTGTCTGTTTTGTGCACATTCAGCAAGTATACGGCTGTTTTCTGATTTTTTTGAATTTTCTACTGTCCCATAACATAAACCTCACAAATAAAGTTAAAATCTTATAAGATATAGTTATATGCCTTCAGTGTTTGATTTTGCAATGATTTCACTGTTTGGATGTGTTTTTCTATGTGTGTCTGTGTTTGTGCACATTCAGCAAGTATACGGCTGTTTTCTGATTTTTTTGAATTTTCTACTGTCCCATAACATAAACCTCACAAATAAAGTTAAAATCTTATAAGATATAGTTTTATGCCTTCAGTGTTTGATTTTGCAATGATTTCACTGTTTGGATGTGTTTTTCTATTTGTGTCTGTTTTTGTGCACATTCAGCAAGTATACGGCTGTTTTCTGATTTTTTTCAATTTTCTACTGTCCCATAACATAAACCTCACAAATACCGTTAACATCTTATAAGATATACTTCTGTAACCTCAGTGTTTGATTTTGCAATGATTTCACTGTTTGGATGTGTTTTTCTATTTGTGTCTGTTTTTGTGCACATAGAGCAAGTATACGGCTGTTTTCTGATTTTTTTCAATTTTCTACTGTCCCATAACATAAACCTCACAAATAAAGTTAAAATCTTATAAGATATAGTTATATGCCTTCAGTGTTTGATTTTGCAATGATTTCACTGTTTGGATGTGTTTTTCTATGTGTGTCTGTTTTTGTGCACATTCAGCAAGTATACGGCTGTTTTCTGATTTTTTTCAATTTTCTACTGTCCCATAACATAAACCTCACAAAAAAAGTTAAAATCTTATAAGATATAGTTATATGCCTTCAGTGTTTGATTTTGCAATGATTTCACTGTTTGGATGTGTTTTTCTATTTGTGTCTGTTTTGTGCACATTCAGCAAGTATACGGCTGTTTTCTGATTTTTTTCAATTTTCTCCTCGCCCATAACATAAACCTCACAAATAAAGTTAACATCTTATAAGATATACTTCTGTAACCTCTGTGTTTGATTTTGCAATGATTTCACTGTTTGGATGTGTTTTTCTATTTGTGTCTGTTTTTGTGCACATTCAGCAAGTATACGGCTGTTTTCTGATTTTTTTCAATTTTCTACTGTCCCATAACATAAACCTCACAAATAAAGTTAAAATCTTATAAGATATAGTTATATGCCTTCAGTGTTTGATTTTGCAATGATTTCACTGTTTGGATGTGTTTTTCTATTTGTGTCTGTTTTTGTGCAAATTCAGCAAGTATACGGCTGTTTTCTGATTTTTTTCAATTTTCTACTGTCCCATAACATAAACCTCACAAATAAAGTTAACATCTTATAAGATATACTTCTGTACCCTCAGTGTTTGATTTTGCAATGATTTCACTGTTTGGATGTGTTTTTCTATTTGTGTCTGTTTTTGTGTGCATTCAGCAAGTATACGGCTGTTTTCTGATTTTTTTCAATTTTCTACTGTCGCATAATATAGACCTCACAAATAAAGTTAACATCTTATAAGATATACTTCTGTACCCTCAGTGTTTGATTTTGCAATGATTTCACTGTTTGGATATGTTTTTCTATTTGTGTCTGTTTTTGTGCGCATTCAGCAAGTATACGGCTGTTTTCTGGTTTTTTTCAATTTTCTACTGTCCCATAACATAAACCTCACAAATAAAGTTAACATCTTATAAGATATACTTCTGTACCCTCAGTGTTTGATTTTGCAATGATTTCACTGTTTGGATGTGTTTTTCTATTTGTGTCTGTTTTTGTGTGCATTCAGCAAGTATACGGCTGTTTTCTGATTTTTTTCAATTTTCTACTGTCGCATAATATAGACCTCACAAATAAAGTTAACATCTTATAAGATATACTTCTGTACCCTCAGTGTTTGATTTTGCAATGATTTCACTGTTTGGATATGTTTTTCTATTTGTGTCTGTTTTTGTGCGCATTCAGCAAGTATACGGCTGTTTTCTGGTTTTTTTCAATTTTCTACTGTCCCATAACATAAACCTCACAAATAAAGTTAACATCTTATAAGATATACTCCTGTAACCTCAGTGTTTGATTTTGCAATGATTTCACTGTCTGGATGTGTTTTTCTATTTGTGTCTGTTTTTGTGCACATTCAGCAAGTATACGGCTTTTTTCTGATTTTTTTCAATTTTCTACTGTCCCATAACATAAACCTCACAAATAAAGTTAAAATCTTATAAGATATAGTTATATGCCTTCAGTGTTTGATTTTGCAATGATTTCACTGTTTGGATATGTTTTTCTATTTGTGTCTGTTTTTGTGCGCATTCAGCAAGTATACGGCGGTTTTCTGGTTTTTTTCAATTTTCTACTGTCCCATAACATAAACCTCACAAATAAAGTTAAAATCTTATAAGATATAGTTATATGCCTTCAGTGTTTGATTTTGCAATGATTTCACTGTTTGGATGTGTTTTTCTATTTGTGTCTGTTTTGTGCACATTCAGCAAGTATACGGCTGTTTTCTGATTTTTTTCAATTTTCTACTGTCCCATAACATAAACCTCACAAATAAAGTTAAAATCTTATAAGATATACTTCTGTAACCTCAGTGTTTGATTTTGCAATGATTTCACTGTTTGGATGTGTTTTTCTATTTGTGTCTGTTTTTGTGCACATTCAGCAAGTATACGGCTGTTTTCTGATTTTTTTGAATTTTCTACTGTCCCATAACATAAACCTCACAAATAAAGTTAAAATCTTATAAGATATAGTTATATGCCTTCAGTGTTTGATTTTGCAATGATTTCACTGTTTGGATGTGTTTTTCTATGTGTGTCTGTGTTTGTGCACATTCAGCAAGTATACGGCTGTTTTCTGATTTTTTTGAATTTTCTACTGTCCCATAACATAAACCTCACAAATAAAGTTAAAATTTTATAAGATATAGTTATATGCCTTCAGTGTTTGATTTTGCAATGATTTCACTGTTTGGATGTGTTTTTCTATTTGTGTCTGTTTTTGTGCACATTCAGCAAGTATACGGCTGTTTTCTGATTTTTTTCAATTTTCTACTGTCCCATAACATAAACCTCACAAATACAGTTAACATCTTATAAGATATACTTCTGTAACCTCAGTGTTTGATTTTGCAATGATTTCACTGTTTGGATGTGTTTTTCTATTTGTGTCTGTTTTTGTGCACATACAGCAAGTATACGGCTGTTTTCTGATTTTTTTCAATTTTCTACTGTCCCATAACATAAACCTCACAAATAAAGTTAAAATCTTATAAGATATAGATATATGCCTTCAGTGTTTGATTTTGCAATGATTTCACTGTTTGGATGTGTTTTTCTATTTGTGTCTGTTTTGTGCACATTCAGCAAGTATACGGCTGTTTTCTGATTTTTTTCAATTTTCTCCTCGCCCATAACATAAACCTCACAAATAAAGTTAACATCTTATAAGATATACTTCTGTAACCTCAGTGTTTGATTTTGCAATGATTTCACTGTTTGGATGTGTTTTTCTATTTGTGTCTGTTTTTGTGCACATTCAGCAAGTATACGGCTGTTTTCTGTTTTTTTTCAATTTTCTACTGTCCCATAACATAAACCTCACAAATAAAGTTAACATCTTATAAGATATACTTCTGTAACCTCAGTGTTTGATTTTGCAATGATTTCACTGTTTGGATGTGTTTTTCTATTTGTGTCTGTTTTGTGCACATTCAGCAAGTATACGGCTGTTTTCTGATTTTTTTCAATTTTCTACTGTCCCATAACATAAACCTCACAAATGAAGTTAAAATCTTATAAGATATAGTTATATGCCTTCAGTGTTTGATTTTGCAATGATTTCACTGTTTGGATGTGTTTTTCTATTTGTGTCTGTTTTTGTGCACATTCAGCAAGTATACGGCTGTTTTCTGATTTTTTTCAATTTTCTACTGTCCCATAACATAAACCTCACAAATAAAGTTAAAATCTTATAAGATATAGTTATATGCCTTCAGTGTTTGATTTTGCAATGATTTCACTGTTTGGATGTGTTTTTCTATTTGTGTCTTTTGTTGTGCACATTCAGCAAGTATACGGCTGTTTTCTGATTTTTTTTCAATTTTCTACTGTCCCATAACAAACCTCACAAATAAAGTTAACATCTTATAAGATATACTTCTGTAACCTCAGTGTTTGATTTTGCAATGATTTCACTGTTTGGATGTGTTTTTCTATTTGTGTCTGTTTTGTGCACATTCAGCAAGTATACGGCTGTTTTCTGATTTTTTTCAATTTTCTACTGTCCCATAACATAAACCTCACAAATAAAGTTAAAATCTTATAAGATATACTTCTGTAACCTCAGTGTTTGATTTTGCAATGATTTCACTGTTTGGATGTGTTTTTCTATTTGTGTCTGTTTTTGTGCACATTCAGCAAGTATACGGCTGTTTTCTGATTTTTTTTCAATTTTCTACTGTCCCATAACATAAACCTCACAAATAAAGTTAACATCTTATAAGATATACTTCTGTAACCTCAGTGTTTGATTTTGCAATGATTTCACTGTTTGGATGTGTTTTTCTATTTGTGTCTGTTTTTGTGCACATTCAGCAAGTATACGGCTGTTTTCTGATTTTTTTGAATTTTCTACTGTCCCATAACATAAACCTCACAAATAAAGTTAAAATCTTATAAGATATAGTTATATGCCTTCAGTGTTTGATTTTGCAATGATTTCACTGTTTGGATGTGTTTTTCTATGTGTGTCTGTGTTTGTGCACATTCAGCAAGTATACGGCTGTTTTCTGATTTTTTTCAATTTTCTACTGTCCCATAACATAAACCTCACAAATAAAGTTAAAATCTTATAAGATATAGTTATATGCCTTCAGTGTTTGATTTTGCAATGATTTCACTGTTTGGATGTGTTTTTCTATGTGTGTCTGTGTTTGTGCACATTCAGCAAGTATACGGCTGTTTTCTGATTTTTTTCAATTTTCTACTGTCCCATAACATAAACCTCACAAATAAAGTTAACATCTTATAAGATATACTTCTGTAACCTCAGTGTTTGATTTTGCAATGATTTCACTGTTTGGATGTGTTTTTCTATTTGTGTCTGTTTTGTGCACATTCAGCAAGTATACGGCTGTTTTCTGATTTTTTTCAATTTTCTACTGTCCCATAACATAAACCTCACAAATAAAGTTAAAATCTTATAAGATATAGTTATATGCCTTCAGTGTTTGATTTTGCAATGATTTCACTGTTTGGATGTGTTTTTCTATGTGTGTCTGTGTTTGTGCACATTCAGCAAGTATACGGCTGTTTTCTGATTTTTTTCAATTTTCTACTGTCCCATAACATAAACCTCACAAATAAAGTTAACATCTTATAAGATATACTTCTGTAACCTCAGTGTTTGATTTTGCAATGATTTCACTGTTTGGATGTGTTTTTCTATTTGTGTCTGTTTTTGTGCACATTCAGCAAGTATACGGCTGTTTTCTGATTTTTTTGAATTTTCTACTGTCCCATAACATAAACCTCACAAATAAAGTTAAAATCTTATAAGATATAGTTATATGCCTTCAGTGTTTGATTTTGCAATGATTTCACTGTTTGGATGTGTTTTTCTATGTGTGTCTGTGTTTGTGCACATTCAGCAAGTATACGGCTGTTTTCTGATTTTTTTCAATTTTCTACTGTCCCATAACATAAACCTCACAAATAAAGTTAACATCTTATAAGATATACTTCTGTAACCTCAGTGTTTGATTTTGCAATGATTTCACTGTTTGGATGTGTTTTTCTATTTGTGTCTTTTGTTGTGCACATTCAGCAAGTATACGGCTGTTTTCTGATTTTTTTCAATTTTCTACTGTCCCATAACATAAACCTCACAAATAAAGTTAAAATCTTATAAGATATACTTCTGTAACCTCAGTGTTTGATTTTGCAATGATTTCACTGTTTGGATGTGTTTTTCTATTTGTGTCTGTTTTGTGCACATTCAGCAAGTATACGGCTGTTTTCTGATTTTTTTCAATTTTCTACTGTCCCATAACAAACCTCACAAATAAAGTTAACATCTTATAAGATATACTTCTGTAACCTCAGTGTTTGATTTTGCAATGATTTCACTGTTTGGATGTGTTTTTCTATGTGTGTCTGTGTTTGTGCACATTCAGCAATTACACGGCTGTTTTCTGATTTTTTTCAATTTTCTACTGTCCCATAACATAAACCTCACAAATACAGTTAACATCTTATAAGATATACTTCTGTAACCTCAGTGTTTGATTTTGCAATGATTTCACTGTTTGGATGTGTTTTTCTATTTGTGTCTGTTTTTGTGCACATTCAGCAAGTATACGGCTGTTTTCTGATTTTTTTCAATTTTCTACTGTCCCATAACATAAACCTCACAAATAAAGTTAAAATCTTATAAGATATAGTTATATGCCTTCAGTGTTTGATTTTGCAATGATTTCACTGTTTGGATGTGTTTTTCTATGTGTGTCTATGTTTGTGCACATTCAGCAAGTATACGGCTGTTTTCTGATTTTTTTGAATTTTCTACTGTCCCATAACATAAACCTCACAAATAAAGTTAAAATCTTATAAGATATAGTTATATGCCTTCAGTGTTTGATTTTGCAATGATTTCACTGTTTGGATGTGTTTTTCTATGTGTGTCTGTGTTTGTGCACATTCAGCAAGTATACGGCTGTTTTCTGATTTTTTTGAATTTTCTACTGTCCCATAACATAAACCTCACAAATAAAGTTAAAATCTTATAAGATATAGTTATATGCCTTCAGTGTTTGATTTTGCAATGATTTCACTGTTTGGATGTGTTTTTCTATTTGTGTCTGTGTTTGTGCACACTAGCAAGTATACGGCTGTTTTCTGATTTTTTTCAATTTTCTACTGTCCCATAACATAAACCTCACAAATACAGTTAACATCTTATAAGATATACTTCTGTAACCTCAGTGTTTGATTTTGCAATGATTTCACTGTTTGGATGTGTTTTTCTATTTGTGTCTGTTTTTGTGCACATTCAGCAAGTATACGGCTGTTTTCTGATTTTTTTCAATTTTCTACTGTCCCATAACATAAACCTCACAAATAAAGTTAAAATCTTATAAGATATAGTTATATGCCTTCAGTGTTTGATTTTGCAATGATTTCACTGTTTGGATGTGTTTTTCTATTTGTGTCTTTTGTTGTGCACATTCAGCAAGTATACGGCTGTTTTCTGATTTTTTTCAATTTTCTATTGTCCCGTAACATAAACCTCATAAATAAAGTTAACATCTTATAAGATATACTTCTGTAACCTCAGTGTTTGATTTTGCAATGATTTCACTGTTTGGATGTGTTTTTCTATTTGTGTCTGTTTTGTGCACATTCAGCAAGTATACGGCTGTTTTCTGATTTTTTTCAATTTTCTACTGTCCCATAACATAAATCTCACAAATAAAGTTAAAATCTTATAAGATATAGTTATATGCCTTCAGTGTTTGATTTTGCAATGATTTCACTGTTTGGATGTGTTTTTCTATTTGTGTCTGTTTTTGTGCACATTCAGCAAGTATACGGCTGTTTTCTGATTTTTTTGAATTTTCTACTGTCCCATAACATAAACCTCACAAATAAAGTTAAAATCTTATAAGATATAGTTATATGCCTTCAGTGTTTGATTTTGCAATGATTTCACTGTTTGGATGTGTTTTTCTATGTGTGTCTGTGTTTGTGCACATTCAGCAAGTATACGGCTGTTTTCTGATTTTTTTCAATTTTCTACTGTCCCATAACATAAATCTCACAAATAAAGTTAAAATCTTATAAGATATAGTTATATGCCTTCAGTGTTTGATTTTGCAATGATTTCACTGTTTGGATGTGTTTTTCTATTTGTGTCTGTTTTTGTGCACATTCAGCAAGTATACGGCTGTTTTCTGATTTTTTTGAATTTTCTACTGTCCCATAACATAAACCTCACAAATAAAGTTAAAATCTTATAAGATATAGTTATATGCCTTCAGTGTTTGATTTTGCAATGATTTCACTGTTTGGATGTGTTTTTCTATGTGTGTCTGTGTTTGTGCACATTCAGCAAGTATACGGCTGTTTTCTGATTTTTTTCAATTTTCTACTGTCCCATAACATAAACCTCACAAATAAAGTTAAAATCTTATAAGATATAGTTATATGCCTTCAGTGTTTGATTTTGCAATGATTTCACTGTTTGGATGTGTTTTTCTATTTGTGTCTGTGTTTGTGCACACTAGCAAGTATACGGCTGTTTTCTGATTTTTTTCAATTTTCTACTGTCCCATAACATAAACCTCACAAATACAGTTAACATCTTATAAGATATACTTCTGTAACCTCAGTGTTTGATTTTGCAATGATTTCACTGTTTGGATGTGTTTTTCTATTTGTGTCTGTTTTTGTGCACATTCAGCAAGTATACGGCTGTTTTCTGATTTTTTTCAATTTTCTACTGTCCCATAACATAAACCTCACAAATAAAGTTAAAATCTTATAAGATATAGTTATATGCCTTCAGTGTTTGATTTTGCAATGATTTCACTGTTTGGATGTGTTTTTCTATGTGTGTCTGTGTTTGTGCACATTCAGCAAGTATACGGCTGTTTTCTGATTTTTTTCAATTTTCTACTGTCCCATAACATAAACCTCACAAATAAAGTTAACATCTTATAAGATATACTTCTGTAACCTCAGTGTTTGATTTTGCAATGATTTCACTGTTTGGATGTGTTTTTCTATTTGTGTCTGTTTTTGTGCACATTCAGCAAGTATACGGCTGTTTTCTGATTTTTTTCAATTTTCTACTGTCCCATAACATAAACCTCACAAATAAAGTTAACATCTTGTAAGATATAGTTATATGCCGTCAGTGTTTGATTTTGCAATGATTTCACTGTTTGGATGTGTTTTTCTATTTGTGTCTTTTGTTGTGCACATTCAGCAAGTATACAGCTGTTTTCTGATTTTTTTCAATTTTCTATTGTCCCGTAACATAAACCTCATAAATAAAGTTAACATCTTATAAGATATACTTCTGTAACCTCAGTGTTTGATTTTGCAATGATTTCACTGTTTGGATGTGTTTTTCTATTTGTGTCTGTTTTGTGCACATTCAGCAAGTATACGGCTGTTTTCTGATTTTTTTCAATTTTCTACTGTCCCATAACATAAATCTCACAAATAAAGTTAAAATCTTATAAGATATAGTTATATGCCTTCAGTGTTTGATTTTGCAATGATTTCACTGTTTGGATGTGTTTTTCTATTTGTGTCTGTTTTTGTGCACATAGAGCAAGTATACGGCTGTTTTCTGATTTTTTTCAATTTTCTACTGTCCCATAACATAAACCTCACAAATAAAGTTAAAATCTTATAAGATATAGTTATATGCCTTCAGTGTTTGATTTTGCAATGATTTCACTGTTTGGATGTGTTTTTCTATGTGTGTCTGTTTTTGTGCACATTCAGCAAGTATACGGCTGTTTTCTGATTTTTTTCAATTTTCTACTGTCCCATAACATAAACCTCACAAAAAAAGTTAAAATCTTATAAGATATAGTTATATGCCTT